>NC_090181.1:18814615-19414615 GCF_024679245.1 Pseudorasbora parva
GTATCTTAATAATCATCTGAAAAACCCTAATTGAACATCTCAACATTGTCTGTTCCATATATTAGTTATATCTCATTCATGAATCCCTAATCAAAATCGGTTTCCTTTTAATTTTCTTTTATAGTACCCTTAGCAGACAGTTGACTCATTTTGAACCCGTCATAAGATAAGGCTCCTATCGGTTATTCATTTGTCTGTCTGTTACAACAATGTTATCATGGATTATTTTGAGAAAGCAGGTTATCTGAGCATGTCATTTCTTAGTGCTTACTCAAGGTCCCACCACTGATAAGAAGTAGATCGGGTGTGTTTGAGTGTGTGAACGGAGCAAAAGCAATATTTCCCCTCCGGCATTTACTTAAGGTTCTACCTGAAGATAAGCAGATTATTGGTCTCCCGTACTTTTGCCTGACATGTTGGAGCCTGAGTGCGAGTTGAATGGTTTCGTTGCCCTTAGGAGACAGATGGCTGCCTGAAACAAAGCTTGTAGATGACTGATGGTGAATGTTTCTTAAATGTTTTGACAAAAAATATTATACCCAATTTATTGTCAGAAATATTGAAATGTAAATGACTGCCTAAATTATCCTTTTGAATTTCATTTACACAGGCAATGTTGCATTGTTCCGATGGAGCCAGACTGAGTTTAGAACTTTTGTTGGATCATGAAGCTTTGGTTATATGCAGTTACAGTTTTGGTCTGGCACGAGGGTCTCAGTGTACTCACTCACTCTGTCGTCAGCACCTTCACCCACATGTGCTCATACAAATAGACCAGGTTTCCAGCCACCCACCGTCTTGAACTTTAAGACCACGCCAACCTGTCTCTTTCCCCTGTTAAGGTTTATTCACATTGAATTAATGTAGGGGCTGTCTGCAGATTATGTCATGTCCACTGTCCATTGGTCACCACCACATTACATCACATTTACATTATAACAGTTTTGTCGCTCACATGCGCCTCACATCAAATTGACTTTCAGTCAATATGGACGACCCAGTACAACTAAAATCTGTTTTAAATAGGATTCAGTAAAGTCAATGATTGAATGTGTGGGTACTCAGAAAGAAAAAAAAATCAAGGCCTGATATTGCTTGACAATAATTATTTTGGGTCTAAACTAGTTTGAAAACATGAGAGGCAGGAAGGACATGAAAGAAAGGTGGTTTGGAGCTTTAGACACATTGTGCGTCATTAGTCTCACATCCTTAAAATGTCAAAAGCAACATCAAACAATTTTATATATGCATTTCCCTCACTGTACTTTGAGGCTTTTGACAGCTATTTAAAACATTGAAGGTGTTAAGATATGCAGCCTCGCTCACACACATGCAAAATGAAAACAACAACAAAAACACTTTAGCAAAATCCCCTTAAGCTTAGCTCTCACTTATTGCTATGTCTGCCTTTTTTGATCATAGAGATGCATTTCAGCCTTAGTATTTGTCCTCCAGTATCACATCTGACATCTACTATGTATTTTCCGTCCCTCAGTGAAAGCTGCAGTATTTACAGAGAGTGCAGTTTGTCTGTTGCCTTCATCTCAACACTTCCAGAGTCCTACACTGTAAACCCTAATGTTGTCTTTACTTAAACAAATCAAGTAAACTTGACTAAATATTACTAGTTTAGTCCAAAAACTCAAGTTTAAGTAAAAAAAAATATAAGTTAGTATAACTTATTACCCTACAGAATACATAAACTTAAGATTTTAAGTTGAATTAACTCAAGATCATAATAAATTATAATAGCTCACTCTGGTCTTGCTTTGATGTGATTGGCCACAGAGTTCTGTCTGGCAACAATAACTAATTCACTGATTGGAGGACATTTACAGAAGGCGGTCCTTTTCTCCACCTCCACCTTGCTGGCGTCTGAGTCGGACTGGAGCTCTCTGCCCTTTACCAATCCAGCCACGGGCCCATCAAGACTCACTCTCATTTCATCAGTCCATAAAACCTTAGAAAAATCAGTCTTGAGATATTTCTTGGCCCAGTCTTGACGTTTCAGCTTGTGTGTCTTGTTCAGTGGTGGTCGACTTTCTGCCTTTCTTACCTTGGCCATGTCTCTGAGTATTGCACACCTTGTGCTTTTGGGCACTCCAGTGATGTTGCAGCTCTGAAATATGGCCAAACTGATGGCAAGTGGCATCTTGGCAGCTGCACGCTTGACTTTTCTCAGTTCACGGGCAGTTATTTTGCGCCTTAGTTTTTCCACACGCTTCTTGCGACCCTGTTGACTATTTTGAATGAAACGCTTGATTGTTCGATGATCACGCTTCAGAAGCTTGGCTATTTTAAGACTGCTGCATCCCTCTGCAATATATCTCAATATTTTTGACTTTTCTGAGCCTGTCAAGTCCTTCTTTTGACCCCTTTTTGCCAAAGGAAAGGAAGTTGCCTAATAATTATGCACACCTGATATAGGGTGTTGATGTCATTAGACCACACCCCTTCTCATTACAGAGATGCACATCACCTAATATGCCTAATTGGTAGTAGGCTTTCCAGCCTGTACAGCTTGGAGTAAGACAACATGCATAACGAGGATGATGTGGTCAAAATACTCATTTGTAACAAGTTTACTCAAATCAATTGAGTTCAATCAACTTATTAGGGTTTTCAGTGTCACTCTTAGAAGAAAAGGTTCTATTGGCACTACATATTTGGAACCCCTAAAAGGTTAGAAGTATAGTTGAGTATACTCTAGTGCTGCAACGACGCGTCGACGTCATCGATGACGTCGACTACGGAAATACGTCGACACTCGTGAAATGCGTCGACGCGTCGTGTCAGACGTTCATCTTGCGTAATGTTGGCTTCTGCTCCTGGTTCTATCACAAAAACCTAGACCGCGAATATCAAAAGTATGGGAATACTTTAAACAGAGGCCAAACAGTGTTTCCCACACATATTCGTTTAGCTGCATTTCCTTAAGTTCTCTCTCCGCCCTTTTGCGCGTCTCTTACTCACTCACACACACACACGCGTTGCATTCGACCGTAAAACAAGTTTTATTGCATTTTGGCGCATTTAGTATGACATAGCTTTTAAAACCAGAGCAGTTGAATAACAGAGTTGCGACACGCCTTCATCACGCGGCAGCGCGCGCTCACGCCACTCATATAATTCTAAACAAACCAGCGCGGTGTCAATCAATACAGACCAGTGTTTCCCAACCGGGATCCCAAGCAAAAGTTGCGGGGACGCACCTACACCGCGGGTCATCTCACACCTGATGACGCATCTTTAATATGGGTTGTAACTTGAAAATAATGCTGTATGCATGTTTCTGTCGATGGATACACGTGCTGACTCCTCAGGTATACACTACAACAACAGCAATAATAAAAGAAAAACGTGGGCAAAACGGTCTCTCTTTGTAAACTTTATAAAACGCATGCGAGTGCTGCTGTACGTCCGAATATGATCAGTCATTTTCACCGTCATCACCCGTGTAGCCAGGAGACTCGAATGAAAAGATCTGTCTTTGTGTGCACTCGTCCCAAAGCGCGCAAATATTGAGTTATCTTTCAAATCCTGTGCTTAAACGGACAAACTCTCAAAAAGTATGTCAAAATGTCATAGCCTACTCTATGCCTTAAGTGAACTTTATACAGAAAATACAACGACTATCCGTGGGTCTTAAAGGGGCAGTAGCCTTCACTGCTGTCTGTTTAAAGGGGGGGGTGAAATGCTGTTTCATGCATACTGATCTTTTTACACTGTTAAAGACTTGGAATCCCATACTAAACATGGACAAAGTTTCAAAAGTTAAGGTGGACGTTTGATGGGAGTATTTCTTTGTCAAAAATACTACTTCCGGTTAGTCATAAGTTTCGGCAAGTTTTTTGAGATCATGCGTCCCCTTTGACGTTAATGGGGGCGGAATTTCCTTGTATGGGCCTTACGGACAATTCTACCGGAAGAGCGTGAGAGAGAGAGAGGGAGAGAGCGAAAGCAACAGGCTATGCCCATCAAAGCGCTGGCTCGTAGGCTGCTGGACAGGTGATGTGCACAATTAACAATGACATCAAAAAGTGCGTTTTTGGTTGCCAGACCAAGACAGTCCTGCACAGATTCCCCCAAAACCCCGCGGTAAGGCAACAGTGGATGGAATTTGCTTTTCCGGATCAGCAACTGAGTTGCGCGAATGTTTATATCTGTTCGCTGCATTTCGGTGCCGACTGTTTCATAAACAAGGCCCAGCTTGACGCCGGATTTTCCAATCGCCTAATGCTGAAGGATGGAGCAGTCCCAACGTTAGAACCGCGGGCGGTGAGTTAGACTGCTTCAAATGTCTGTGTCTATGCTCATCAAGTAGCCCAAACATGATCACGTATAGTTACTATATATATTACTATATATAGAAATTGATCAATGGAGCATGCGATGTGTAGTGCGTGTACATTTGTTTAGCTGGCCACTATATGTGTAACTTTATGTTTGTGTATTGTAAAAGCACTCCAAACAACAATACACAAAGAGTGGGGAAATATGTTAAACTAAATAAGCGCGCTTCTTCATTCAAATGCGCTACTATTCCGTGTTGTCTACACAAACCACGCGTAAACACACACACACACACACGTGCACAACTGCACTTCCCACATGTACACCTTCAAAGACAAAAATACGACGATATAATTCGAGTATAAATATGTAAATAACACAAGCCGCTAAGCATATTATATAGTTAGTGTATAACTTGTACCACATAGAGACGTCCTGCTCTAGTCGTTTTTGCTGCTGCTCCTGTTCAACTGCAGCCTCTGGGTCTGATTCCGGATCATAGATGTATGGCTGTATCTGATTAAAAGCCATATTTTTAGTTTGAATAAAGTTTTTCCTGCTGTTAGGGATGACAGCTTTACGACGCACTCAACACGGCGGCGCACACGTCACTATTTAGCTCCGCTCACACGATACACCCCCACTCGCTCGGCTTTTTTCGGAAAGACTCGGAACAGCGCATCTTTCTTATATAATTATTAAAAAAATAAAGACTTTTCGGAGATATGCAGGATGCAATGCTACTCTATAGGTACTCAAGATTGACATGACACTGACTGAAACTGAGTGTTTCACCCCCCCTTTAATGTCAAACAAAAGATAAAGACATCACTCACTGCTCCTGACTGAATAGCTTTTGTAAGTTTAATAAGGATTATTTTTTTTAATTTTAAACAGTTAAATGTGTGGTTATTTTACTTTTGATTACTTCATTCCATTTCTCTACCTAAAAACTAATGTTAGACCTACCTGAAAAACCTGAAAAGCATTGTTTATTTTGTTCTCATCTTTGCTCAATAGTATTTATTTGTGCTGCTGCTTCTATTTAAGTTATCTGTTCTTATTTTCTTTATTTTCATTTGACAGTAGTCCTTTTTCCCCTGAACATAGCAAATACCGAACTGTACTGAAACATGAACCTAAAACCGTGATACAAAGCGAACTGTGAGCAGTCTGTACTGTTACACCTCTAGCGTAACTTATGCATTAATCGTTAGATTAGTCGACTAATCAAAAAAATATTTGTTAGATTAGTCGACAGAAAAAATAATCGTTAGTTGCAGCTCTAGTATACTCCAAAGAACCTTTTATGCTAAAAAAAAAAAAACTTTTGGCACGAAATTTTTTTTGTTTCTTATTTAGTATTTTTGTCTTGTTTCTAGTCTAAATATCTAATAATTGTTACAATAAGAAACAAATACTAGACAAGTAAAAATTATTGTCTTGTTTTGGGAAAAATAAAATAAGCAAAATAATCTGCCAGCTTATTTTAAGCAAAAACTCTTTATTTATTTTCCCAAAACAAGACAATTACTTTTGCTTGTCTAGTAAATAATTCTTGTTTTAAGAATTTTTTAGATGTTTGGACTAGAAACAAGACAAAAATACTAAGTAAGAAATGCATTTTTTGCAGTGTAACCTTTTAGGGGTTCCAAATATGTAGCGCCTATAGAACCTTTTCTTCTAAGAGTGATAAGATTCAATCCAGGGTTAAGTAGCTCAGTTTCGGCTATCTAACTTGGTCTACTTTATGCTACATTGTGCTGTTTCAGCAGCCAGAGAAATGCTGCAAATAGAACCCGGTGGCTGGGTGCAGTCACAACCACACTTTCCTTTGCACCTGGTCCCACTACCAGCTCACCTTCATGTTGAAACCTTTCCAAACCGCACATTTTTTTTCAAGCTCTTTTCTTCCTAGCATCTTTTTCTGTCAACTCTTCTGCTCCTTGTGTAATTCAAGGGGTTGCTCTGCAGAGGTAAAATAAACCATGCGATGGGCTATGGAAACAGCCAGGGGGGCAAGGTTAATATTCATGACTAGAGGATTGTATAACTGCACAAATTCAGAATCTGTAGTCAGGAGGGAGATGTTCCTGGTCCTTGGGTGTGAGTTCTTGACTAAGTTCTTAAAACTTCACAGGTATTAACATGTAGTGGAATGACTATTGGTGGACCTAATTGTCTATATAATTTCTAATTGTCATAATTGAGCTGAAATGGGGCAAGCTGTCCATAAAATACATACAGAAAAATTAGGGGGTTGGTGGGCTTGACAACCTCAAGGTTACCTGAGGTTGCCAAGGCATCTCTTTAGTTTCTACGGTGTTCTGAGTGGTTTTAGGTTTTTGCTATGATAATTACTGTCTTCAGGTGTTTTTGTTGTAATCTGAAACCAGTTGCATGCCTACAGGGCCCTGGAAAATGTGTTTATGACACAACCAACTTGTTATTTTTCAGCTTTACAGTAACACTATTGATACAAAAATACATTATTGATAGATGTTTCCTCATTGTTTTGGTAAAATGACTGAAATGTAATGTAGTGAAATGGTCCTCATGTTATTCAAATGGAACTACTTACCTTATAGAAAACAAGTTACTCTTCAATCTTAAGTTATCACTGACCCTAGTCTTCCACTTGTGCCACACACACACACATACACACACACACACACACGCACACACATGCACACATGCTCAGTTGTTGCTAGTGATACAGTAAAAAGCAGAATTAGCACATTTTTGCCTGTTTGCTCTGCTATAGCAATCCATTCCAGGACTTCCTAGTTGAGGAATTAGAAAGTCTGGGAGTGTTACTCAACCCTGATACACAGCCCCAGGTTTAACAGCAACAGTCTGCTACAGAAGCCACACATGAAGCTTTCCGGGCCGTACCCTTGTTCTCTCTCTCCAGCCGCACTGCAAGCGAAACAAAATGCTGCTTCCTGTTTATGACGAGAACTCATAGAGTACCTATATGTTTACAGGCACATTTTACAAGTGCTGCAGGATGTGGCCTCACTCATGAGGGTGGAGATTATGAGTGCAGTGAAGGAAAGATGGGGAGGTTGAGGGTTTCTTTATATAGGTATACCTGACAGAACATACCAAGCATTTGGTTAAGTTCTTTCCATCACATGCACAATGGAAATAGCAACAAGGAACATATTTGAGTGTTATTTTGTTGTAAAATGTATACTTGGGTGCAAGCAAGTTAAAAATGTATTGAGCTCTGCTTCACTAGATGTGAACATTATTTATTTAATGTACAAGGCTACATAAAGTATTTGGACACCTAAGCCACACTTCAATGCATGTCATTGCATTAGATAAGAAAGTAACCAAGTGTGATTTATAAACAAATAATGCTATTTTTAGTCAGTTCCCAACAGTGTACACAGGTGTCCTAGCAGAATACCCACAGATGTAGTTCATTATGGACATTTAATGATGTTTTATTAACAAAGTTTGGGAGGAACACGTCATTCAAACCAGTTAGCCATTAGTAATCAACATGTCTACCCAATCAGCATGAGTGGAGGCCTATATGGAGGCCTGGTTAGGAAAGTAACCAGGTGATTGTGAGAAGATAGGACTGAAACCTGTTGAGGAACATAGACGAGTCAACTGCGTGTGTACTGTATGTTACTCCACAGTTTTCAGCATCCCTCCACCACCCTATCTCCTCACAATCACCTGGTTACTTTCCTAAACATAAATATGTGGAGCGTAAGGGAGAGTGGTAACCAACCTAACACTTTTGTCTTTCTCAGTTTGTGTAAATCCACTTGGGGCTCAGAGTATTTATTTTTTCCTACGTTAATTTCACACATCTAGTTCCATTGTATGGTTTTGTTTCATTAATACAGTGTATACTTTTTTCTTGATTTACCCAGAAACAATGGAAGTGAAATGTGACAACATGCCCCATAGGTCAGGTACATTGTTACATGTGAGGGGCACATTGTAACATGACAAAATTACATCTTAAAAGGTTACCGGATATAATCAAAAAATATCCAAGAAAAAAAAAATATTTTGTCAATAAAATAAAATTAACTTTTGAGTTTGACATCAAACACATTGCTAAATACAGCTATACAGCATAGTTCAAAACATAATAGTAATGAATCATTTCTGAACATTGACTCTGAGTATTTATTCACCCTTTGTCATGGTTTCTCAAAAGAGTTCATAAAAGTATAGAATATATCATATTTCTAATAGGAGCACAATGTAACTGTTTTACAACGCACACCATCTGCTCAACTGGGATTTAAACCGTGGCTCGTATCTTCTGCTGGTTAGATCAACATTAAAGAAAGATCTCAACTATTATAACATATATAAGATTACAATAATATCAGATTTGTCTTATTTTAAATAAACACAAAAACAGAGATGAAAAATAAACTTAAGGGGTTAGTTCACCCAAAAATGAAATTTATGTCATTAATGACTCGCCCTAATGTCGTTCCACACCCGTAAGACCTCCGTTCATTTTCGGAACACAGTTTAAGATATTTTTAGTCCGACAACGTATCTAAGTGTAGGCACACTGTCCATGTCCAGAAAGGGAATAAAAACATCATTAAAGTAGTCCATATGTGTCATCAGTTAGTTAGTTAGACTCTCTTGAAGCATCGAAAATACATTTCGGTCCAAAAATAACAAAAACTACGACTTTATTCAGCATTGTCTTCCCTTCCGCGTTTGTTTTCAAACCTCAAATAAAGATTCAAACGATCATGAATCAGCGGATTGATTCATGATTCAGATCGCGTGTCAAACTGCCAAACTGACTACTTTGATGATGTTTTTATTCCCTTTCTGGACATGGACAGTATAGTGTGCATACACTTCGATACGCTGTCGGACTAAATATAAAATATCTTATACTGTGTTTCAAAGATGAAGGTCTTACAGGTGTCGAACAACATTAGGTTCATTAATGACATATATTTTTCATTTTTGGGTGAAATAACTCTTTAAGAAATTTACTTTTGCTATAGTTAAATAAATGTTCAGTCCCTCACGAAAGGAAAATATATTTACCAATGTATCATTTTGAAATATATTAAAATATATTGTAAATACATGGAATAATATATTGATGGTATTATACAATATATTATATATTCCTGTAATATATTGCAAAATATACAAATGATTGCCGCTTTCATATATTGGATACAAAAAGATTTCCCAAGCTTTAAACATCCCAAGGAGCACTGTGCAAGCAATAATATTGAAATTGGAGGAGTATAAGACCACTGCAAATATACCAAGACCTGGCCGTCCCTCTAAACTTTCAGCTCATACAAGGAGAAGACTGATCAGAGATGCAGCCAAGAGGCCCATGATCACTCTGGATGAACTGCAGAGATAAAAAAATTATATATATATATATATATATATATATATATATATATATATATATATATATATATATATATATATATATATATATATATATATATATATATATATATATATATATATATATATATATATATATATATTACCATTTTAACATTTAACTGCAGAGATCTACAGCTGAGGTGGGAAACTCTGTCCATAGGACAACAATCAGTCGTATACTGCACAAATCGGGCCTTTCTGGAAGAGTGGCAAGAAGAAAAAAGTGTCATTTAAAGTTTGCCACAAGCCACCTGGGAGACACATCAAACATGTGGAAGAAGGTGCTCTGGTCAGATGAAACCAAAACTGAACTTTTTGGCAACAATGCAAAACGTTATGTTTGGCGTAAAAGCAACACAGCTCATCACCCTGAACACACCATCCCCACTGTCAAACATGGTGGTGGCAGCATCATGGTTTGGGCCTGCTTGTCTTCAGCAGGGACAGGGAAGATGGTTAAAATTGATGGGAAGATGGATGGAGCCAAATACAGGACCATTCTGGAAGAAAACCTGATGGAGTCTGCAAAAGACCTGAGACTGGGACGGAGATTTGTCTTCCAACAAGACAATGATCCAAAACATAAAGCAAAATCTACAATGGAATGGTTCAAAAATAAACATATCCAGGTGTTAGAATGGCCAAGTCAAAGTCCAGACCTGAATCCAATCGAGAATCTGTGGAAAGAACTGAAAACTGCTGTTCACAAACGCTCTTCATCCAACCTCACTGAGCTAGAGCTGTTCTGCAAGGAGGAATAGGCAAAAATTTCAGTCTCTCGATGTGCAAAACTGATAAGCGACTTACAGCTGTAATCGCAGCAAAAGGTGGTGCTACAAAGTATTAACTTAAGGCGGCCGAATAATTTTGCACGCCCAATTTTTCAGCTTTTGGTTTGTTAAAAAAGTTTGAAATATCCAATAAATTTCGTTCCACTTCATGATTGTGTCCGTTGATTCTTCACAAAAAAATTAGTTTTATATCATTATGTTTGAAGCCTGAAATGTGGCAAAATGTCGCAAAGGTCAAGGGGGCCGGATATTTTTGCAAGCCATTGTATATATATATATATATATATATATATATATATATATACATGCCTCCTTTCTCGGTTGATTATCTGAATTATTGTGCTCCTCCCTAACTTTTTACTTTAAAAATAAATTTGTAATTTATTAAATTTGCTAAATTTGCTTTACAGAGGTTCAAACACCTCTTACATCCTCCTTTATACTTTTTTTTTGTAATATAGGTTAAAATTTTGCCCATTGATGTATAGTAAGACTTTTGACAAGGAAACAATAAACTGGCAATCTAAAATCTAAAGCTAAAATCTGTGAGATCTGATGTCAAAGCAACTGTACGTGTTAAAAGGGGGTTTTCAGTTAACTTAATCTGTTTGAGGACAAAGTTACATAACGGCCAGACTCTAACGGTTGCCCTGATGTAACGTGTCAGGCTTTGACTTCCGAGATCTCTCCTCCACTCTCACCCAATTCATCATCGTTTCAGCAGAAACCAGGAAAACAGATTTCCCATTAGAATCTGCGTAATGGAGTTTGACCACAGTCAGGTTAGCACTCCATCAATCCTCTAGACTACCAATGACTGTACTATTCATAGGAACTCCCTCATGACAGTCAACCATGGGTCAAATTGTTTGTTAATATGCAGAATATCTGTTTTCCTACACCACAGATGCCAGATCCAGAGATTAGCAAAGCCATAATGATCCAGAATTGGGGCTCTGTGAAAATTGCTGTCCTAACCAAAACAGTTTGTGTTCTCTCCTTCTCAGTGGTCAGGTCGCAAGTATGATTCAGTCAAGCCTGGAACGAGACATTCTCAAGACATTTTGGTTGCATGCACAGCCAAAACATTTACCCTGGCATATAAACACACATTATTACGATCATTGATATTATCGATTGTTTAAATATAAATAGCATTTGACAGCAGGACATGTTTAATTTTTCTTGCTCCAAGTCATCCATCTTGCATTCACCACAAGATAAATACTGTAAGAAATGATAGCCCAGATAATTTATTTTTTCAAAAATATGGGTTTTTATTGGTTTTAACTGCAATCAGTCATTACAAAAGAGAGATCAATCTTATATAAACTCATAGAAATTACTGTAGTGAACAGCAATAGCTGTTAATGTGGAGGAAAAAAAATACATTCAACTCTTCAGATACTTTCTTTGTGTCTATACTGTTTAACCAACTTGGACAATCATTGCTTAAACCACTGAGGATACAAGCAATAAGTCATAAAAAATAGCATCTGTGCTTTATTTAAGGCAAAGAATGCTTACTTATGGAATGTGTAAAGAGGCACTTTACATATAGGCTGGAAGCTTCAGAACTTCTACCCATTAGGTCACAATTATTGCCTGCAATTCATCATTTCCATCACCACCATAACCGAATAAACTGCTTTAACACTGGAGGTTTATTACCTGCAACATCATTAAACCTATTGTAACAAAGAATCTAAACAATAAAAAAGCACTTCATGGTGGTATTTAAAATGTGGTGCTTATGTTTTAAGGCCACAAAACTCCTGCATCATGAACCAGCTGGTTTATCTGAAATAAAATATTGTTAATTTGTTCCATACTATATCATATCCATCACCAGGCTCAGACATTCAGTAAACTTGATTTGTAATCTAAGTCACAACAAAAATGCTATATTTGGTGCTTAAGAAATGATTTTTCACCAGCATAATAAATGTTCGGGGTGTGAAAGTGGAAAGTATTTTCTTCCTTTCATTTTTAAAAATAACTGTGCTGGTGCTCATGTGAGTTTATTGTCTTAATCTAGGAATGATTGTATGGTAGTACTGATTTTGCAGTCAGATATTTGGGAAAAGGGAACGACAATAAATCTACAATAAATAAATCAAAATGCAGAGGATTTTTTTTGCTTTTGCTTTTTTTCTTTAAATTAAGTTTCATTTAAGTGTAGTTGCCAACAAAAGTCATTGTAGTACAATATATTAAACTGTGAAAAAAGAAAGCTGACAAGTCTTCACAATCTTAAGATTAATACAGAAGATCATAATTTAACATAAAAGAAAATATATTCTATCGTTTCATTATCAAGATAAATACAAAACAAAAAAATGCATATGATCACCAATAAATATGTTTTTGATAAGTTAAATAAGCAGTGACAAGCAAAACCTTCTGTTCTGAAAGGTTTTCAAACAATAACAATAATATAACCATAATAATAAACAATGACCATAAAAAATAAAAAAAAATAAGAGGTGGAAAGATGACAATTACAAAGTGCTCTTCTGAGCAACATCTATGGGGGGAAAACGTGCATGAAGAACTAAAGTGAAGCTGCAAAAGGTTTATAACTGCACCTTGGGAATGATGGAATTCCCCCTCTGTTTGCCGAATGGAATTAGGGAAGGTGGCTTTTTGAGGGGGTACAGAAGAAAAAGTTTGTCTTTAAGGTTTAATAAGATTCCCTTCCCAACAAACGTTAAGTAACCAGCAACTAAGAGGAAGAAAGGGGCACTAACAACAACAACAACAATAATAACAACAACAAAAAATATTAAGGAATTGTTCATTTTTGAGTGGAGACATCTCAGGGTTTTGTGCTGGCTGTAAGCGAGACATGGAGCACATAGCACCTGATTGAACATTTGAATGTGCCTGAAATATTCCAGAGCTCCATTCTCATTCAAACCTTATGAGAGAAGTCCTTCCAGCAGACTGGTGTAATCTGCGATTTCAAGGGAGGCAGAGCACACACTCAAAACAAGAGCTACATAATTAGGCCACAAGGAACGAAAAAAATATATATATTAAAGATAAAAGAAACAGTGGTCCGTTCACCCCAACACTTAACCCCAGGCACTTGTCTTTTTCTTTTCCTCTTTTCGCTTTTAAGCCGGTCTACAAAGACAGTTGTGAAAGGTCTAAGCATGACACTTGTGAACTTTAGTTAGTTATGAAAGAGTGTCCTTGAGAAGAGTGGTAATTTGCGAGGGGGAAGGGCGCAGATCTCTCCTTTAACCGTGCCACTGGCTCCGCTACACTTGACTGCAGCTGTGGCACCTGGCACAACGGTCTCATACCTCTCACGATTAGCATTTCGCTAATCCACTTCCTACTCTGCGTGTTTGGCACAGTCACACCAAGAACATAGCAGGGGCTCTGCGAGATGAGGCCCGGAAAACAGAAGGGTCTTGAGACTGGGAGAGTTTTTAGCTTGTTCTGGTTAAAAAGAGTACTCAAAAAGAGAAAGATCCCTTAATTCACTGCATCGGTTTCAGAGCAGAGGTGATACATGGAGGGAAGTCTACGGCTTCTAGGGGGCCGGAGAAATGGCGAGAGGTAGAGGGATTGCTAGCGTCTCATCCTCTCTGCCCAAGACTGCTGCATGCAGTGGAAAGGGGGATGGGGTCTGGCTCAATGTGCTTTAGTCATCGGAGATGGAAAGCCTGCTGAAGATGGGCAGTCGGCGGGTAGTATCAAGGACTGGAGATTCAGACCCACTCAGACTTCCGCTCGAGCTGCTTTGGTAGCCCTCTTGGTCAGAAAGTGAGTCTGGCTGACTGGATGGAGACTCGTAGAGTTGGGGAGACTCTGACATGGCCCTGAAGTAGTAAGGGGTTGTTGTTGGGGAAGATGGCGCCTGGGTGGAGGGGTCAGAGCATGACAAAGGTGCACTTCCCAGGCCAGGGCTAAAGAGGTTCACCAGCTCCTGGCTGGAATACGTGAAGGGGTTGCTGCTAGGCCACTCAGGCAGATCGTCAGGGGGAAATATAGGTGGAGGGGTGACAGAGGTGGGACTGTCCCTCAAGCCTCCAGAGCTGGGGAACCCCGCAAAGCTGTAGCTGTGTTGCAGCCGTGGTCTCTCCATCTTGTTGGAGGCCGAAAGAGGGGATGGGGTTGGAGGAGGTCCGCGGCGCTCCTCCGCATTGTGGATGAAGTGGCATCGCGGGCCGTAGGGGCAGAAGCCGATGGTGTGGAATGTGCGACAGAGCTCCGTCTTGTACTTGGGATGGCGGCTTAGGCTGCGCAACTCATGAATGCCATGGGCAAACTGGCACTTGTCACCGTACTTGCAGGCGCCGTTCTCCTCGAATGGCCTGCATAACTCCGTCTTATAACGGCTCGAGTTGACCTGGCTGTTGGGGCCTCCAGGGCCCGAACACTTCTGTAGCAGGCGATCCCCCGTCTCTGAGAAAGAGCGGTCTCGAAGACGGTTCTCTTTGTTGCTGCTGTTGGTGGTTCCTGTCCCTGAGCTGAGCAGGGATGGATCTGCCTTAGCAATGTTCAAGAACTGGTTTTGGTTGAGTTTGGTGCTAGCCGAAGTGACAGAGTGCCGGCGCTGATAAACCCCAGTGGAGGGTGTCCCCACAGCCTTCCTGTCCAGCAGGCACCCATTGGGGTTGGAGATGGAAAGATTTCCCCCCGTGCATGGGATAGAGACAGGGTGCGGAGTACTGAGGATGTTGTTACTGTAGTTCAGCATTTTGTTCTACAAAAGAAGAGACAAAAAAGAAAATGACGACACTGAATTCAGTTTTTGAAAGCCACACTTGACTGTTTTGCACTGGCTACAACCTAAAACCATGAGTAAATGCAGGCCTAAACAATAGCTAGTTTGGCTTGATGCCCACTAAGGGAACGCTTGACTGCTTTAGAAAAGCAAAGACTGCTGCCTGTGTATGATACGATTAAAAACCATACAGAATCAAATGTGAGACTAGGTCTATCTGCAGACCTGTGGACATTGATCTTGTTAATGTTATTAGACAGTGTCATGCGTGAAACACCTATGAACTAGCATTTTTTTCTTCCCTTGAGAAAATATCTCGGTAGTACACAGAATAAACTTATTAGTAAAAAGTGTCGAAATTAGTCTTATTAGTGTCGAAATCGGTCTTAAAATTTTGTTCCCCCCTAAATCTTGAATATTTAATTGTAGAATGTCTCATTGATTTGTAATATATTTGTATGTTTTGAAGTTATATTTTCACTACACTAATCTAGCCACCATGTTGCATGAAGTATACATACATTTTTTTTTTTTAAACAATAAATAAAATAATTGAAAGAGTTTGCATTGTGCAGCAACCAGCTGGAAGGAAACACACTAAAACACGAACTCCACTAACACTATGTTCGACTGTAGTTATTATGGGTTAACCACTGAAATAAGCTCATATCTCAGATCAGCTCACCAGCTTGACTCACTGGTTAAGTCACTCCTCTCAGTCAGTTTAATTCAATGAAATCATGAGACAGCCCTGAATTTGCACAGATTCATACACCATTCAAGTTTACACCCAAACAGGTCATTCAAAACAAACTTTTTTTGTCAGGTTTAAATATATTTCTCATTTAGCAGGTGATGAAACCGGTTACTCGAATCTTCAGTTTATAAACAGTTCAAAAGCAAGCAGAGCTACCTGAAAGATACATATAATTGATACTTGTTGGAAGTTGACGTGTAACGTGTTATACTATGACAAACTAGTTAATTGTTCAATTGATGCATGTAGTCTCTCAATTAAAAAGAAGTTAACTTATTGAATAATATATTTTCCACACTGCATGACCATTTTTAATTAACTATTGGGGGCAAACGTGGTGATAAAGTACAAATGAATTGCAAGTAGTCTCAAAAGCTTCTCCTTATCATTCATAAACTTTTAAACATTAAATCTTGATTAAACATTATGCGTCAACTATCCACATGTTGTAAAATCACAGCCATTTCTCCAGAACAACCTTAGCAAGGAACTTTACTGGCTGCAAGCCGCTGGTACGCATTACGTCTCGTTCATTGCTACATTTTAAACTTGAAAGATGACTTTAGAGTGGCAAGAGCAGTTATAATGTAATAATTGTTGTCTGCTGTTCCTTAAAACGATCAAAATCGTCCATTTAAACTTAGAAAGGAAGTCTGATCGTCCACATTCCACAACACAAACTGATCCAGCTGAAACTTTTTTTCATACCTTGTTGTTGATCACTTCGCTAAAGTCGAAGAAAGGCGACACCACGGCTGTGGTCATCTTCCAATCGAGGATAAATCAAACACTGCGAGAGGAATCGGATACTTTAAATTATATCAAGCTAGGTTATGGTTGTGTAAACTTGTATTGCCCTATAAGAAACCCCCTCTGTCTTGTTCCTCTCGAAGCATTTCCTTTTAACCCAAATGCAGGAGGGGCCACGAAACGTCGCTGCATATGGGCGTTTCTCTCATGCTCTTTTTTTCTCCCCTCCACAAGTTTTTACTTCTCTCTCCACCAGAAGTGTAACGCGGGTTAAAAGTTTTATACTAGAAAACATTCTAGAGCTCTTGTGCAGTTAGCAGTCTAGAGTGTTTTGTTGTTGTTGTTGATGTTCTTTTTTGATAATTTAAACTTTATTGTTAGACTGTTTATGTTGCCTAGAATTCTGTAACGCGCTATTTTAACGTCTGGAATTCTGTGTTTTTGTACTTGATATTATGCATATTTGTCTACTACGAATGAATCTACAACTTATTACTGAACAGAGTAAATGAATCGCAAGTACAAAGAGAATTTTGCATTTTACTAAAATGCATTGATAGAAATGATTTTGTTCATTAATTTCATTGTAACCATTTTATTTTTGTTGTTGGTCCAATTGAAACTTCCTTCAATAGGTTATACTATAGCACGTTACAAGTGTTACATTCTTCACCTCAGGGTGGTGGTGATGTAGGCTATGTTAGTTTATTTTACATTAAAAAACGATCCTATAAAATAGAGTTCAAATGTTTGTGGCGAATTAAATAGATGTGCTTTTTGAGACAACTTCGAAATGCACACTCCGAACAGACCCCCTCCCACAGCCCACCTCAGCAAACCATGACAGGGCAAGAACCGAGCTCTCGGGCTACACTGAGTCATTCTGTATTTGTGTTACAGCTGAGGAAGAACAGCAGAACTTAGGACAAAAGTTTTTCAGAAAGTTTGCAAGAGGGAGGAGGGAGGAGGGATTGGGGGGGGGGGGGGGGGGGCAGATAGACTGGGGATGTTTGCTACAACGCTACATAGCCCTGGGCTGTGCGGAGAGCAGGGAGGGGAGAACGCGGGGTCATAACATCCAACTCCTCTCCACCTCCAGAGGTGGAAGTTTTTCTAAAGACCTTTTTTCACCACACTTTATTAGTGCGTTTTACACGGGGACTGTAGGCGAGATGCGAGAGACTTGTGTTTATTATTCAATTTTAAAATATGAGTTTGCTTTTTAAAACAAGTTTAACAAGATATGTGGTGCAGAGTAATCGTGCTCCGGGGTGCAAGTGAGACAAAGCTGAAGGTTTGCAGTAGTGGAGATTACTTTTTAAAGTGTTTCCAACTCATTTATCAATATGGATTGTCTCCTAAGATTTAACTAAGAACAGTTATTTTCACTTATACAAAGTACAATAATACATTTTGTCTCCAGTTGTTATGGCGTATTATTAGGGGCCAAGCACCGAAGGTGCGGAGGCACCTATTGAAATTGTTAGTGTTCCTATTATTAGGGGCCAAGCACCGAAGGTGCGGAGGCACCTATTGAAATCGTTAGTGTTCCTATTATTATTCTGCTTCTTCTTCTTCTTCTTCTTCCGCCATAGGAGTCTCTGGCAGCCCATAGAACCGTATGGTAAAAAGTTGTGAAATTTGGCACACTCATAGAGGCCAGTCTGAGCTGTCACTATAGCAAATTTGGTGCCTCTAACTCAATCCCTCTAGCGCCACCACCTGTCCAAAGTTTCACTCATATTTATGCTTATAACTTTTGACCCCTAAGGGCTAGAAACAAAATTCTTTTTTCATCGGATTCCTTGGCTCAAGCCGATTCGATTTCACCCTATGATGTCATTTTCCGGTATGCAAATTTTCCCGCCATTTTGAATTTTCTGAAAAACCTACTTTTTCGAACTCCTCCTAGGCCGTTGCTCCGATTTTCACGAAAATTGAAACAGATCATCTTCAGAGCATGTTGACAAAAAGTTATGGAATTCAAGTTGATTCGTCCAATCGTTTTCAATAAACGCACAAACAAATTTTACGTGGAGGTTGCAAAAACACACTAAAGGCTATATCTCCGCAACGCTTTATCGTATTCAAACCAACCTTGGTACATGTCATCACAAGCATGACTTGAAGCAACATGCAGCGTTTCGGCGCAGCGCCACCTACCTGTCCGGAGATACGAAAAATGCCTATTTTGGCTTATAACTTCTGAACCGTTTATCCAAAAATCATAAAATTGGTCTCATTAGATTCAGGGCGTCATGCCGAGTCGACTGATATCCAATTTTACCATGTCGGCCATTTTGGATGTCGGCCATTTTGAATTATGTGCAAAAATGCTGTATTTTATGAACGCATGAACAGATTGTTATGAAACTTGGTATGGGTCATCACCACGATGCCCTGAAGTAGCCTGAGAAGTTTCGAAACAGCGCCACCTAGTGGAGAATTTTTTTTTTCAAACGCTTATAACTTTGGGTGTGGTTGACATATTTTGATGGGAGTGTGTTTTTTGGTCTCCTGAATCCTTGCCGACTCCAACGATACCAGACTTGCCAGGTTTCGGCATATGGTTTGCGCAGAGTTGAAATTTAGTGCTTAAAAAACATTTGCTGATATCTTCGAAACCGCTAGTCCGATCGAGACGAAACCAGCCTCAGAAGTTCGGAAACATAGGTCGATAGCTATACGCTAATGCCCAAATCTCAAAATATTGATAGTAAGGGGTAGTAAAATCCAATCAAAGTCAGGTGTCAGTCATTTTTTACGTGTTTTTTCATATAAATGTCTATAACTCCAAAACAAAATGAAATATTTTCACCAAACTTGACACACATATGTATGGGCTCACTACGAGGACACATAAAAAAATTGGTGGGATTGTGCCTCTTGGTGGCGCTATAATAAAACAAAACATGAAATTCCCATTGACTTCAATGCAGTATTACGGTTTAAAATGCTAATGCTATAATTTAAGAATGCACTAGTGTATCATTACAAAACTCGGTATGTGTCTTCCGCTCTATGTCCCGAAGATATTCAAAAAGTTTCGGGGCAGCGCCACCTTGTGGTCAAAAGTTGTAATAAAATGTACAAAAATGCTAATAACTTTTGATTAAATTAGCCTATTGTAATGAGACTGGTCATAATACATTCATTGGCTCATGCCGAGAAGATAGATACCAATTTTGCCATATTTTGCAAACATATCTGTGCTCCATCTTGTTATTTGTTAAAAATCTACTTTTTCAAACTCATCCTAGACCGTTTGTCCGATTTTCACCAAAATTGATCCGTATCGTCTTCAGACCATGCTGACAAATAGTTATGGATTTCGGATTGATAGACAAAACAGTTTTCATATACCACTGCAACAGAGTTGAGCCATGATGCAAAAATGACTCTTGAGGCTGTATCTCTGCAATGCTTTGACATATTGACACCAAACTTTGCATGTGTCATTGTCATCTCAATCTGACTAAACCACATCAGTTTCGTAACAGTGACACCTATTGGTCGAAAGTGATAAACCATTAAACCATTATTATTGACTGTATTTAAAATTTGACTGCTATTTTGCCTAAAATCAACTTAATAGGTCCTTAATGGCTCATTGTTGCAGTTGGCTTGAGACTTCCAGCCATGCTGGCATGTCTTGTCTTCTTCTTTGCGCTTGGCCCCGATAATGGCTGCTTGCAGCTATATTTCTGCTTCTTCTTCTTCTTCTTCTTCCGCCATAGGAGTCTCTGGCAGCCCATAGAACCGTATGGTAAAAAGTTGTGAAATTTGGCACACTCATAGAGGCCAGTCTGAGGTGTCACTATAGCAAATTTGGTGCCTCTAACTCAATCCCTCTAGCGCCACCACCTGTCCAAAGTTTCACTCATATTTATGCTTATAACTTTTGACCCCTAAGGGCTAGAAACAAAATTCTTTTTTCATCGGATTCCTTGGCTCAAGCCGATTCGATTTCACCCTATGATGTCATTTTCCGGTATGCAAATTTTCCCGCCATTTTGAATTTTCTGAAAAACCTACTTTTTCGAACTCCTCCTAGGCCGTTGCTCCGATTTTCACGAAAATTGAAACAGATCATCTTCAGAGCATGTTGACAAAAAGTTATGGAATTCAAGTTGATTCGTCCAATCGTTTTCAATAAACGCACAAACAAATTTTACGTGGAGGTTGCAAAAACACACTAAAGGCTATATCTCCGCAACGCTTTATCGTATTCAAACCAACCTTGGTACATGTCATCACAAGCATGACTTGAAGCAACATGCAGCGTTTCGGCGCAGCGCCACCTACCTGTCCGGAGATACGAAAAATGCCTATTTTGGCTTATAACTTCTGAACCGTTTATCCAAAAATCATAAAATTGGTCTCATTAGATTCAGGGCGTCATGCCGAGTCGACTGATATCCAATTTTACCATGTCGGCCATTTTGGATGTCGGCCATTTTGAATTATGTGCAAAAATGCTGTATTTTATGAACGCATGAACAGATTGTTATGAAACTTGGTATGGGTCATCACCACGATGCCCTGAAGTAGCCTGAGAAGTTTCGAAACAGCGCCACCTAGTGGAGAATTTTTTTTTTCAAACGCTTATAACTTTGGGTGTGGTTGACATATTTTGATGGGAGTGTGTTTTTTGGTCTCCTGAATCCTTGCCGACTCCAACGATACCAGACTTGCCAGGTTTCGGCATATGGTTTGCGCAGAGTTGTAATTTAGTGCTTAAAAAACATTTGCTGATATCTTCGAAACCGCTAGTCCGATCGAGACGAAACCAGCCTCAGAAGTTCGGAAACATAGGTCGATAGCTATACGCTAATGCCCAAATCTCAAAATATTGATAGTAAGGGGTAGTAAAATCCAATCAAAGTCAGGTGTCAGTCATTTTTTACGTGTTTTTTCATATAAATGTCTATAACTCCAAAACAAAATGAAATATTTTCACCAAACTTGACACACATATGTATGGGCTCACTACGAGGACACATAAAAAAATTGGTGGGATTGTGCCTCTTGGTGGCGCTATAATAAAACAAAACATGAAATTCCCATTGACTTCAATGCAGTATTACGGTTTAAAATGCTAATGCTATAATTTAAGAATGCACTAGTGTATCATTACAAAACTCGGTATGTGTCTTCCGCTCTATGTCCCGAAGATATTCAAAAAGTTTCGGGGCAGCGCCACCTTGTGGTCAAAAGTTGTAATAAAATGTACAAAAATGCTAATAACTTTTGATTAAATTAGCCTATTGTAATGAGACTGGTCATAATACATTCATTGGCTCATGCCGAGAAGATAGATACCAATTTTGCCATATTTTGCAAACATATCTGTGCTCCATCTTGTTATTTGTTAAAAATCTACTTTTTCAAACTCATCCTAGACCGTTTGTCCGATTTTCACCAAAATTGATCCGTATCGTCTTCAGACCATGCTGACAAATAGTTATGGATTTCGGATTGATAGACAAAACAGTTTTCATATACCACTGCAACAGTTGAGCCATGATGCAAAAATGACTCTTGAGGCTGTATCTCTGCAATGCTTTGACATATTGACACCAAACTTTGCATGTGTCATTGTCATCTCAATCTGACTAAACCACATCAGTTTCGTAACAGTGACACCTATTGGTCGAAAGTGATAAACCATTAAACCATTATTATTGACTGTATTTAAAATTTTACTGCTATTTTGCCTAAAATCAACTTAATAGGTCCTTAATGGCTCATTGTTGCAGTTGGCTTGAGACTTCCAGCCATGCTGGCATGTCTTGTCTTCTTCTTTGCGCTTGGCCCCGATAATGGCTGCTTGCAGCTATATTTATTATTCTGCTTCTTCTTCTTCTTCTTCTTCTTCTTCCGCCATAGGAGTCTCTGGCAGCCCATAGAACCGTATGGTAAAAAGTTGTGAAATTTGGCACACTCATAGAGGCCAGTCTGAGCTGTCACTATAGCAAATTTGGTGCCTCTAACTCAATCCCTCTAGCGCCACCACCTGTCCAAAGTTTCACTCATATTTATGCTTATAACTTTTGACCCCTAAGGGCTAGAAACAAAATTCTTTTTTCATCGGATTCCTTGGCTCAAGCCGATTCGATTTCACCCTATGATGTCATTTTCCGGTATGCAAATTTTCCCGCCATTTTGAATTTTCTGAAAAACCTACTTTTTCGAACTCCTCCTAGGCCGTTGCTCCGATTTTCACGAAAATTGAAACAGATCATCTTCAGAGCATGTTGACAAAAAGTTATGGAATTCAAGTTGATTCGTCCAATCGTTTTCAATAAACGCACAAACAAATTTTACGTGGAGGTTGCAAAAACACACTAAAGGCTATATCTCCGCAACGCTTTATCGTATTCAAACCAACCTTGGTACATGTCATCACAAGCATGACTTGAAGCAACATGCAGCGTTTCGGCGCAGCGCCACCTACCTGTCCGGAGATACGAAAAATGCCTATTTTGGCTTATAACTTCTGAACCGTTTATCCAAAAATCATAAAATTGGTCTCATTAGATTCAGGGCGTCATGCCGAGTCGACTGATATCCAATTTTACCATGTCGGCCATTTTGGATGTCGGCCATTTTGAATTATGTGCAAAAATGCTGTATTTTATGAACGCATGAACAGATTGTTATGAAACTTGGTATGGGTCATCACCACGATGCCCTGAAGTAGCCTGAGAAGTTTCGAAACAGCGCCACCTAGTGGAGAATTTTTTTTTTCAAACGCTTATAACTTTGGGTGTGGTTGACATATTTTGATGGGAGTGTGTTTTTTGGTCTCCTGAATCCTTGCCGACTCCAACGATACCAGACTTGCCAGGTTTCGGCATATGGTTTGCGCAGAGTTGTAATTTAGTGCTTAAAAAACATTTGCTGATATCTTCGATACCGCTAGTCCGATCGAGACGAAACCAGCCTCAGAAGTTCGGAAACATAGGTCGATAGCTATACGCTAATGCCCAAATCTCAAAATATTGATAGTAAGGGGTAGTAAAATCCAATCAAAGTCAGGTGTCAGTCATTTTTTACGTGTTTTTTCATATAAATGTCTATAACTCCAAAACAAAATGAAATATTTTCACCAAACTTGACACACATATGTATGGGCTCACTACGAGGACACATAAAAAAATTGGTGGGATTGTGCCTCTTGGTGGCGCTATAATAAAACAAAACATGAAATTCCCATTGACTTCAATGCAGTATTACGGTTTAAAATGCTAATGCTATAATTTAAGAATGCACTAGTGTATCATTACAAAACTCGGTATGTGTCTTCCGCTCTATGTCCCGAAGATATTCAAAAAGTTTCGGGGCAGCGCCACCTTGTGGTCAAAAGTTGTAATAAAATGTACAAAAATGCTAATAACTTTTGATTAAATTAGCCTATTGTAATGAGACTGGTCATAATACATTCATTGGCTCATGCCGAGAAGATAGATACCAATTTTGCCATATTTTGCAAACATATCTGTGCTCCATCTTGTTATTTGTTAAAAATCTACTTTTTCAAACTCATCCTAGACCGTTTGTCCGATTTTCACCAAAATTGATCCGTATCGTCTTCAGACCATGCTGACAAATAGTTATGGATTTCGGATTGATAGACAAAACAGTTTTCATATACCACTGCAACAGAGTTGAGCCATGATGCAAAAATGACTCTTGAGGCTGTATCTCTGCAATGCTTTGACATATTGACACCAAACTTTGCATGTGTCATTGTCATCTCAATCTGACTAAACCACATCAGTTTCGTAACAGTGACACCTATTGGTCGAAAGTGATAAACCATTAAACCATTATTATTGACTGTATTTAAAATTTGACTGCTATTTTGCCTAAAATCAACTTAATAGGTCCTTAATGGCTCATTGTTGCAGTTGGCTTGAGACTTCCAGCCATGCTGGCATGTCTTGTCTTCTTCTTTGCGCTTGGCCCCGATAATGGCTGCTTGCAGCTATATTTAGGGGCCAAGCACCGAAGGTGCGGAGGCACCTATTGAAATCGTTAGTGTTCCTATTATTAGGGGCCAAGCACCGAAGGTGCGGAGGCACCTATTGAAATCGTTAGTGTTCCTATTATTATTATTCTGCTTCTTCTTCTTCTTCTTCTTCTTCTTCTTCTTCTTCTTCTTCCGCCATAGGAGTCTCTGGCAGCCCATAGAACCGTATGGTAAAAAGTTGTGAAATTTGGCACACTCATAGAGGCCAGTCTGAGCTGTCACTATAGCAAATTTGGTGCCTCTAACTCAATCCCTCTAGCGCCACCACCTGTCCAAAGTTTCACTCATATTTATGCTTATAACTTTTGACCCCTAAGGGCTAGAAACAAAATTCTTTTTTCATCGGATTCCTTGGCTCAAGCCGATTCGATTTCACCCTATGATGTCATTTTCCGGTATGCAAATTTTCCCGCCATTTTGAATTTTCTGAAAAACCTACTTTTTCGAACTCCTCCTAGGCCGTTGCTCCGATTTTCACGAAAATTGAAACAGATCATCTTCAGAGCATGTTGACAAAAAGTTATGGAATTCAAGTTGATTCGTCCAATCGTTTTCAATAAACGCACAAACAAATTTTACGTGGAGGTTGCAAAAACACACTAAAGGCTATATCTCCGCAACGCTTTATCGTATTCAAACCAACCTTGGTACATGTCATCACAAGCATGACTTGAAGCAACATGCAGTGTTTCGGCGCAGCGCCACCTACCTGTCCGGAGATACGAAAAATGCCTATTTTGGCTTATAACTTCTGAACCGTTTATCCAAAAATCATAAAATTGGTCTCATTAGATTCAGGGCGTCATGCCGAGTCGACTGATATCCAATTTTACCATGTCGGCCATTTTGGATGTCGGCCATTTTGAATTATGTGCAAAAATGCTGTATTTTATGAACGCATGAACAGATTGTTATGAAACTTGGTATGGGTCATCACCACGATGCCCTAAAGTAGCCTGAGAAGTTTCGAAACAGCGCCACCTAGTGGAGAATTTTTTTTTTCAAACGCTTATAACTTTGGGTGTGGTTGACATATTTTGATGGGAGTGTGTTTTTTGGTCTCCTGAATCCTTGCCGACTCCAACGATACCAGACTTGCCAGGTTTCGGCATATGGTTTGCGCAGAGTTGTAATTTAGTGCTTAAAAAACATTTGCTGATATCTTCGAAACCGCTAGTCCGATCGAGACGAAACCAGCCTCAGAAGTTCGGAAACATAGGTCGATAGCTATACGCTAATGCCCAAATCTCAAAATATTGATAGTAAGGGGTAGTAAAATCCAATCAAAGTCAGGTGTCAGTCATTTTTTACGTGTTTTTTCATATAAATGTCTATAACTCCAAAACAAAATGAAATATTTTCACCAAACTTGACACACATATGTATGGGCTCACTACGAGGACACATAAAAAAATTGGTGGGATTGTGCCTCTTGGTGGCGCTATAATAAAACAAAACATGAAATTCCCATTGACTTCAATGCAGTATTACGGTTTAAAATGCTAATGCTATAATTTAAGAATGCACTAGTGTATCATTACAAAACTCGGTATGTGTCTTCCGCTCTATGTCCCGAAGATATTCAAAAAGTTTCGGGGCAGCGCCACCTTGTGGTCAAAAGTTGTAATAAAATGTACAAAAAGGCTAATAACTTTTGATTAAATTAGCCTATTGTAATGAGACTGGTCATAATACATTCATTGGCTCATGCCGAGAAGATAGATACCAATTTTGCCATATTTTGCAAACATATCTGTGCTCCATCTTGTTATTTGTTAAAAATCTACTTTTTCAAACTCATCCTAGACCGTTTGTCCGATTTTCACCAAAATTGATCCGTATCGTCTTCAGACCATGCTGACAAATACTTATGGATTTCGGATTGATAGACAAAACAGTTTTCATATACCACTGCAACAGAGTTGAGCCATGATGCAAAAATTACTCTTGAGGCTGTATCTCTGCAATGCTTTGACATATTGACACCAAACTTTGCATGTGTCATTGTCATCTCAATCTGACTAAACCACATCAGTTTCGTAACAGTGACACCTATTGGTCGAAAGTGATAAACCATTAAACCATTATTATTGACTGTATTTAAAATTTGACTGCTATTTTGCCTAAAATCAACTTAATAGGTCCTTAATGGCTCATTGTTGCAGTTGGCTTGAGACTTCCAGCCATGCTGGCATGTCTTGTCTTCTTCTTTGCGCTTGGCCCCGATAATGGCTGCTTGCAGCTATATTTATTATTCTGCTTCTTCTTCTTCTTCTTCTTCTTCCGCCATAGGAGTCTCTGGCAGCCCATAGAACCGTATGGTAAAAAGTTGTGAAATTTGGCACACTCATAGAGGCCAGTCTGAGCTGTCACTATAGCAAATTTGGTGCCTCTAACTCAATCCCTCTAGCGCCACCACCTGTCCAAAGTTTCACTCATATTTATGCTTATAACTTTTGACCCCTAAGGGCTAGAAACAAAATTCTTTTTTCATCGGATTCCTTGGCTCAAGCCGATTCGATTTCACCCTATGATGTCATTTTCCGGTATGCAAATTTTCCCGCCATTTTGAATTTTCTGAAAAACCTACTTTTTCGAACTCCTCCTAGGCCGTTGCTCCGATTTTCACGAAAATTGAAACAGATCATCTTCAGAGCATGTTGACAAAAAGTTATGGAATTCAAGTTGATTCGTCCAATCGTTTTCAATAAACGCACAAACAAATTTTACGTGGAGGTTGCAAAAACACACTAAAGGCTATATCTCCGCAACGCTTTATCGTATTCAAACCAACCTTGGTACATGTCATCACAAGCATGACTTGAAGCAACATGCAGCGTTTCGGCGCAGCGCCACCTACCTGTCCGGAGATACGAAAAATGCCTATTTTGGCTTATAACTTCTGAACCGTTTATCCAAAAATCATAAAATTGGTCTCTTTAGATTCAGGGCGTCATGCCGAGTCGACTGATATCCAATTTTACCATGTCGGCCATTTTGGATGTCGGCCATTTTGAATTATGTGCAAAAATGCTGTATTTTATGAACGCATGAACAGATTGTTATGAAACTTGGTATGGGTCATCACCACGATGCCCTGAAGTAGCCTGAGAAGTTTCGAAACAGCGCCACCTAGTGGAGAATTTTTTTTTTCAAACGCTTATAACTTTGGGTGTGGTTGACATATTTTGATGGGAGTGTGTTTTTTGCTCTCCTGAATCCTTGCCGACTCCAACGATACCAGACTTGCCAGGTTTTGGCATATGGTTTGCGCAGAGTTGTAATTTAGTGCTTAAAAAACATTTGCTGATATCTTCGAAACCGCTAGTCCGATCGAGACGAAACCAGCCTCAGAAGTTCGGAAACATAGGTCGATAGCTATACGCTAATGCCCAAATCTCAAAATATTGATAGTAAGGGGTAGTAAAATCCAATCAAAGTCAGGTGTCAGTCATTTTTTACGTGTTTTTTCATATAAATGTCTATAACTCCAAAACAAAATGAAATATTTTCACCAAACTTGACACACATATGTATGGGCTCACTACGAGGACACATAAAAAAATTGGTGGGATTGTGCCTCTTGGTGGCGCTATAATAAAACAAAACATGAAATTCCCATTGACTTCAATGCAGTATTACGGTTTAAAATGCTAATGCTATAATTTAAGAATGCACTAGTGTATCATTACAAAACTCGGTATGTGTCTTCCGCTCTATGTCCCGAAGATATTCAAAAAGTTTCGGGGCAGCGCCACCTTGTGGTCAAAAGTTGTAATAAAATGTACAAAAATGCTAATAACTTTTGATTAAATTAGCCTATTGTAATGAGACTGGTCATAATACATTCATTGGCTCATGCCGAGAAGATAGATACCAATTTTGCCATATTTTGCAAACATATCTGTGCTCCATCTTGTTATTTGTTAAAAATCTACTTTTTCAAACTCATCCTAGACCGTTTGTCCGATTTTCACCAAAATTGATCCGTATCGTCTTCAGACCATGCTGACAAATACTTATGGATTTCGGATTGATAGACAAAACAGTTTTCATATACCACTGCAACAGAGTTGAGCCATGGTGCAAAAATTACTCTTGAGGCTGTATCTCTGCAATGCTTTGACATATTGACACCAAACTTTGCATGTGTCATTGTCATCTCAATCTGACTAAACCACATCAGTTTCGTAACAGTGACACCTATTGGTCGAAAGTGATAAACCATTAAACCATTATTATTGACTGTATTTAAAATTTGACTGCTATTTTGCCTAAAATCAACTTAATAGGTCCTTAATGGCTCATTGTTGCAGTTGGCTTGAGACTTCCAGCCATGCTGGCATGTCTTGTCTTCTTCTTTGCGCTTGGCCCCGATAATGGCTGCTTGCAGCTATATTTATTATTCTGCTTCTTCTTCTTCTTCTTTTTCTTTTTCTTCCGCCATAGGAGTCTCTGGCAGCCCATAGAACCGTATGGTAAAAAGTTGTGAAATTTGGCACACTCATAGAGGCCAGTCTGAGCTGTCACTATAGCAAATTTGGTGCCTCTAACTCAATCCCTCTAGCGCCACCACCTGTCCAAAGTTTCACTCATATTTATGCTTATAACTTTTGACCCCTAAGGGCTAGAAACAAAATTCTTTTTTCATCGGATTCCTTGGCTCAAGCCGATTCGATTTCACCCTATGATGTCATTTTCCGGTATGCAAATTTTCCCGCCATTTTGAATTTTCTGAAAAACCTACTTTTTCGAACTCCTCCTAGGCCGTTGCTCCGATTTTCACGAAAATTGAAACAGATCATCTTCAGAGCATGTTGACAAAAAGTTATGGAATTCAAGTTGATTCGTCCAATCGTTTTCAATAAACGCACAAACAAATTTTACGTGGAGGTTGCAAAAACACACTAAAGGCTATATCTCCGCAACGCTTTATCGTATTCAAACCAAACTTGGTACATGTCATCACAAGCATGACTTGAAGCAACATGCAGCGTTTCGGCGCAGCGCCACCTACCTGTCCGGAGATATGAAAAATGCCTATTTTGGCTTATAACTTCTGAACCGTTTATCCAAAAATCATAAAATTGGTCTCATTAGATTCAGGGCGTCATGCTGAGTCGACTGATATCCAATTTTACCATGTCGGCCATTTTGGATGTCGGCCATTTTGAATTATGTGCAAAAATGCTGTATTTTATGAACGCATGAACAGATTGTTATGAAACTTGGTATGGGTCATCACCACGATGCCCTGAAGTAGCCTGAGAAGTTTCGAAACAGCGCCACCTAGTGGAGAATTTTTTTTTTCAAACGCTTATAACTTTGGGTGTGGTTGACATATTTTGATGGGAGTGTGTTTTTTGGTCTCCTGAATCCTTGCCGACTCCAACGATACCAGACTTGCCAGGTTTCGGCATATGGTTTGCGCAGAGTTGTAATTTAGTGCTTAAAAAACATTTGCTGATATCTTCGAAACCGCTAGTCCGATCGAGACGAAACCAGCCTCAGAAGTTCGGAAACATAGGTCGATAGCTATACGCTAATGCCCAAATCTCAAAATATTGATAGTAAGGGGTAGTAAAATCCAATCAAAGTCAGGTGTCAGTCATTTTTTACGTGTTTTTTCATATAAATGTCTATAACTCCAAAACAAAATGAAATATTTTCACCAAACTTGACACACATATGTATGGGCTCACTACGAGGACACATAAAAAAATTGGTGGGATTGTGCCTCTTGGTGGCGCTATAATAAAACAAAACATGAAATTCCCATTGACTTCAATGCAGTATTACGGTTTAAAATGCTAATGCTATAATTTAAGAATGCACTAGTGTATCATTACAAAACTCGGTATGTGTCTTCCGCTCTATGTCCCGAAGATATTCAAAAAGTTTCGGGGCAGCGCCACCTTGTGGTCAAAAGTTGTAATAAAATGTACAAAAATGCTAATAACTTTTGATTAAATTAGCCTATTGTAATGAGACTGGTCATAATACATTCATTGGCTCATGCCGAGAAGATAGATACCAATTTTGCCATATTTTGCAAACATATCTGTGCTCCATCTTGTTATTTGTTAAAAATCTACTTTTTCAAACTCATCCTAGACCGTTTGTCCGATTTTCACCAAAATTGATCCGTATCGTCTTCAGACCATGCTGACAAATAGTTATGGATTTCGGATTGATAGACAAAACAGTTTTCATATACCACTGCAACAGAGTTGAGCCATGATGCAAAAATTACTCTTGAGGCTGTATCTCTGCAATGCTTTGACATATTGACACCAAACTTTGCATGTGTCATTGTCATCTCAATCTGACTAAACCACATCAGTTTCGTAACAGTGACACCTATTGGTCGAAAGTGATAAACCATTAAACCATTATTATTGACTGTATTTAAAATTTGACTGCTATTTTGCCTAAAATCAACTTAATAGGTCCTTAATGGCTCATTGTTGCAGTTGGCTTGAGACTTCCAGCCATGCTGGCATGTCTTGTCTTCTTCTTTGCGCTTGGCCCCGATAATGGCTGCTTGCAGCTATATTTATTATTCTGCTTCTTCTTCTTCTTCTTCTTCTTTTTCTTCCGCCATAGGAGTCTCTGGCAGCCCATAGAACCGTATGGTAAAAAGTTGTGAAATTTGGCACACTCATAGAGGCCAGTCTGAGCTGTCACTATAGCAAATTTGGTGCCTCTAACTCAATCCCTCTAGCGCCACCACCTGTCCAAAGTTTCACTCATATTTATGCTTATAACTTTTGACCCCTAAGGGCTAGAAACAAAATTCTTTTTTCATCGGATTCCTTTGCTCAAGACGATTCGATTTCACCCTATGATGTCATTTTCCGGTATGCAAATTTTCCCGCCATTTTGAATTTTCTGAAAAACCTACTTTTTCGAACTCCTCCTAGGCCGTTGCTCCGATTTTCACGAAAATTGAAACAGATCATCTTCAGAGCATGTTGACAAAAAGTTATGGAATTCAAGTTGATTCGTCCAATCGTTTTCAATAAACGCACAAACAAATTTTACGTGGAGGTTGCAAAAACACACTAAAGGCTATATCTCCGCAACGCTTTATCGTATTCAAACCAAACTTGGTACATGTCATCACAAGCATGACCTGAAGCAACATGCAGCGTTTCGGCGCAGCGCCACCTACTGGTCCGGAGATACGAAAAATGCATATTTTGGCTTATAACTTCTGAACCGTTTATCCAAAAATCATAAAATTGGTCTCATTAGATTCAGGGCGTCATGCCGAGTCGACTGATATCCAATTTTACCATGTCGGCCATTTTGGATGTCGGCCATTTTGAATTATGTGCAAAAATGCTGTATTTTATGAACGCATGAACGGATTGTTACGAAACTTGGTATGGGTCATCACCACGATGCCCTGAAGTAGCCTGAGAAGTTTCGAAACAGCGCCACCTAGTGGAGAATTTTTTTTTTCAAACGCTTATAACTTTGGGTGTGGTTGACATATTTTGATGGGAGTGTGTTTTTTGGTCTCCTGAATCCTTGCCGACTCCAACGATACCAGACTTGCCAGGTTTCGGCATATGGTTTGCGCAGAGTTGTAATTTAGTGCTTAAAAAACATTTGCTGATATCTTCGAAACCGCTAGTCCGATCGAGACGAAACCAGCCTCAGAAGTTCGGAAACATAGGTCGATAGCTATACGCTAATGCCCAAATCTCAAAATATTGATAGTAAGGGGTAGTAAAATCCAATCAAAGTCAGGTGTCAGTCCTTTTTTACGTGTTTTTTCATATAAATGTCTATAACTCCAAAACAAAATGAGATATTTTCACCAAACTTGACACACATATGTATGGGCTCACTATGAGGACACATAAAAAAATTGGTGGGATTGTGCCTCTTGGTGGCGCTATAATAAAACAAAACATGAAATTCCCATTGACTTCAATGCAGTATTATGGTTTAAAATGCTAATGCTATAATTTAAGAATGCATTAGCGTATCGTTACAAAACTCGGTATGTGTCTTCCGCTCCATGTCCTGAAGATACTCAAAAAGTTTCGGGGTAGCGCCACCTTGTGGTCAAAAGTTGTAATAAAATGTACAGAAATGCGAATAACTTTTGATTAAATTAACCCATTGTAATGAAACTGGTCATAATACAGTCAATGGCTCATGCCGAGAACATGGATACCAATTGTGCCATATTTTGCAAACCTATCTGTCCTCCGTCTTGTTATTTGTTAAAAACCTACTTTTTCAAACTCATCCTAGACCGTTTGTCCGATTTTCACCAAAATTGATCCGTATCGTCTTCAGACCATGCTGACAAATAGTTATGGATTTCGGATTGATAGACAAAACAGTTTTCATATACCACTGCAACAGAGTTGAGCCATGATGCAAAAATTACTCTTGAGGCTGTATCTCTGCAATGCTTTGACATATTGACACCAAACTTTGCATGTGTCATTGTCATCTCAATCTGACTAAACCACATCAGTTTCGTAACAGTGACACCTATTGGTCGAAAGTGATAAACCATTAAACCATTATTATTGACTGTATTTAAAATTTGACTGCTATTTTGCCTAAAATCAACTTAATAGGTCCTTAATGGCTCATTGTTGCAGTTGGCTTGAGACTTCCAGCCATGCTGGCATGTCTTGTCTTCTTCTTTGCGCTTGGCCCCGATAATGGCTGCTTGCAGCTATATTTATTAGGGGCCAAGCACCGAAGGTGCGGAGGCACCTATTGAAATCGTTAGTGTTCCTATTATTATTATTCTGCTTCTTCTTCTTCTTCTTCCGCCATAGGAGTCTCTGGCAGCCCATAGAACCGTATGGTAAAAAGTTGTGAAATTTGGCACACTCATAGAGGCCAGTCTGAGCTGTCACTATAGCAAATTTGGTGCCTCTAACTCAATCCCTCTAGCGCCACCACCTGTCCAAAGTTTCACTCATATTTATGCTTATAACTTTTGACCCCTAAGGGCTAGAAACAAAATTCTTTTTTCATCGGATTCCTTGGCTCAAGCCGATTCGATTTCACCCTATGATGTCATTTTCCGGTATGCAAATTTTCCCGCCATTTTGAATTTTCTGAAAAACCTACTTTTTCGAACTCCTCCTAGGCCGTTGCTCCGATTTTCACGAAAATTGAAACAGATCATCTTCAGAGCATGTTGACAAAAAGTTATGGAATTCAAGTTGATTCGTCCAATCGTTTTCAATAAACGCACAAACAAATTTTACGTGGAGGTTGCAAAAACACACTAAAGGCTATATCTCCGCAACGCTTTATCGTATTCAAACCAACCTTGGTACATGTCATCACAAGCATGACTTGAAGCAACATGCAGCGTTTCGGCGCAGCGCCACCTACCTGTCCGGAGATACGAAAAATGCCTATTTTGGCTTATAACTTCTGAACCGTTTATCCAAAAATCATAAAATTGGTCTCATTAGATTCAGGGCGTCATGCCGAGTCGACTGATATCCAATTTTACCATGTCGGCCATTTTGGATGTCGGCCATTTTGAATTATGTGCAAAAATGCTGTATTTTATGAACGCATGAACAGATTGTTATGAAACTTGGTATGGGTCATCACCACGATGCCCTGAAGTAGCCTGAGAAGTTTCGAAACAGCGCCACCTAGTGGAGAATTTTTTTTTTCAAACGCTTATAACTTTGGGTGTGGTTGACATATTTTGATGGGAGTGTGTTTTTTGGTCTCCTGAATCCTTGCCGACTCCAACGATACCAGACTTGCCAGGTTTCGGCATATGGTTTGCGCAGAGTTGTAATTTAGTGCTTAAAAAACATTTGCTGATATCTTCGAAACCGCTAGTCCGATCGAGACGAAACCAGCCTCAGAAGTTCGGAAACATAGGTCGATAGCTATACGCTAATGCCCAAATCTCAAAATATTGATAGTAAGGGGTAGTAAAATCCAATCAAAGTCAGGTGTCAGTCATTTTTTACGTGTTTTTTCATATAAATGTCTATAACTCCAAAACAAAATGAAATATTTTCACCAAACTTGACACACATATGTATGGGCTCACTACGAGGACACATAAAAAAATTGGTGGGATTGTGCCTCTTGGTGGCGCTATAATAAAACAAAACATGAAATTCCCATTGACTTCAATGCAGTATTACGGTTTAAAATGCTAATGCTATAATTTAAGAATGCACTAGTGTATCGTTACAAAACTCGGTATGTGTCTTCCGCTCTATGTCCCGAAGATATTCAAAAAGTTTCGGGGCAGCGCCACCTTGTGGTCAAAAGTTGTAATAAAATGTACAAAAATGCTAATAACTTTTGATTAAATTAGCCTATTGTAATGAGACTGGTCATAATACATTCATTGGCTCATGCCGAGAAGATAGATACCAATTTTGCCATATTTTGCAAACATATCTGTGCTCCATCTTGTTATTTGTTAAAAATCTACTTTTTCAAACTCATCCTAGACCGTTTGTCCGATTTTCACCAAAATTGATCCGTATCGTCTTCAGACCATGCTGACAAATACTTATGGATTTCGGATTGATAGACAAAACAGTTTTCATATACCACTGCAACAGAGTTGAGCCATGATGCAAAAATGACTCTTGAGGCTGTATCTCTGCAATGCTTTGACATATTGACACCAAACTTTGCATGTGTCATTGTCATCTCAATCTGACTAAACCACATCAGTTTCGTAACAGTGACACCTATTGGTCAAAAGTGATAAACCATTAAACCATTATTATTGACTGTATTTAAAATTTGACTGCTATTTTGCCTAAAATCAACTTAATAGGTCCTTAATGGCTCATTGTTGCAGTTGGCTTGAGACTTCCAGCCATGCTGGCATGTCTTGTCTTCTTCTTTGCGCTTGGCCCCGATAATGGCTGCTTGCAGCTATATTTAGGGGCCAAGCACCGAAGGTGCGGAGGCACCTATTGAAATTGTTAGTGTTCCTATTATTAGGGGCCAAGCACCGAAGGTGCGGAGGCACCTATTGAAATCGTTAGTGTTCCTATTATTATTATTCTGCTTCTTCTTCTTCTTCTTCTTCTTCTTCTTCTTTTTCTTCTTCCGCCATAGGAGTCTCTGGCAGCCCATAGAACCGTATGGTAAAAAGTTGTGAAATTTGGCACACTCATAGAGGCCAGTCTGAGCTGTCACTATAGCAAATTTGGTGCCTCTAACTCAATCCCTCTAGCGCCACCACCTGTCCAAAGTTTCACTCATATTTATGCTTATAACTTTTGACCCCTAAGGGCTAGAAACAAAATTCTTTTTTCATCGGATTCCTTGGCTCAAGCCGATTCGATTTCACCCTATGATGTCATTTTCCGGTATGCAAATTTTCCCGCCATTTTGAATTTTCTGAAAAACCTACTTTTTCGAACTCCTCCTAGGCCGTTGCTCCGATTTTCACGAAAATTGAAACAGATCATCTTCAGAGCATGTTGACAAAAAGTTATGGAATTCAAGTTGATTCGTCCAATCGTTTCCAATAAACGCACAAACAAATTTTACGTGGAGGTTGCAAAAACACACTAAAGGCTATATCTCCGCAACGCTTTATCGTATTCAAACCAACCTTGGTACATGTCATCACAAGCATGACTTGAAGCAACATGCAGCGTTTCGGCGCAGCGCCACCTACCTGTCCGGAGATACGAAAAATGCCTATTTTGGCTTATAACTTCTGAACCGTTTATCCAAAAATCATAAAATTGGTCTCATTAGATTCAGGGCGTCATGCCGAGTCGACTGATATCCAATTTTACCATGTCGGCCATTTTGGATGTCGGCCATTTTGAATTATGTGCAAAAATGCTGTATTTTATGAACGCATGAACAGATTGTTATGAAACTTGGTATGGGTCATCACCACGATGCCCTGAAGTAGCCTGAGAAGTTTCGAAACAGCGCCACCTAGTGGAGAATTTTTTTTTTCAAACGCTTATAACTTTGGGTGTGGTTGACATATTTTGATGGGAGTGTGTTTTTTGGTCTCCTGAATCCTTGCCGACTCCAACGATACCAGACTTGCCAGGTTTCGGCATATGGTTTGCGCAGAGTTGTAATTTAGTGCTTAAAAAACATTTGCTGATATCTTCGAAACCGCTAGTCCGATCGAGACGAAACCAGCCTCAGAAGTTCGGAAACATAGGTCGATAGCCATACGCTAATGCCCAAATCTCAAAATATTGATAGTAAGGGGTAGTAAAATCCAATCAAAGTCAGGTGTCAGTCCTTTTTTACGTGTTTTTTCATATAAATGTCTATAACTCCAAAACAAAATGAGATATTTTCACCAAACTTGACACACATATGTATGGGCTCACTATGAGGACACATAAAAAAATTGGTGGGATTGTGCCTCTTGGTGGCGCTATAATAAAACAAAACATGAAATTCCCATTGACTTCAATGCAGTATTATGGTTTAAAATGCTAATGCTATAATTTAAGAATGCATTAGCGTATCGTTACAAAACTCGGTATGTGTCTTCCGCTCCATGTCCTGAAGATACTCAAAAAGTTTCGGGGTAGCGCCACCTTGTGGTCAAAAGTTGTAATAAAATGTACAGAAATGCGAATAACTTTTGATTAAATTAACCCATTGTAATGAAACTGGTCATAATACAGTCAATGGCTCATGCCGAGAACATGGATACCAATTGTGCCATATTTTGCAAACCTATCTGTCCTCCGTCTTGTTATTTGTTAAAAACCTACTTTTTCAAACTCATCCTAGACCGTTTGTCCGATTTTCACCAAAATTGATCCGTATCGTCTTCAGACCATGCTGACAAATAGTTATGGATTTCGGATTGATAGACAAAACAGTTTTCATATACCACTGCAACAGAGTTGAGCCATGATGCAAAAATTACTCTTGAGGCTGTATCTCTGCAATGCTTTGACATATTGACACCAAACTTTGCATGTGTCATTGTCATCTCAATCTGACTAAACCACATCAGTTTCGTAACAGTGACACCTATTGGTCGAAAGTGATAAACCATTAAACCATTATTATTGACTGTATTTAAAATTTGACTGCTATTTTGCCTAAAATCAACTTAATAGGTCCTTAATGGCTCATTGTTGCAGTTGGCTTGAGACTTCCAGCCATGCTGGCATGTCTTGTCTTCTTCTTTGCGCTTGGCCCCGATAATGGCTGCTTGCAGCTATATTTAGGGGCCAAGCACCGAAGGTGCGGAGGCACCTATTGAAATCGTTAGTGTTCCTATTATTATTATTCTGCTTCTTCTTCTTCTTCCGCCATAGGAGTCTCTGGCAGCCCATAGAACCGTATGGTAAAAAGTTGTGAAATTTGGCACACTCATAGAGGCCAGTCTGAGCTGTCACTATAGCAAATTTGGTGCCTCTAACTCAATCCCTCTAGCGCCACCACCTGTCCAAAGTTTCACTCATATTTATGCTTATAACTTTTGACCCCTAAGGGCTAGAAACAAAATTCTTTTTTCATCGGATTCCTTGGCTCAAGCCGATTCGATTTCACCCTATGATGTCATTTTCCGGTATGCAAATTTTCCCGCCATTTTGAATTTTCTGAAAAACCTACTTTTTCAAACTCCTCCTAGGCCGTTGCTCCGATTTTCACGAAAATTGAAACAGATCATCTTCAGAGCATGTTGACAAAAAGTTATGGAATTCAAGTTGATTCGTCCAATCGTTTTCAATAAACGCACAAACAAATTTTACGTGGAGGTTGCAAAAACACACTAAAGGCTATATCTCCGCAACGCTTTATCGTATTCAAACCAACCTTGGTACATGTCATCACAAGCATGACTTGAAGCAACATGCAGCGTTTCGGCGCAGCGCCACCTACCTGTCCGGAGATACGAAAAATGCCTATTTTGGCTTATAACTTCTGAACCGTTTATCCAAAAATCATAAAATTGGTCTCATTAGATTCAGGGCGTCATGCCGAGTCGACTGATATCCAATTTTACCATGTCGGCCATTTTGGATGTCGGCCATTTTGAATTATGTGCAAAAATGCTGTATTTTATGAACGCATGAACAGATTGTTATGAAACTTGGTATGGGTCATCACCACGATGCCCTGAAGTAGCCTGAGAAGTTTCGAAACAGCGCCACCTAGTGGAGAATTTTTTTTTTCAAACGCTTATAACTTTGGGTGTGGTTGACATATTTTGATGGGAGTGTGTTTTTTGGTCTCCTGAATCCTTGCCGACTCCAACGATACCAGACTTGCCAGGTTTCGGCATATGGTTTGCGCAGAGTTGTAATTTAGTGCTTAAAAAACATTTGCTGATATCTTCGAAACCGCTAGTCCGATCGAGACGAAACCAGCCTCAGAAGTTCGGAAACATAGGTCGATAGCTATACGCCAATGCCCAAATCTCAAAATATTGATAGTAAGGGGTAGTAAAATCCAATCAAAGTCAGGTGTCAGTCCTTTTTTACGTGTTTTTTCATATAAATGTCTATAACTCCAAAACAAAATGAGATATTTTCACCAAACTTGACACACATATGTATGGGCTCACTACGAGGACACATAAAAAAATTGGTGGGATTGTGCCTCTTGGTGGCGCTATAATAAAACAAAACATGAAATTCCCATTGACTTCAATGCAGTATTACGGTTTAAAATGCTAATGCTATAATTTAAGAATGCACTAGTGTATCATTACAAAACTCGGTATGTGTCTTCCGCTCTATGTCCCGAAGATATTCAAAAAGTTTCGGGGCAGCGCCACCTTGTGGTCAAAAGTTGTAATAAAATGTACAAAAATGCTAATAACTTTTGATTAAATTAGCCTATTGTAATGAGACTGGTCATAATACATTCATTGGCTCATGCCGAGAAGATAGATACCAATTTTGCCATATTTTGCAAACATATCTGTGCTCCATCTTGTTATTTGTTAAAAATCTACTTTTTCAAACTCATCCTAGACCGTTTGTCCGATTTTCACCAAAATTGATCCGTATCGTCTTCAGACCATGCTGACAAATACTTATGGATTTCGGATTGATAGACAAAACAGTTTTCATATACCACTGCAACAGAGTTGAGCCATGATGCAAAAATTACTCTTGAGGCTGTATCTCTGCAATGCTTTGACATATTGACACCAAACTTTGCATGTGTCATTGTCATCTCAATCTGACTAAACCACATTATTATTGACTGTATTTAAAATTTGACTGCTATTTTGCCTAAAATCAACTTAATAGGTCCTTAATGGCTCATTGTTGCAGTTGGCTTGAGACTTCCAGCCATGCTGGCATGTCTTGTCTTCTTCTTTGCGCTTGGCCCCGATAATGGCTGCTTGCAGCTATATTTATTATTCTGCTTCTTCTTCTTCTTCTTCTTTTTCTTTTTCTTCCGCCATAGGAGTCTCTGGCAGCCCATAGAACCGTATGGTAAAAAGTTGTGAAATTTGGCACACTCATAGAGGCCAGTCTGAGCTGTCACTGTAGCAAATTTGGTGCCTCTAACTCAATCCCTCTAGCGCCACCACCTGTCCAAAGTTTCACTCATATTTATGCTTATAACTTTTGACCCCTAAGGGCTAGAAACAAAATTCTTTTTTCATCGGATTCCTTGGCTCAAGCCGATTCGATTTCACCCTATGATGTCATTTTCCGGTATGCAAATTTTCCCGCCATTTTGAATTTTCTGAAAAACCTACTTTTTCGAACTCCTCCTAGGCCGTTGCTCCGATTTTCACGAAAATTGAAACAGATCATCTTCAGAGCATGTTGACAAAAAGTTATGGAATTCAAGTTGATTCGTCCAATCGTTTTCAATAAACGCACAAACAAATTTTACGTGGAGGTTGCAAAAACACACTAAAGGCTATATCTCCGCAACGCTTTATCGTATTCAAACCAACCTTGGTACATGTCATCACAAGCATGACTTGAAGCAACATGCAGCGTTTCGGCGCAGCGCCACCTACCTGTCCGGAGATACGAAAAATGCCTATTTTGGCTTATAACTTCTGAACCGTTTATCCAAAAATCATAAAATTGGTCTCATTAGATTCAGGGCGTCATGCCGAGTCGACTGATATCCAATTTTACCATGTCGGCCATTTTGGATGTCGGCCATTTTGAATTATGTGCAAAAATGCTGTATTTTATGAACGCATGAACAGATTGTTATGAAACTTGGTATGGGTCATCACCACGATGCCCTGAAGTAGCCTGAGAAGTTTCGAAACAGCGCCACCTAGTGGAGAATTTTTTTTTTCAAACGCTTATAACTTTGGGTGTGGTTGACATATTTTGATGGGAGTGTGTTTTTTGGTCTCCTGAATCCTTGCCGACTCCAACGATACCAGACTTGCCAGGTTTCGGCATATGGTTTGCGCAGAGTTGTAATTTAGTGCTTAAAAAACATTTGCTGATATCTTCGAAACCGCTAGTCCGATCGAGACGAAACCAGCCTCAGAAGTTCGGAAACATAGGTCGATAGCTATACGCTAATGCCCAAATCTCAAAATATTGATAGTAAGGGGTAGTAAAATCCAATCAAAGTCAGGTGTCAGTCATTTTTTACGTGTTTTTTCATATAAATGTCTATAACTCCAAAACAAAATGAAATATTTTCACCAAACTTGACACACATATGTATGGGCTCACTACGAGGACACATAAAAAAATTGGTGGGATTGTGCCTCTTGGTGGCGCTATAATAAAACAAAACATGAAATTCCCATTGACTTCAATGCAGTATTACGGTTTAAAATGCTAATGCTATAATTTAAGAATGCACTAGTGTATCATTACAAAACTCGGTATGTGTCTTCCGCTCTATGTCCCGAAGATATTCAAAAAGTTTCGGGGCAGCGCCACCTTGTGGTCAAAAGTTGTAATAAAATGTACAAAAATGCTAATAACTTTTGATTAAATTAGCCTATTGTAATGAGACTGGTCATAATACATTCATTGGCTCATGCCGAGAAGATAGATACCAATTTTGCCATATTTTGCAAACATATCTGTGCTCCATCTTGTTATTTGTTAAAAATCTACTTTTTCAAACTCATCCTAGACCGTTTGTCCGATTTTCACCAAAATTGATCCGTATCGTCTTCAGACCATGCTGACAAATACTTATGGATTTCGGATTGATAGACAAAACAGTTTTCATATACCACTGCAACAGAGTTGAGCCATGATGCAAAAATTACTCTTGAGGCTGTATCTCTGCAATGCTTTGACATATTGACACCAAACTTTGCATGTGTCATTGTCATCTCAATCTGACTAAACCACATCAGTTTCGTAACAGTGACACCTATTGGTCGAAAGTGATAAACCATTAAACCATTATTATTGACTGTATTTAAAATTTGACTGCTATTTTGCCTAAAATCAACTTAATAGGTCCTTAATGGCTCATTGTTGCAGTTGGCTTGAGACTTCCAGCCATGCTGGCATGTCTTGTCTTCTTCTTTGCGCTTGGCCCCGATAATGGCTGCTTGCAGCTATATTTAGGGGCCAAGCACCGAAGGTGCGGAGGCACCTATTGAAATCGTTAGTGTTCCTATTATTATTATTCTGCTTCTTCTTCTTCTTCTTCTTCCGCCATAGGAGTCTCTGGCAGCCCATAGAACCGTATGGTAAAAAGTTGTGAAATTTGGCACACTCATAGAGGCCAGTCTGAGCTGTCACTATAGCAAATTTGGTGCCTCTAACTCAATCCCTCTAGCGCCACCACCTGTCCAAAGTTTCACTCATATTTATGCTTATAACTTTTGACCCCTAAGGGCTAGAAACAAAATTCTTTTTTCATCGGATTCCTTGGCTCAAGCCGATTCGATTTCACCCTATGATGTCATTTTCCGGTATGCAAATTTTCCCGCCATTTTGAATTTTCTGAAAAACCTACTTTTTCGAACTCCTCCTAGGCCGTTGCTCCGATTTTCACGAAAATTGAAACAGATCATCTTCAGAGCATGTTGACAAAAAGTTATGGAATTCAAGTTGATTCGTCCAATCGTTTTCAATAAACGCACAAACAAATTTTACGTGGAGGTTGCAAAAACACACTAAAGGCTATATCTCCGCAACGCTTTATCGTATTCAAACCAACCTTGGTACATGTCATCACAAGCATGACTTGAAGCAACATGCAGCGTTTCGGCGCAGCGCCACCTACCTGTCCGGAGATACGAAAAATGCCTATTTTGGCTTATAACTTCTGAACCGTTTATCCAAAAATCATAAAATTGGTCTCATTAGATTCAGGGCGTCATGCCGAGTCGACTGATATCCAATTTTACCATGTCGGCCATTTTGGATGTCGGCCATTTTGAATTATGTGCAAAAATGCTGTATTTTATGAACGCATGAACAGATTGTTATGAAACTTGGTATGGGTCATCACCACGATGCCCTGAAGTAGCCTGAGAAGTTTCGAAACAGCGCCACCTAGTGGAGAATTTTTTTTTTCAAACGCTTATAACTTTGGGTGTGGTTGACATATTTTGATGGGAGTGTGTTTTTTGGTCTCCTGAATCCTTGCCGACTCCAACGATACCAGACTTGCCAGGTTTCGGCATATGGTTTGCGCAGAGTTGTAATTTAGTGCTTAAAAAACATTTGCTGATATCTTCGAAACCGCTAGTCCGATCGAGACGAAACCAGCCTCAGAAGTTCGGAAACATAGGTCGATAGCTATACGCTAATGCCCAAATCTCAAAATATTGATAGTAAGGGGTAGTAAAATCCAATCAAAGTCAGGTGTCAGTCATTTTTTACGTGTTTTTTCATATAAATGTCTATAACTCCAAAACAAAATGAAATATTTTCACCAAACTTGACACACATATGTATGGGCTCACTACGAGGACACATAAAAAAATTGGTGGGATTGTGCCTCTTGGTGGCGCTATAATAAAACAAAACATGAAATTCCCATTGACTTCAATGCAGTATTACGGTTTAAAATGCTAATGCTATAATTTAAGAATGCACTAGTGTATCATTACAAAACTCGGTATGTGTCTTCCGCTCTATGTCCCGAACATATTCAAAAAGTTTCGGGGCAGCGCCACCTTGTGGTCAAAAGTTGTAATAAAATGTACAAAAATGCTAATAACTTTTGATTAAATTAGCCTATTGTAATGAGACTGGTCATAATACATTCATTGGCTCATGCCGAGAAGATAGATACCAATTTTGCCATATTTTGCAAACATATCTGTGCTCCATCTTGTTATTTGTTAAAAATCTACTTTTTCAAACTCATCCTAGACCGTTTGTCCGATTTTCACCAAAATTGATCCGTATCGTCTTCAGACCATGCTGACAAATAGTTATGGATTTCGGATTGATAGACAAAACAGTTTTCATATACCACTGCAACAGAGTTGAGCCATGATGCAAAAATTACTCTTGAGGCTGTATCTCTGCAATGCTTTGACATATTGACACCAAACTTTGCATGTGTCATTGTCATCTCAATCTGACTAAACCACATCAGTTTCGTAACAGTGACACCTATTGGTCGAAAGTGATAAACCATTAAACCATTATTATTGACTGTATTTAAAATTTGACTGCTATTTTGCCTAAAATCAACTTAATAGGTCCTTAATGGCTCATTGTTGCAGTTGGCTTGAGACTTCCAGCCATGCTGGCATGTCTTGTTAGGGGCCAAGCACCGAAGGTGCGGAGGCACCTATTGAAATTGTTAGTGTTCCTATTATTAGGGGCCAAGCACCGAAGGTGCGGAGGCACCTATTGAAATCGTTAGTGTTCCTATTATTATTATTCTGCTTCTTCTTCTTCTTCTTCTTTTTCTTCCGCCATAGGAGTCTCTGGCAGCCCATAGAACCGTATGGTAAAAAGTTGTGAAATTTGGCACACTCATAGAGGCCAGTCTGAGCTGTCACTATAGCAAATTTGGTGCCTCTAACTCAATCCCTCTAGCGCCACCACCTGTCCAAAGTTTCACTCATATTTATGCTTATAACTTTTGACCCCTAAGGGCTAGAAACAAAATTCTTTTTTCATCGGATTCCTTGGCTCAAGCCGATTCGATTTCACCCTATGATGTCATTTTCCGGTATGCAAATTTTCCCGCCATTTTGAATTTTCTGAAAAACCTACTTTTTCGAACTCCTCCTAGGCCGTTGCTCCGATTTTCACGAAAATTGAAACAGATCATCTTCAGAGCATGTTGACAAAAAGTTATGGAATTCAAGTTGATTCGTCCAATCGTTTTCAATAAACGCACAAACAAATTTTACGTGGAGGTTGCAAAAACACACTAAAGGCTATATCTCCACAACGCTTTATCGTATTCAAACCAAACTTGGTACATGTCATCACAAGCATGACCTGAAGCAACATGCAGCGTTTCGGCGCAGCGCCACCTACTGGTCCGGAGATACGAAAAATGCATATTTTGGCTTATAACTTCTGAACCGTTTATCCAAAAATCATAAAATTGGTCTCATTAGATTCAGGGCGTCATGCCGAGTCGACTGATATCCAATTTTACCATGTCGGCCATTTTGGATGTCGGCCATTTTGAATTATGTGCAAAAATGCTGTATTTTATGAACGCATGAACGGATTGTTACGAAACTTGGTATGGGTCATCACCACGATGCCCTGAAGTAGCCTGAGAAGTTTCGAAACAGCGCCACCTAGTGGAGAATTTTTTTTTTCAAACGCTTATAACTTTGGGTGTGGTTGACATATTTTGATGGGAGTGTGTTTTTTGGTCTCCTGAATCCTTGCCGACTCCAACGATACCAGACTTGCCAGGTTTCGGCATATGGTTTGCGCAGAGTTGTAATTTAGTGCTTAAAAAACATTTGCTGATATCTTCGAAACCGCTAGTCCGATCGAGACGAAACCAGCCTCAGAAGTTCGGAAACATAGGTCGATAGCTATACGCTAATGCCCAAATCTCAAAATATTGATAGTAAGGGGTAGTAAAATCCAATCAAAGTCAGGTGTCAGTCCTTTTTTACGTGTTTTTTCATATAAATGTCTATAACTCCAAAACAAAATGAGATATTTTCACCAAACTTGACACACATATGTATGGGCTCACTATGAGGACACATAAAAAAATTGGTGGGATTGTGCCTCTTGGTGGCGCTATAATAAAACAAAACATGAAATTCCCATTGACTTCAATGCAGTATTATGGTTTAAAATGCTAATGCTATAATTTAAGAATGCATTAGCGTATCGTTACAAAACTCGGTATGTGTCTTCCGCTCCATGTCCTGAAGATACTCAAAAAGTTTCGGGGTAGCGCCACCTTGTGGTCAAAAGTTGTAATAAAATGTACAGAAATGCGAATAACTTTTGATTAAATTAACCCATTGTAATGAAACTGGTCATAATACAGTCAATGGCTCATGCCGAGAACATGGATACCAATTGTGCCATATTTTGCAAACCTATCTGTCCTCCGTCTTGTTATTTGTTAAAAACCTACTTATTCAAACTCATCCTAGACCGTTTGTCCGATTTTCACCAAAATTGATCCGTATCGTCTTCAGACCATGCTGACAAATAGTTATGGATTTCGGATTGATAGACAAAACAGTTTTCATATACCACTGCAACAGAGTTGAGCCATGATGCAAAAATTACTCTTGAGGCTGTATCTCTGCAATGCTTTGACATATTGACACCAAACTTTGCATGTGTCATTGTCATCTCAATCTGACTAAACCACATCAGTTTCGTAACAGTGACACCTATTGGTCGAAAGTGATAAACCATTAAACCATTATTATTGACTGTATTTAAAATTTGACTGCTATTTTGCCTAAAATCAACTTAATAGGTCCTTAATGGCTCATTGTTGCAGTTGGCTTGAGACTTCCAGCCATGCTGGCATGTCTTGTCTTCTTCTTTGCGCTTGGCCCCGATAATGGCTGCTTGCAGCTATATTTATTATTATTATTCTTCTTCCGCTCACAAGTCTATGGCAGCCCATAGAACCGCTCGCGGGAACATGATGAAATCTGGCACACATATAAAGGACAGTCACAACTGTCAATATATCAAAATTTGAGTCTCTAACTCAATCCCTCTAGCGCCACCAACAGTCCAAAGTTGCGTTCATGTTTATGCTAATAACTCCTGAACTAAAAGGGCTAGAAACAAAATCCAAATTTCCTCTGACTCCTTGGCTCAAGCCGATTCGATTGCACCCTATGACGTCGTTTTGCGTCATAAAAATTACCCGCCATTTTTAATTTTCAAAAAAACCTACTTTTCCGAACTCTTCCTAGACGGTTCGTCTGAGTTGCACGAAAATTGAACCAGATCATCTTCAGTCCATGTTGACAAAAAGTTATGGAATTCAAGTTGATTCTTCAAATCGTTTACGAAAAATGTGCGAACAAATTTTACGTAGAGGTTGCAAAAAAAACTAAAGGCTATATCTCTGCAACGCTTTATCGTATTCAAACCAAACTTGGCACATGTCATCACAAGCATGACCTGAGGCAACATGCAGCGTTTCGGCGCAGTGCACCCTACTGGTCCGGAGATACAAAAAAGGGCTATTTTGGCTTATAACTTCTAAACCGTTTATCCAAAAATCATAAAATGTATCTCCTTAGATACGGGGAGTCATGTCGAGTCAACTGATATCCAAGTTTACTAGGTCTGCCTTTTTGGCTGTCGGCCATTTTGATTTATGTGCTAAAATGCTGTATTTTATGAACGCATGAACGGATTGTTACGAAACTTGGTATGGGTCATAAGCACAATGCCCTGAAGTAGCCTGAGAAGTTTCGAAACAGCGCCACCTAGTGGAGAATTTTTTTCCCCCAAATGCTTATAACTTTGGCTGTGGTTGACATATTTGGATGGGAGTAACTTTTTTTGTCTCCTGAATCCTTGCCGAGTCCAAAGATACCAGACTTGCCAGGTTTCGGCGTATGGTTTGCGCAGCATTGTAATTTAGTGCTTAAAAAACATTAGCTGATATCTTCGAAACCGCTAGTCCGATCGAGACGAAACCAGCCTCAGAAGTTCGGAAACATAGGTCGATAGCAATACGCTAATACCCAAATGTCAAAATATTCATAGTAAGGGGTAGTAAAATCCAATCAAAGTCAGGTGTCAGTCATTTTTTACGTGTTTTTTCATGTAAATGTTTATAACTCCAAAACAAAATGAGATATTTTCACCAAACTCGACACGTATATGTATGGGCTCATACTGAGGAAAAATTTAAAAAATGGTGGGATTGTGCCTCTTGGTGGCGCTATAATAGAACAAAACATGAAATACCCATTGACTTCAATGCAGTATTAGGGAATAAAATGCTAATGTTACACTTAACGAATGCATTAGCTTATCATTACAAAACTCAGTATGTGTCTTCTGCTCCATGCCCTGAAGGTACTCAAAAAGTTTTCGGGCAGCGCCACCTTGTGGTCAAAAGTTGTAATAAGGTGTACAAAATGCTAATTACTTTTGATTAAATTAGCCTATTGTAATGAGACTGGTCACATTCATTGGCTCCTGCCGAGAACATGGATACCAATTTTGTCCATATTTGACAAACCTTTCTGCCCTCTATCTTGTTATTGGTTAAAAACATACTTTTTCAAACTCGTCCTAGACCGTTTGTTCAATTTTCACCAAAATTGAATCGTATCGTCTTCAGACCATGTGAACAAATAATTATGGATTTCGTGTTGATAAACAAAAGAGTTGTCATATACCACTGCAACAGAGTTGAGCTATGATGCAAAAATGACTCTTGAGGCTGTATCTCTGCAATGCTTTGACATATTGACACCAAACTTTGCATGTGTCATTTCCACCTCAGTTTGACTACGCCACATCAGTTTCGTAACAGTGCCACCTATTGGTCGAAAATGATAAACCATTAAATCATTATTATTGACTTTATTTAAAATTGTACTGCTTTTTTGCCTAAAATCAACTTAAGTCTTTAATGGCTCATTGTTGCAGTTGGTCTTACACTCCCAGCTAGCTATGCTGGCATGTCTTAGGGTCTTCTTTTCGCTTGGCCCCGACAATTGCTGCTTGCAGCTATATTTATTATTCTGCTTCTTCTTCTTCTTCTTCTTCTTTTTCTTCCGCCATAGGAGTCTCTGGCAGCCCATAGAACCGTATGGTAAAAAGTTGTGAAATTTGGCACACTCATAGAGGCCAGTCTGAGCTGTCACTATAGCAAATTTGGTGCCTCTAACTCAATCCCTCTAGCGCCACCACCTGTCCAAAGTTTCACTCATATTTATGCTTATAACTTTTGACCCCTAAGGGCTAGAAACAAAATTCTTTTTTCATCGGATTCCTTGGCTCAAGCCGATTCGATTTCACCCTATGATGTCATTTTCCGGTATGCAAATTTTCCCGCCATTTTGAATTTTCTGAAAAACCTACTTTTTCGAACTCCTCCTAGGCCGTTGCTCCGATTTTCACGAAAATTGAAACAGATCATCTTCAGAGCATGTTGACAAAAAGTTATGGAATTCAAGTTGATTCGTCCAATCGTTTTCAATAAACGCACAAACAAATTTTACGTGGAGGTTGCAAAAACACACTAAAGGCTATATCTCCGCAACGCTTTATCGTATTCAAACCAACCTTGGTACATGTCATCACAAGCATGACTTGAAGCAACATGCAGCGTTTCGGCGCAGCGCCACCTACCTGTCCGGAGATACGAAAAATGCCTATTTTGGCTTATAACTTCTGAACCGTTTATCCAAAAATCATAAAATTGGTCTCATTAGATTCAGGGCGTCATGCCGAGTCGACTGATATCCAATTTTGCCATGTCGGCCATTTTGGATGTCGGCCATTTTGAATTATGTGCAAAAATGCTGTATTTTATGAACGCATGAACGGATTGTTATGAAACTTGGTATGGGTCATCACCACGATGCCCTGAAGTAGCCTGAGAAGTTTCGAAACAGCGCCACCTAGTGGAGAATTTTTTTTTTCAAACGCTTATAACTTTGGGTGTGGTTGACATATTTTGATGGGAGTGTGTTTTTTGGTCTCCTGAATCCTTGCCGACTCCAACGATACCAGACTTGCCAGGTTTCGGCATATGGTTTGCGCAGAGTTGTAATTTAGTGCTTAAAAAACATTTGCTGATATCTTCGAAACCGCTAGTCCGATCGAGACGAAACCAGCCTCAGAAGTTCGGAAACATAGGTCGATAGCTAAACGCTAATGCCCAAATCTCAAAATATTGATAGTAAGGGGTAGTAAAATCCAATCAAAGTCAGGTGTCAGTCATTTTTTACGTGTTTTTTCATATAAATGTCTATAACTCCAAAACAAAATGAAATATTTTCACCAAACTTGACACACATATGTATGGGCTCACTACGAGGACACATAAAAAAATTGGTGGGATTGTGCCTCTTGGTGGCGCTATAATAAAACAAAACATGAAATTCCCATTGACTTCAATGCAGTATTACGGTTTAAAATGCTAATGCTATAATTTAAGAATGCACTAGTGTATCGTTACAAAACTCGGTATGTGTCTTCCGCTCTATGTCCCGAAGATATTCAAAAAGTTTCGGGGCAGCGCCACCTTGTGGTCAAAAGTTGTAATAAAATGTACAAAAATGCTAATAACTTTTGATTAAATTAGCCTATTGTAATGAGACTGGTCATAATACATTCATTGGCTCATGCCGAGAAGATAGATACCAATTTTGCCATATTTTGCAAACATATCTGTGCTCCATCTTGTTATTTGTTAAAAATCTACTTTTTCAAACTCATCCTAGACCGTTTGTCCGATTTTCACCAAAATTGATCCGTATCGTCTTCAGACCATGCTGACAAATAGTTATGGATTTCGGATTGATAGACAAAACAGTTTTCATATACCACTGCAACAGAGTTGAGCCATGATGCAAAAATGACTCTTGAGGCTGTATCTCTGCAATGCTTTGACATATTGACACCAAACTTTGCATGTGTCATTGTCATCTCAATCTGACTAAACCACATCAGTTTCGTAACAGTGACACCTATTGGTCGAAAGTGATAAACCATTAAACCATTATTAGGGGCCAAGCACCGAAGGTGCGGAGGCACCTATTGAAATCGTTAGTGTTCCTATTATTAGGGGCCAAGCACCGAAGGTGCGGAGGCACCTATTGAAATTGTTAGTGTTCCTATTATTAGGGGCCAAGCACCGAAGGTGCGGAGGCACCTATTGAAATCGTTAGTGTTCCTATTATTATTCTGCTTCTTCTTCTTTTTCCGCCATAGGAGTCTCTGGCAGCCCATAGAACCGTATGGTAAAAAGTTGTGAAATTTGGCACACTCATAGAGGCCAGTCTGAGCTGTCACTATAGCAAATTTGGTGCCTCTAACTCAATCCCTCTAGCGCCACCACCTGTCCAAAGTTTCACTCATATTTATGCTTATAACTTTTGACCCCTAAGGGCTAGAAACAAAATTCTTTTTTCATCGGATTCCTTGGCTCAAGCCGATTCGATTTCACCCTATGATGTCATTTTCCGGTATGCAAATTTTCCCGCCATTTTGAATTTTCTGAAAAACCTACTTTTTCGAACTCCTCCTAGGCCGTTGCTCCGATTTTCACGAAAATTGAAACAGATCATCTTCAGAGCATGTTGACAAAAAGTTATGGAATTCAAGTTGATTCGTCCAATCGTTTTCAATAAACGCACAAACAAATTTTACGTGGAGGTTGCAAAAACACACTAAAGGCTATATCTCCGCAACGCTTTATCGTATTCAAACCAACCTTGGTACATGTCATCACAAGCATGACTTGAAGCAACATGCAGCGTTTCGGCGCAGCGCCACCTACCTGTCCGGAGATACGAAAAATGCCTATTTTGGCTTATAACTTCTGAACCGTTTATCCAAAAATCATAAAATTGGTCTCATTAGATTCAGGGCGTCATGCCGAGTCGACTGATATCCAATTTTACCATGTCGGCCATTTTGGATGTCGGCCATTTTGAATTATGTGCAAAAATGCTGTATTTTATGAACGCATGGACAGATTGTTATGAAACTTGGTATGGGTCATCACCACGATGCCCTGAAGTAGCCTGAGAAGTTTCGAAACAGCGCCACCTAGTGGAGAATTTTTTTTTTCAAACGCTTATAACTTTGGGTGTGGTTGACATATTTTGATGGGAGTGTGTTTTTTGGTCTCCTGAATCCTTGCCGACTCCAACGATACCAGACTTGCCAGGTTTCGGCATATGGTTTGCGCAGAGTTGTAATTTAGTGCTTAAAAAACATTTGCTGATATCTTCGAAACCGCTAGTCCGATCGAGACGAAACCAGCCTCAGAAGTTCGGAAACATAGGTCGATAGCTATACGCTAATGCCCAAATCTCAAAATATTGATAGTAAGGGGTAGTAAAATCCAATCAAAGTCAGGTGTCAGTCATTTTTTACGTGTTTTTTCATATAAATGTCTATAACTCCAAAACAAAATGAAATATTTTCACCAAACTTGACACACATATGTATGGGCTCACTACGAGGACACATAAAAAAATTGGTGGGATTGTGCCTCTTGGTGGCGCTATAATAAAACAAAACATGAAATTCCCATTGACTTCAATGCAGTATTACGGTTTAAAATGCTAATGCTATAATTTAAGAATGCACTAGTGTATCATTACAAAACTCGGTATGTGTCTTCCGCTCTATGTCCCGAAGATATTCAAAAAGTTTCGGGGCAGCGCCACCTTGTGGTCAAAAGTTGTAATAAAATGTACAAAAATGCTAATAACTTTTGATTAAATTAGCCTATTGTAATGAGACTGGTCATAATACATTCATTGGCTCATGCCGAGAAGATAGATACCAATTTTGCCATATTTTGCAAACATATCTGTGCTCCATCTTGTTATTTGTTAAAAATCTACTTTTTCAAACTCATCCTAGACCGTTTGTCCGATTTTCACCAAAATTGATCCGTATCGTCTTCAGACCATGCTGACAAATACTTATGGATTTCGGATTGATAGACAAAACAGTTTTCATATACCACTGCAACAGAGTTGAGCCATGATGCAAAAATTACTCTTGAGGCTGTATCTCTGCAATGCTTTGACATATTGACACCAAACTTTGCATGTGTCATTGTCATCTCAATCTGACTAAACCACATCAGTTTCGTAACAGTGACACCTATTGGTCGAAAGTGATAAACCATTAAACCATTATTATTGACTGTATTTAAAATTTGACTGCTATTTTGCCTAAAATCAACTTAATAGGTCCTTAATGGCTCATTGTTGCAGTTGGCTTGAGACTTCCAGCCATGCTGGCATGTCTTGTCTTCTTCTTTGCGCTTGGCCCCGATAATGGCTGCTTGCAGCTATATTTAGGGGCCAAGCACCGAAGGTGCGGAGGCACCTATTGAAATCGTTAGTGTTCCTATTATTATTATTCTGCTTCTTCTTCTTCTTCTTCTTCTTCTTCTTCTTCTTCTTCCGCCATAGGAGTCTCTGGCAGCCCATAGAACCGTATGGTAAAAAGTTGTGAAATTTGGCACACTCATAGAGGCCAGTCTGAGCTGTCACTATAGCAAATTTGGTGCCTCTAACTCAATCCCTCTAGCGCCACCACCTGTCCAAAGTTTCACTCATATTTATGCTTATAACTTTTGACCCCTAAGGGCTAGAAACAAAATTCTTTTTTCATCGGATTCCTTGGCTCAAGCCGATTCGATTTCACCCTATGATGTCATTTTCCGGTATGCAAATTTTCCCGCCATTTTGAATTTTCTGAAAAACCTACTTTTTCGAACTCCTCCTAGGCCGTTGCTCCGATTTTCACGAAAATTGAAACAAATCATCTTCAGAGCATGTTGACAAAAAGTTATGGAATTCAAGTTGATTCGTCCAATCGTTTTCAATAAACGCACAAACAAATTTTACGTGGAGGTTGCAAAAACACACTAAAGGCTATATCTCCGCAACGCTTTATCGTATTCAAACCAACCTTGGTACATGTCATCACAAGCATGACTTGAAGCAACATGCAGCGTTTCGGCGCAGCGCCACCTACCTGTCCGGAGATACGAAAAATGCCTATTTTGGCTTATAACTTCTGAACCGTTTATCCAAAAATCATAAAATTGGTCTCATTAGATTCAGGGCGTCATGCCGAGTCGACTGATATCCAATTTTACCATGTCGGCCATTTTGGATGTCGGCCATTTTGAATTATGTGCAAAAATGCTGTATTTTATGAACGCATGAACAGATTGTTATGAAACTTGGTATGGGTCATCACCACGATGCCCTGAAGTAGCCTGAGAAGTTTCGAAACAGCGCCACCTAGTGGAGAATTTTTTTTTTCAAACGCTTATAACTTTGGGTGTGGTTGACATATTTTGATGGGAGTGTGTTTTTTGGTCTCCTGAATCCTTGCCGACTCCAACGATACCAGACTTGCCAGGTTTCGGCATATGGTTTGCGCAGAGTTGTAATTTAGTGCTTAAAAAACATTTGCTGATATCTTCGAAACCGCTAGTCCGATCGAGACGAAACCAGCCTCAGAAGTTCGGAAACATAGGTCGATAGCTATACGCTAATGCCCAAATCTCAAAATATTGATAGTAAGGGGTAGTAAAATCCAATCAAAGTCAGGTGTCAGTCATTTTTTACGTGTTTTTTCATATAAATGTCTATAACTCCAAAACAAAATGAAATATTTTCACCAAACTTGACACACATATGTATGGGCTCACTACGAGGACACATAAAAAAATTGATGGGATTGTGCCTCTTGGTGGCGCTATAATAAAACAAAACATGAAATTCCCATTGACTTCAATGCAGTATTACGGTTTAAAATGCTAATGCTATAATTTAAGAATGCACTAGTGTATCATTACAAAACTCGGTATGTGTCTTCCGCTCTATGTCCCAAAGATATTCAAAAAGTTTCGGGGCAGCGCCACCTTGTGGTCAAAAGTTGTAATAAAATGTACAAAAATGCTAATAACTTTTGATTAAATTAGCCTATTGTAATGAGACTGGTCATAATACATTCATTGGCTCATGCCGAGAAGATAGATACCAATTTTGCCATATTTTGCAAACATATCTGTGCTCCATCTTGTTATTTGTTAAAAATCTACTTTTTCAAACTCATCCTAGACCGTTTGTCCGATTTTCACCAAAATTGATCCGTATCGTCTTCAGACCATGCTGACAAATACTTATGGATTTCGGATTGATAGACAAAACAGTTTTCATATACCACTGCAACAGAGTTGAGCCATGATGCAAAAATTACTCTTGAGGCTGTATCTCTGCAATGCTTTGACATATTGACACCAAACTTTGCATGTGTCATTGTCATCTCAATCTGACTAAACCACATCAGTTTCGTAACAGTGACACCTATTGGTCGAAAGTGATAAACCATTAAACCATTATTATTGACTGTATTTAAAATTTGACTGCTATTTTGCCTAAAATCAACTTAATAGGTCCTTAATGGCTCATTGTTGCAGTTGGCTTGAGACTTCCAGCCATGCTGGCATGTCTTGTCTTCTTCTTTGCGCTTGGCCCCGATAATGGCTGCTTGCAGCTATATTTATTATTCTTCTTCTTTTTCCGCCATAGGAGTCTCTGGCAGCCCATAGAACCGTATGGTAAAAAGTTGTGAAATTTGGCACACTCATAGAGGCCAGTCTGAGCTGTCACTATAGCAAATTTGGTGCCTCTAACTCAATCCCTCTAGCGCCACCACCTGTCCAAAGTTTCACTCATATTTATGCTTATAACTTTTGACCCCTAAGGGCTAGAAACAAAATTCTTTTTTCATCGGATTCCTTGGCTCAAGACGATTCGATTTCACCCTATGATGTCATTTTCCGGTATGCAAATTTTCCCGCCATTTTGAATTTTCTGAAAAACCTACTTTTTCGAACTCCTCCTAGGCCGTTGCTCCGATTTTCACGAAAATTGAAACAGATCATCTTCAGAGCATGTTGACAAAAAGTTATGGAATTCAAGTTGATTCGTCCAATCGTTTTCAATAAACGCACAAACAAATTTTACGTGGAGGTTGCAAAAACACACTAAAGGCTATATCTCCACAACGCTTTATCGTATTCAAACCAAACTTGGTACATGTCATCACAAGCATGACCTGAAGCAACATGCAGCGTTTCGGCGCAGCGCCACCTACTGGTCCGGAGATACGAAAAATGCATATTTTGGCTTATAACTTCTGAACCGTTTATCCAAAAATCATAAAATTGGTCTCATTAGATTCAGGGCGTCATGCCGAGTCGACTGATATCCAATTTTACCATGTCGGCCATTTTGGATGTCGGCCATTTTGAATTATGTGCAAAAATGCTGTATTTTATGAACGCATGAACGGATTGTTACGAAACTTGGTATGGGTCATCACCACGATGCCCTGAAGTAGCCTGAGAAGTTTCGAAACAGCGCCACCTAGTGGAGAATTTTTTTTTTCAAACGCTTATAACTTTGGGTGTGGTTGACATATTTTGATGGGAGTGTGTTTTTTGGTCTCCTGAATCCTTGCCGACTCCAACGATACCAGACTTGCCAGGTTTCGGCATATGGTTTGCGCAGAGTTGTAATTTAGTGCTTAAAAAACATTTGCTGATATCTTCGAAACCGCTAGTCCGATCGAGACGAAACCAGCCTCAGAAGTTCGGAAACATAGGTCGATAGCTATACGCTAATGCCCAAATCTCAAAATATTGATAGTAAGGGGTAGTAAAATCCAATCAAAGTCAGGTGTCAGTCCTTTTTTACGTGTTTTTTCATATAAATGTCTATAACTCCAAAACAAAATGAGATATTTTCACCAAACTTGACACACATATGTATGGGCTCACTATGAGGACACATAAAAAAATTGGTGGGATTGTGCCTCTTGGTGGCGCTATAATAAAACAAAACATGAAATTCCCATTGACTTCAATGCAGTATTATGGTTTAAAATGCTAATGCTATAATTTAAGAATGCATTAGCGTATCGTTACAAAACTCGGTATGTGTCTTCCGCTCCATGTCCTGAAGATACTCAAAAAGTTTCGGGGTAGCGCCACCTTGTGGTCAAAAGTTGTAATAAAATGTACAGAAATGCGAATAACTTTTGATTAAATTAACCCATTGTAATGAAACTGGTCATAATACAGTCAATGGCTCATGCCGAGAACATGGATACCAATTGTGCCATATTTTGCAAACCTATCTGTCCTCCGTCTTGTTATTTGTTAAAAACCTACTTTTTCAAACTCATCCTAGACCGTTTGTCCGATTTTCACCAAAATTGATCCGTATCGTCTTCAGACCATGCTGACAAATAGTTATGGATTTCGGATTGATAGACAAAACAGTTTTCATATACCACTGCAACAGAGTTGAGCCATGATGCAAAAATTACTCTTGAGGCTGTATCTCTGCAATGCTTTGACATATTGACACCAAACTTTGCATGTGTCATTGTCATCTCAATCTGACTAAACCACATCAGTTTCGTAACAGTGACACCTATTGGTCGAAAGTGATAAACCATTAAACCATTATTATTGACTGTATTTAAAATTTGACTGCTATTTTGCCTAAAATCAACTTAATAGGTCCTTAATGGCTCATTGTTGCAGTTGGCTTGAGACTTCCAGCCATGCTGGCATGTCTTGTCTTCTTCTTTGCGCTTGGCCCCGATAATGGCTGCTTGTTATTATTCTGCTTCTTCTTCTTCTTCTTCTTCTTCCGCCATAGGAGTCTCTGGCAGCCCATAGAACCGTATGGTAAAAAGTTGTGAAATTTGGCACACTCATAGAGGCCAGTCTGAGCTGTCACTATAGCAAATTTGGTGCCTCTAACTCAATCTCTCTAGCGCCACCACCTGTCCAAAGTTTCACTCATATTTATGCTTATAACTTTTGACCCCTAAGGGCTAGAAACAAAATTCTTTTTTCATCGGATTCCTTGGCTCAAGCCGATTCGATTTCACCCTATGATGTCATTTTCCGGTATGCAAATTTTCCCGCCATTTTGAATTTTCTGAAAAACCTACTTTTACTAACTCCTCCTAGGCCGTTGCTCCGATTTTCATGAAAATTGAAACAGATCATCTTCATAGCATGCTGACAAAAAGTTATGGAATTTAAGTTGATTCGTCCAATCGTTTTCAATAAACGCACAAACAAATTCTACGTAGAGGTTGCAAAAACACACTAAAGGCTATATCTCCGCAACGCTTTATCGTATTCAAACCAAACTTGGTACATGTCATCACAAGCATGACCTGAAGCAACATGCAGCGTTTCGGCGCAGCGCCACCTACTGGTCCGGAGATACGAAAAATGCATATTTTGGCTTATAACTTCTGAACCGTTTATCCAAAAATCATAAAATTGGTCTCATTAGATTCAGGGCATCATGCCGAGTCGACTGATATCCAATTTTACCATATCGGCCATTTTGGATGTCGGCCATTTTGAATTATGTGCAAAAATGCTGTATTTTATGAACGCATGAACGGATTGTTACGAAACTTGGTATGGGTCATCACCACGATGCCCTGAAGTAGCCTGAGAAGTTTCGAAACAGCGCCACCTAGTGGATAATTCTTTTTTTTCAAACGCTTATAACTTTGGGTGTGAGTGAAAAATTTTGATGGGACTAGCTTTTTTGGGCTCCTGAATCCTTGCCGAGTCCAACGATACAAGACATGCCCAGTTTCGGCATATGGTTTGCGCAGCGTTGTAATTTAGCGCTTAAAAAACATTTGCTGATATCTTCAAAACCGCTAGTCCGATCGAGACGAAACCAGCCTCAGAAGTTCGGAAACATAGGTCGATAGCTATACGCTAATGCCCAAATCTCAAAATATTGATAGTAAGGGGTAGTAAAATCCAATCAAAGTCAGGTGTCAGTCATTTTTTACGTGTTTTTTCATATAAATGTCTATAACTCCAAAACAAAATGAAATATTTTCACCAAACTTGACACACATATGTATGGGCTCACTACGAGGACACATAAAAAAATTGGTGGGATTGTGCCTCTTGGTGGCGCTATAATAAAACAAAACATGAAATTCCCATTGACTTCAATGCAGTATTACGGTTTAAAATGCTAATGCTATAATTTAAGAATGCACTAGTGTATCATTACAAAACTCGGTATGTGTCTTCCGCTCTATGTCCCGAAGATATTCAAAAAGTTTCGGGGCAGCGCCACCTTGTGGTCAAAAGTTGTAATAAAATGTACAAAAATGCTAATAACTTTTGATTAAATTAGCCTATTGTAATGAGACTGGTCATAATACATTCATTGGCTCATGCCGAGAAGATAGATACCAATTTTGCCATATTTTGCAAACATATCTGTGCTCCATCTTGTTATTTGTTAAAAATCTACTTTTTCAAACTCATCCTAGACCGTTTGTCCGATTTTCACCAAAATTGATCCGTATCGTCTTCAGACCATGCTGACAAATAGTTATGGATTTCGGATTGATAGACAAAACAGTTTTCATATACCACTGCAACAGAGTTGAGCCATGATGCAAAAATTACTCTTGAGGCTGTATCTCTGCAATGCTTTGACATATTGACACCAAACTTTGCATGTGTCATTGTCATCTCAATCTGACTAAACCACATCAGTTTCGTAACAGTGACACCTATTGGTCGAAAGTGATAAACCATTAAACCATTATTATTGACTGTATTTAAAATTTGACTGCTATTTTGCCTAAAATCAACTTAATAGGTCCTTAATGGCTCATTGTTGCAGTTGGCTTGAGACTTCCAGCCATGCTGGCATGTCTTGTCTTCTTCTTTGCGCTTGGCCCCGATAATGGCTGCTTGCAGCTATATTTAGGGGCCAAGCACCGAAGGTGCGGAGGCACCTATTGAAATCGTTAGTGTTCCTATTATTATTCTGCTTCTTCTTCTTCTTCTTCTTCCGCCATAGGAGTCTCTGGCAGCCCATAGAACCGTATGGTAAAAAGTTGTGAAATTTGGCACACTCATAGAGGCCAGTCTGAGCTGTCACTATAGCAAATTTGGTGCCTCTAACTCAATCCCTCTAGCGCCACCACCTGTCCAAAGTTTCACTCATATTTATGCTTATAACTTTTGACCCCTAAGGGCTAGAAACAAAATTCTTTTTTCATCGGATTCCTTGGCTCAAGCCGATTCGATTTCACCCTATGATGTCATTTTCCGGTATGCAAATTTTCCCGCCATTTTGAATTTTCTGAAAAACCTACTTTTTCGAACTCCTCCTAGGCCGTTGCTCCGATTTTCACGAAAATTGAAACAGATCATCTTCAGAGCATGTTGACAAAAAGTTATGGAATTCAAGTTGATTCGTCCAATCGTTTTCAATAAACGCACAAACAAATTTTACGTGGAGGTTGCAAAAACACACTAAAGGCTATATCTCCGCAACGCTTTATCGTATTCAAACCAACCTTGGTACATGTCATAACAAGCATGACTTGAAGCAACATGCAGCGTTTCGGCGCAGCGCCACCTACCTGTCCGGAGATACGAAAAATGCCTATTTTGGCTTATAACTTCTGAACCGTTTATCCAAAAATCATAAAATTGGTCTCATTAGATTCAGGGCGTCATGCCGAGTCGACTGATATCCAATTTTACCATGTCGGCCATTTTGGATGTCGGCCATTTTGAATTATGTGCAAAAATGCTGTATTTTATGAACGCATGAACAGATTGTTATGAAACTTGGTATGGGTCATCACCACGATGCCCTGAAGTAGCCTGAGAAGTTTCGAAACAGCGCCACCTAGTGGAGAATTTTTTTTTTCAAACGCTTATAACTTTGGGTGTGGTTGACATATTTTGATGGGAGTGTGTTTTTTGGTCTCCTGAATCCTTGCCGACTCCAACGATACCAGACTTGCCAGGTTTCGGCATATGGTTTGCGCAGAGTTGTAATTTAGTGCTTAAAAAACATTTGCTGATATCTTCGAAACCGCTAGTCCGATCGAGACGAAACCAGCCTCAGAAGTTCGGAAACATAGGTCGATAGCTATACGCTAATGCCCAAATCTCAAAATATTGATAGTAAGGGGTAGTAAAATCCAATCAAAGTCAGGTGTCAGTCCTTTTTTACGTGTTTTTTCATATAAATGTCTATAACTCCAAAACAAAATGAGATATTTTCACCAAACTTGACACACATATGTATGGGCTCACTATGAGGACACATAAAAAAATTGGTGGGATTGTGCCTCTTGGTGGCGCTATAATAAAACAAAACATGAAATTCCCATTGACTTCAATGCAGTATTATGGTTTAAAATGCTAATGCTATAATTTACGAATGCATTAGCGTATCGTTACAAAACTCGGTATGTGTCTTCCGCTCCATGTCCTGAAGATACTCAAAAAGTTTCGGGGTAGCGCCACCTTGTGGTCAAAAGTTGTAATAAAATGTACAGAAATGCGAATAACTTTTGATTAAATTAACCCATTGTAATGAAACTGGTCATAATACAGTCAATGGCTCATGCCGAGAACATGGATACCAATTGTGCCATATTTTGCAAACCTATCTGTCCTCCGTCTTGTTATTTGTTAAAAACCTACTTTTTCAAACTCATCCTAGACCGTTTGTCCGATTTTCACCAAAATTGATCCGTATCGTCTTCAGACCATGCTGACAAATAGTTATGGATTTCGGATTGATAGACAAAACAGTTTTCATATACCACTGCAACAGAGTTGAGCCATGATGCAAAAATTACTCTTGAGGCTGTATCTCTGCAATGCTTTGACATATTGACACCAAACTTTGCATGTGTCATTGTCATCTCAATCTGACTAAACCACATCAGTTTCGTAACAGTGACACCTATTGGTCGAAAGTGATAAACCATTAAACCATTATTATTGACTGTATTTAAAATTTGACTGCTATTTTGCCTAAAATCAACTTAATAGGTCCTTAATGGCTCATTGTTGCAGTTGGCTTGAGACTTCCAGGCATGCTGGCATGTCTTGTCTTCTTCTTTGCGCTTGGCCCCGATAATGGCTGCTTGTTAGGGGCCAAGCACCGAAGGTGCGGAGGCACCTATTGAAATTGTTAGTGTTCCTATTATTATTCTTCTTCTTCTTCTTCTTCTTTTTCCGCCATAGGAGTCTCTGGCAGCCCATAGAACCGTATGGTAAAAAGTTGTGAAATTTGGCACACTCATAGAGGCCAGTCTGAGCTGTCACTATAGCAAATTTGGTGCCTCTAACTCAATCCCTCTAGCGCCACCACCTGTCCAAAGTTTCACTCATATTTATGCTTATAACTTTTGACCCCTAAGGGCTAGAAACAAAATTCTTTTTTCATCGGATTCCTTGGCTCAAGCCGATTCGATTTCACCCTATGATGTCATTTTCCGGTATGCAAATTTTCCCGCCATTTTGAATTTTCTGAAAAACCTACTTTTTCGAACTCCTCCTAGGCCGTTGCTCCGATTTTCACGAAAATTGAAACAGATCATCTTCAGAGCATGTTGACAAAAAGTTATGGAATTCAAGTTGATTCGTCCAATCGTTTTCAATAAACGCACAAACAAATTTTACGTGGAGGTTGCAAAAACACACTAAAGGCTATATCTCCGCAACGCTTTATCGTATTCAAACCAACCTTGGTACATGTCATCACAAGCATGACTTGAAGCAACATGCAGCGTTTCGGCGCAGCGCCACCTACCTGTCCGGAGATACGAAAAATGCCTATTTTGGCTTATAACTTCTGAACCGTTTATCCAAAAATCATAAAATTGGTCTCATTAGATTCAGGGCGTCATGCCGAGTCGACTGATATCCAATTTTACCATGTCGGCCATTTTGGATGTCGGCCATTTTGAATTATGTGCAAAAATGCTGTATTTTATGAACGCATGAACAGATTGTTATGAAACTTGGTATGGGTCATCACCACGATGCCCTGAAGTAGCCTGAGAAGTTTCGAAACAGCGCCACCTAGTGGAGAATTTTTTTTTTCAAACGCTTATAACTTTGGGTGTGGTTGACATATTTTGATGGGAGTGTGTTTTTTGGTCTCCTGAATCCTTGCCGACTCCAACGATACCAGACTTGCCAGGTTTCGGCATATGGTTTGCGCAGAGTTGTAATTTAGTGCTTAAAAAACATTTGCTGATATCTTCGAAACCGCTAGTCCGATCGAGACGAAACCAGCCTCAGAAGTTCGGAAACATAGGTCGATAGCTATACACTAATGCCCAAATCTCAAAATATTGATAGTAAGGGGTAGTAAAATCCAATCAAAGTCAGGTGTCAGTCATTTTTTACGTGTTTTTTCATATAAATGTCTATAACTCCAAAACAAAATGAAATATTTTCACCAAACTTGACACACATATGTATGGGCTCACTACGAGGACACATAAAAAAATTGGTGGGATTGTGCCTCTTGGTGGCGCTATAATAAAACAAAACATGAAATTCCCATTGACTTCAATGCAGTATTACGGTTTAAAATGCTAATGCTATAATTTAAGAATGCACTAGTGTATCATTACAAAACTCGGTATGTGTCTTCCGCTCTATGTCCCGAAGATATTCAAAAAGTTTCGGGGCAGCGCCACCTTGTGGTCAAAAGTTGTAATAAAATGTACAAAAATGCTAATAACTTTTGATTAAATTAGCCTATTGTAATGAGACTGGTCATAATACATTCATTGGCTCATGCCGAGAAGATAGATACCAATTTTGCCATATTTTGCAAACATATCTGTGCTCCATCTTGTTATTTGTTAAAAATCTACTTTTTCAAACTCATCCTAGACCGTTTGTCCGATTTTCACCAAAATTGATCCGTATCGTCTTCAGACCATGCTGACAAATACTTATGGATTTCGGATTGATAGACAAAACAGTTTTCATATACCACTGCAACAGAGTTGAGCCATGATGCAAAAATTACTCTTGAGGCTGTATCTCTGCAATGCTTTGACATATTGACACCAAACTTTGCATGTGTCATTGTCATCTCAATCTGACTAAACCACATCAGTTTCGTAACAGTGACACCTATTGGTCGAAAGTGATAAACCATTAAACCATTATTATTGACTGTATTTAAAATTTGACTGCTATTTTGCCTAAAATCAACTTAATAGGTCCTTAATGGCTCATTGTTGCAGTTGGCTTGAGACTTCCAGCCATGCTGGCATGTCTTGTCTTCTTCTTTGCGCTTGGCCCCGATAATGGCTGCTTGTTATTATTCTGCTTCTTCTTCTTCTTTTTCTTTTTCTTCCGCCATAGGAGTCTCTGGCAGCCCATAGAACCGTATGGTAAAAAGTTGTGAAATTTGGCACACTCATAGAGGCCAGTCTGAGCTGTCACTATAGCAAATTTGGTGCCTCTAACTCAATCCCTCTAGCGCCACCACCTGTCCAAAGTTTCACTCATATTTATGCTTATAACTTTTGACCCCTAAGGGCTAGAAACAAAATTCTTTTTTCATCGGATTCCTTGGCTCAAGCCGATTCGATTTCACCCTATGATGTCATTTTCCGGTATGCAAATTTTCCCGCCATTTTGAATTTTCTGAAAAACCTACTTTTTCGAACTCCTCCTAGGCCGTTGCTCCGATTTTCACGAAAATTGAAACAGATCATCTTCAGAGCATGTTGACAAAAAGTTATGGAATTCAAGTTGATTCGTCCAATCGTTTCCAATAAACGCACAAACAAATTTTACGTGGAGGTTGCAAAAACACACTAAAGGCTATATCTCCGCAACGCTTTATCGTATTCAAACCAACCTTGGTACATGTCATCACAAGCATGACTTGAAGCAACATGCAGCGTTTCGGCGCAGCGCCACCTACCTGTCCGGAGATACGAAAAATGCCTATTTTGGCTTATAACTTCTGAACCGTTTATCCAAAAATCATAAAATTGGTCTCATTAGATTCAGGGCGTCATGCCGAGTCGACTGATATCCAATTTTACCATGTCGGCCATTTTGGATGTCGGCCATTTTGAATTATGTGCAAAAATGCTGTATTTTATGAACGCATGAACAGATTGTTATGAAACTTGGTATGGGTCATCACCACGATGCCCTGAAGTAGCCTGAGAAGTTTCGAAACAGCGCCACCTAGTGGAGAATTTTTTTTTTCAAACGCTTATAACTTTGGGTGTGGTTGACATATTTTGATGGGAGTGTGTTTTTTGGTCTCCTGAATCCTTGCCGACTCCAACGATACCAGACTTGCCAGGTTTCGGCATATGGTTTGCGCAGAGTTGTAATTTAGTGCTTAAAAAACATTTGCTGATATCTTCGAAACCGCTAGTCCGATCGAGACGAAACCAGCCTCAGAAGTTCGGAAACATAGGTCGATAGCTATACGCTAATGCCCAAATCTCAAAATATTGATAGTAAGGGGTAGTAAAATCCAATCAAAGTCAGGTGTCAGTCCTTTTTTACGTGTTTTTTCATATAAATGTCTATAACTCCAAAACAAAATGAGATATTTTCACCAAACTTGACACACATATGTATGGGCTCACTATGAGGACACATAAAAAAATTGGTGGGATTGTGCCTCTTGGTGGCGCTATAATAAAACAAAACATGAAATTCCCATTGACTTCAATGCAGTATTATGGTTTAAAATGCTAATGCTATAATTTACGAATGCATTAGCGTATCGTTACAAAACTCGGTATGTGTCTTCCGCTCCATGTCCTGAAGATACTCAAAAAGTTTCGGGGTAGCGCCACCTTGTGGTCAAAAGTTGTAATAAAATGTACAAAAATGCTAATAACTTTTGATTAAATTAGCCTATTGTAATGAGACTGGTCATAATACATTCATTGGCTCATGCCGAGAAGATAGATACCAATTTTGCCATATTTTGCAAACATATCTGTGCTCCATCTTGTTATTTGTTAAAAATCTACTTTTTCAAACTCATCCTAGACCGTTTGTCCGATTTTCACCAAAATTGATCCGTATCGTCTTCAGACCATGCTGACAAATAGTTATGGATTTCAGATTGATAGACAAAACAGTTTTCATATACCACTGCAACAGAGTTGAGCCATGATGCAAAAATTACTCTTGAGGCTGTATCTCTGCAATGCTTTGACATATTGACACCAAACTTTGCATGTGTCATTGTCATCTCAATCTGACTAAACCACATCAGTTTCGTAACAGTGACACCTATTGGTCGAAAGTGATAAACCATTAAACCATTATTATTGACTGTATTTAAAATTTGACTGCTATTTTGCCTAAAATCAACTTAATAGGTCCTTAATGGCTCATTGTTGCAGTTGGCTTGAGACTTCCAGCCATGCTGGCATGTCTTGTCTTCTTCTTTGCGCTTGGCCCCGATAATGGCTGCTTGCAGCTATATTTAGGGGCCAAGCACCGAAGGTGCGGAGGCACCTATTGAAATCGTTAGTGTTCCTATTATTATTCTGCTTCTTCTTCTTCTTCTTCTTCCGCCATAGGAGTCTCTGGCAGCCCATAGAACCGTATGGTAAAAAGTTGTGAAATTTGGCACACTCATAGAGGCCAGTCTGAGCTGTCACTATAGCAAATTTGGTGCCTCTAACTCAATCCCTCTAGCGCCACCACCTGTCCAAAGTTTCACTCATATTTATGCTTATAACTTTTGACCCCTAAGGGCTAGAAACAAAATTCTTTTTTCATCGGATTCCTTGGCTCAAGCCGATTCGATTTCACCCTATGATGTCATTTTCCGGTATGCAAATTTTCCCGCCATTTTGAATTTTCTGAAAAACCTACTTTTTCGAACTCCTCCTAGGCCGTTGCTCCGATTTTCACGAAAATTGAAACAGATCATCTTCAGAGCATGTTGACAAAAAGTTATGGAATTCAAGTTGATTCGTCCAATCGTTTTCAATAAACGCACAAACAAATTTTACGTGGAGGTTGCAAAAACACACTAAAGGCTATATCTCCGCAACGCTTTATCGTATTCAAACCAACCTTGGTACATGTCATCACAAGCATGACTTAAAGCAACATGCAGCGTTTCGGCGCAGCGCCACCTACCTGTCCGGAGATACGAAAAATGCCTATTTTGGCTTATAACTTCTGAACCGTTTATCCAAAAATCATAAAATTGGTCTCATTAGATTCAGGGCGTCATGCCGAGTCGACTGATATCCAATTTTACCATGTCGGCCATTTTGGATGTCGGCCATTTTGAATTATGTGCAAAAATGCTGTATTTTATGAACGCATGAACAGATTGTTATGAAACTTGGTATGGGTCATCACCACGATGCCCTGAAGTAGCCTGAGAAGTTTCGAAACAGCGCCACCTAGTGGAGAATTTTTTTTTTCAAACGCTTATAACTTTGGGTGTGGTTGACATATTTTGATGGGAGTGTGTTTTTTGGTCTCCTGAATCCTTGCCGACTCCAACGATACCAGACTTGCCAGGTTTCGGCATATGGTTTGCGCAGAGTTGTAATTTAGTGCTTAAAAAACATTTGCTGATATCTTCGAAACCGCTAGTCCGATCGAGACGAAACCAGCCTCAGAAGTTCGGAAACATAGGTCGATAGCTATACGCTAATGCCCAAATCTCAAAATATTGATAGTAAGGGGTAGTAAAATCCAATCAAAGTCAGGTGTCAGTCATTTTTTACGTGTTTTTTCATATAAATGTCTATAACTCCAAAACAAAATGAAATATTTTCACCAAACTTGACACACATATGTATGGGCTCACTACGAGGACACATAAAAAAATTGGTGGGATTGTGCCTCTTGGTGGCGCTATAATAAAACAAAACATGAAATTCCCATTGACTTCAATGCAGTATTACGGTTTAAAATGCTAATGCTATAATTTAAGAATGCACTAGTGTATCATTACAAAACTCGGTATGTGTCTTCCGCTCTATGTCCCGAAGATATTCAAAAAGTTTCGGGGCAGCGCCACCTTGTGGTCAAAAGTTGTAATAAAATGTACAAAAATGCTAATAACTTTTGATTAAATTAGCCTATTGTAATGAGACTGGTCATAATACATTCATTGGCTCATGCCGAGAAGATAGATACCAATTTTGCCATATTTTGCAAACATATCTGTGCTCCATCTTGTTATTTGTTAAAAATCTACTTTTTCAAACTCATCCTAGACCGTTTGTCCGATTTTCACCAAAATTGATCCGTATCGTCTTCAGACCATGCTGACAAATAGTTATGGATTTCGGATTGATAGACAAAACAGTTTTCATATACCACTGCAACAGAGTTGAGCCATGATGCAAAAATGACTCTTGAGGCTGTATCTCTGCAATGCTTTGACATATTGACACCAAACTTTGCATGTGTCATTGTCATCTCAATCTGACTAAACCACATCAGTTTCGTAACAGTGACACCTATTGGTCGAAAGTGATAAACCATTAAACCATTATTATTGACTGGATTTAAAATTTGACTGCTATTTTGCCTAAAATCAACTTAATAGGTCCTTAATGGCTCATTGTTGCAGTTGGCTTGAGACTTCCAGCCATGCTGGCATGTCTTGTCTTCTTCTTTGCGCTTGGCCCCGATAATGGCTGCTTGCAGCTATATTTAGGGGCCAAGCACCGAAGGTGCGGAGGCACCTATTGAAATCGTTAGTGTTCCTATTATTATTATTCTGCTTCTTCTTCTTCTTCTTCTTTTTCCGCCATAGGAGTCTCTGGCAGCCCATAGAACCGTATGGTAAAAAGTTGTGAAATTTGGCACACTCATAGAGGCCAGTCTGAGCTGTCACTATAGCAAATTTGGTGCCTCTAACTCAATCTCTCTAGCGCCACCACCTGTCCAAAGTTTCACTCATATTTATGCTTATAACTTTTGACCCCTAAGGGCTAGAAACAAAATTCTTTTTTCATCGGATTCCTTGGCTCAAGCCGATTCGATTTCACCCTATGATGTCATTTTCCGGTATGCAAATTTTCCCGCCATTTTGAATTTTCTGAAAAACCTACTTTTTCTAACTCCTCCTAGGCCGTTGCTCCGATTTTCATGAAAATTGAAACAGATCATCTTCATAGCATGCTGACAAAAAGTTATGGAATTTAAGTTGATTCGTCCAATCGTTTTCAATAAACGCACAAACAAATTTTACGTAGAGGTTGCAAAAACACACTAAAGGCTATATCTCCACAACGCTTTATCGTATTCAAACCAAACTTGGTACATGTCATCACAAGCATGACCTGAAGCAACATGCAGCGTTTCGGCGCAGCGCCACCTACTGGTCCGGAGATACGAAAAATGCATATTTTGGCTTATAACTTCTGAACCGTTTATCCAAAAATCATAAAATTGGTCTCATTAGATTCAGGGCGTCATGCCGAGTCGACTGATATCCAATTTTACCATGTCGGCCATTTTGGATGTCGGCCATTTTGAATTATGTGCAAAAATGCTGTATTTTATGAACGCATGAACGGATTGTTACGAAACTTGGTATGGGTCATCACCACGATGCCCTGAAGTAGCCTGAGAAGTTTCGAAACAGCGCCACCTAGTGGATAATTCTTTTTTTTCAAACGCTTATAACTTTGGGTGTGAGTGAAAAATTTTGATGGGAGTAGCTTTTTTGGGCTCCTGAATCCTTGCCGAGTCCAACGATACAAGACATGCCCAGTTTCGGCATATGGTTTGCGCAGCGTTGTAATTTAGCGCTTAAAAAACATTTGCTGATATCTTCAAAACCGCTAGTCCGATCGAGACGAAACCAGCCTCAGAAGTTCGGAAACATAGGTCGATAGCTATACGCTAATGCCCAAATGTCAAAATATTGATAGTAAGGGGTAGTAAAATCCAATCAAAGTCAGGTGTCAGTCATTTTTTACGTGTTTTTTCATATAAATGTCTATAACTCCAAAACAAAATGAGATATTTTCACCAAACTTGACACACATATGTATGGGCTCACTATGAGGACACATAAAAAAATTGGTGGGATTGTGCTTCTTGGTGGCGCTATAATAAAACAAAACATGAAATTCCCATTGACTTCAATGCAGTATTATGGTTTAAAATGCTAATGCTATAATTTAAGAATGCATTAGCGTATCGTTACAAAACTCGGTATGTGTCTTCCGCTCTATGTCCCGAAGATATTCAAAAAGTTTCGGGGTAGCGCCACCTTGTGGTCAAAAGTTGTAATAAAATGTACAGAAATGCGAATAACTTTTGATTAAATTAACCCATTGTAATGAAACTGGTCATAATACAGTCAATGGCTCATGCCGAGAACATGGATACCAATTGTGCCATATTTTGCAAACCTATCTGTCCTCCGTCTTGTTATTTGTTAAAAACCTACTTTTTCAAACTCATCCTAGACCGTTTGTCCGATTTTCACCAAAATTGATCCGTATCGTCTTCAGACCATGCTGACAAATAGTTATGGATTTCGGATTGATAGACAAAACAGTTTTCATATACCACTGCAACAGAGTTGAGCCATGATGCAAAAATTACTCTTGAGGCTGTATCTCTGCAATGCTTTGACATATTGACACCAAACTTTGCATGTGTCATTGTCATCTCAATCTGACTAAACCACATCAGTTTCGTAACAGTGACACCTATTGGTCGAAAGTGATAAACCATTAAACCATTATTATTGACTGTATTTAAAATTTGACTGCTATTTTGCCTAAAATCAACTTAATAGGTCCTTAATGGCTCATTGTTGCAGTTGGCTTGAGACTTCCAGCCATGCTGGCATGTCTTGTCTTCTTCTTTGCGCTTGGCCCCGATAATGGCTGCTTGCAGCTATATTTAGGGGCCAAGCACCGAAGGTGCGGAGGCACCTATTGAAATCGTTAGTGTTCCTATTATTAGGGGCCAAGCACCGAAGGTGCGGAGGCACCTATTGAAATCGTTAGTGTTCCTATTATTATTATTCTGCTTCTTCTTCTTCTTCTTCTTCTTCTTCTTCTTCTTCTTCCGCCATAGGAGTCTCTGGCAGCCCATAGAACCGTATGGTAAAAAGTTGTGAAATTTGGCACACTCATAGAGGCCAGTCTGAGCTGTCACTATAGCTAATTTGGTGCCTCTAACTCAATCCCTCTAGCGCCACCACCTGTCCAAAGTTTCACTCATATTTATGCTTATAACTTTTGACCCCTAAGGGCTAGAAACAAAATTCTTTTTTCATCGGATTCCTTGGCTCAAGCCGATTCGATTTCACCCTATGATGTCATTTTCCGGTATGCAAATTTTCCCGCCATTTTGAATTTTCTGAAAAACCTACTTTTTCGAACTCCTCCTAGGCCGTTGCTCCGATTTTCACGAAAATTGAAACAGATCATCTTCAGAGCATGTTGACAAAAAGTTATGGAATTCAAGTTGATTCGTCCAATCGTTTTCAATAAACGCACAAACAAATTTTACGTGGAGGTTGCAAAAACACACTAAAGGCTATATCTCCGCAACGCTTTATCGTATTCAAACCAACCTTGGTACATGTCATCACAAGCATGACTTGAAGCAACATGCAGCGTTTCGGCACAGCGCCACCTACCTGTCCGGAGATACGAAAAATGCCTATTTTGGCTTATAACTTCTGAACCGTTTATCCAAAAATCATAAAATTGGTCTCATTAGATTCAGGGCGTCATGCCGAGTCGACTGATATCCAATTTTACCATGTCGGCCATTTTGGATGTCGGCCATTTTGAATTATGTGCAAAAATGCTGTATTTTATGAACGCATGAACAGATTGTTATGAAACTTGGTATGGGTCATCACCACGATGCCCTGAAGTAGCCTGAGAAGTTTCGAAACAGCGCCACCTAGTGGAGAATTTTTTTTTTCAAACGCTTATAACTTTGGGTGTGGTTGACATATTTTGATGGGAGTGTGTTTTTTGGTCTCCTGAATCCTTGCCGACTCCAACGATACCAGACTTGCCAGGTTTCGGCATATGGTTTGCGCAGAGTTGTAATTTAGTGCTTAAAAAACATTTGCTGATATCTTCGAAACCGCTAGTCCGATCGAGACGAAACCAGCCTCAGAAGTTCGGAAACATAGGTCGATAGCTATACGCTAATGCCCAAATCTCAAAATATTGATAGTAAGGGGTAGTAAAATCCAATCAAAGTCAGGTGTCAGTCCTTTTTTACGTGTTTTTTCATATAAATGTCTATAACTCCAAAACAAAATGAAATATTTTCACCAAACTTGACACACATATGTATGGGCTCACTACGAGGACACATAAAAAAATTGGTGGGATTGTGCCTCTTGGTGGCGCTATAATAAAACAAAACATGAAATTCCCATTGACTTCAATGCAGTATTACGGTTTAAAATGCTAATGCTATAATTTAAGAATGCACTAGTGTATCATTACAAAACTCGGTATGTGTCTTCCGCTCTATGTCCCGAAGATATTCAAAAAGTTTCGGGGCAGCGCCACCTTGTGGTCAAAAGTTGTAATAAAATGTACAAAAATGCTAATAACTTTTGATTAAATTAGCCTATTGTAATGAGACTGGTCATAATACATTCATTGGCTCATGCCGAGAAGATAGATACCAATTTTGCCATATTTTGCAAACATATCTGTGCTCCATCTTGTTATTTGTTAAAAATCTACTTTTTCAAACTCATCCTAGACCGTTTGTCCGATTTTCACCAAAATTGATCCGTATCGTCTTCAGACCATGCTGACAAATACTTATGGATTTCGGATTGATAGACAAAACAGTTTTCATATACCACTGCAACAGAGTTGAGCCATGATGCAAAAATTACTCTTGAGGCTGTATCTCTGCAATGCTTTGACATATTGACACCAAACTTTGCATGTGTCATTGTCATCTCAATCTGACTAAACCACATCAGTTTCGTAACAGTGACACCTATTGGTCGAAAGTGATAAACCATTAAACCATTATTATTGACTGTATTTAAAATTTGACTGCTATTTTGTCTAAAATCAACTTAATAGGTCCTTAATGGCTCATTGTTGCAGTTGGCTTGAGACTTCCAGCCATGCTGGCATGTCTTGTCTTCTTCTTTGCGCTTGGCCCCGATAATGGCTGCTTGCAGCTATATTTATTATTCTGCTTCTTCTTCTTCTTTTTCTTCCGCCATAGGAGTCTCTGGCAGCCCATAGAACCGTATGGTAAAAAGTTGTGAAATTTGGCACACTCATAGAGGCCAGTCTGAGCTGTCACTATAGCAAATTTGGTGCCTCTAACTCAATCCCTCTAGCGCCACCACCTGTCCAAAGTTTCACTCATATTTATGCTTATAACTTTTGACCCCTAAGGGCTAGAAACAAAATTCTTTTTTCATCGGATTCCTTGGCTCAAGCCGATTCGATTTCACCCTATGATGTCATTTTCCGGTATGCAAATTTTCCCGCCATTTTGAATTTTCTGAAAAACCTACTTTTTCGAACTCCTCCTAGGCCGTTGCTCCGATTTTCACGAAAATTGAAACAGATCATCTTCAGAGCATGTTGACAAAAAGTTATGGAATTCAAGTTGATTCGTCCAATCATTTTCAATAAACGCACAAACAAATTTTACGTGGAGGTTGCAAAAACACACTAAAGGCTATATCTCCACAACGCTTTATCGTATTCAAACCAAACTTGGTACATGTCATCACAAGCATGACCTGAAGCAACATGCAGCGTTTCGGCGCAGCGCCACCTACTGGTCCGGAGATACGAAAAATGCATATTTTGGCTTATAACTTCTGAACCGTTTATCCAAAAATCATAAAATTGGTCTCATTAGATTCAGGGCGTCATGCTGAGTCGACTGATATCCAATTTTACCATGTCGGCCATTTTGGATGTCGGCCATTTTGAATTATGTGCAAAAATGCTGTATTTTATGAACGCATGAACGGATTGTTACGAAACTTGGTATGGGTCATCACCACGATGCCCTGAAGTAGCCTGAGAAGTTTCGAAACAGCGCCACCTAGTGGAGAATTTTTTTTTTCAAACGCTTATAACTTTGGGTGTGGTTGACATATTTTGATGGGAGTGTGTTTTTTGGTCTCCTGAATCCTTGCCGACTCCAACGATACCAGACTTGCCAGGTTTCGGCATATGGTTTGCGCAGAGTTGTAATTTAGTGCTTAAAAAACATTTGCTGATATCTTCGAAACCGCTAGTCCGATCGAGACGAAACCAGCCTCAGAAGTTCGGAAACATAGGTCGATAGCTATACGCTAATGCCCAAATCTCAAAATATTGATAGTAAGGGGTAGTAAAATCCAATCAAAGTCAGGTGTCAGTCCTTTTTTACGTGTTTTTTCATATAAATGTCTATAACTCCAAAACAAAATGAGATATTTTCACCAAACTTGACACACATATGTATGGGCTCACTATGAGGACACATAAAAAAATTGGTGGGATTGTGCCTCTTGGTGGCGCTATAATAAAACAAAACATGAAATTCCCATTGACTTCAATGCAGTATTATGGTTTAAAATGCTAATGCTATAATTTAAGAATGCATTAGCGTATCGTTACAAAACTCGGTATGTGTCTTCCGCTCCATGTCCTGAAGATACTCAAAAAGTTTCGGGGTAGCGCCACCTTGTGGTCAAAAGTTGTAATAAAATGTACAGAAATGCGAATAACTTTTGATTAAATTAACCCATTGTAATGAAACTGGTCATAATACAGTCAATGGCTCATGCCGAGAACATGGATACCAATTGTGCCATATTTTGCAAACCTATCTGTCCTCCGTCTTGTTATTTGTTAAAAACCTACTTTTTCAAACTCATCCTAGACCGTTTGTCCGATTTTCACCAAAATTGATCCGTATCGTCTTCAGACCATGCTGACAAATAGTTATGGATTTCGGATTGATAGACAAAACAGTTTTCATATACCACTGCAACAGAGTTGAGCCATGATGCAAAAATGACTCTTGAGGCTGTATCTCTGCAATGCTTTGACATATTGACACCAAACTTTGCATGTGTCATTGTCATCTCAATCTGACTAAACCACATCAGTTTTGTAACAGTGACACCTATTGGTCGAAAGTGATAAACCATTAAACCATTATTATTGACTGTATTTAAAATTTGACTGCTATTTTGCCTAAAATCAACTTAATAGGTCCTTAATGGCTCATTGTTGCAGTTGGCTTGAGACTTCCAGCCATGCTGGCATGTCTTGTCTTCTTCTTTGCGCTTGGCCCCGATAATGGCTGCTTGCAGCTATATTTATTATTCTGCTTCTTCTTCTTCTTCTTCTTCCGCCATAGGAGTCTCTGGCAGCCCATAGAACCGTATGGTAAAAAGTTGTGAAATTTGGCACACTCATAGAGGCCAGTCTGAGCTGTCACTATAGCAAATTTGGTGCCTCTAACTCAATCCCTCTAGCGCCACCACCTGTCCAAAGTTTCACTCATATTTATGCTTATAACTTTTGACCCCTAAGGGCTAGAAACAAAATTCTTTTTTCATCGGATTCCTTGGCTCAAGCCGATTCGATTTCACCCTATGATGTCATTTTCCGGTATGCAAATTTTCCCGCCATTTTGAATTTTCTGAAAAACCTACTTTTTCGAACTCCTCCTAGGCCGTTGCTCCGATTTTCACGAAAATTGAAACAGATCATCTTCAGAGCATGTTGACAAAAAGTTATGGAATTCAAGTTGATTCGTCCAATCGTTTTCAATAAACGCACAAACAAATTTTACGTGGAGGTTGCAAAAACACACTAAAGGCTATATCTCCGCAACGCTTTATCGTATTCAAACCAACCTTGGTACATGTCATCACAAGCATGACTTGAAGCAACATGCAGCGTTTCGGCGCAGCGCCACCTACCTGTCCGGAGATACGAAAAATGCCTATTTTGGCTTATAACTTCTGAACCGTTTATCCAAAAATCATAAAATTGGTCTCATTAGATTCAGGGCGTCATGCCGAGTCGACTGATATCCAATTTTACCATGTCGGCCATTTTGGATGTCGGCCATTTTGAATTATGTGCAAAAATGCTGTATTTTATGAACGCATGAACAGATTGTTATGAAACTTGGTATGGGTCATCACCACGATGCCCTGAAGTAGCCTGAGAAGTTTCGAAACAGCGCCACCTAGTGGAGAATTTTTTTTTTCAAACGCTTATAACTTTGGGTGTGGTTGACATATTTTGATGGGAGTGTGTTTTTTGGTCTCCTGAATCCTTGCCGACTCCAACGATACCAGACTTGCCAGGTTTCGGCATATGGTTTGCGCAGAGTTGTAATTTAGTGCTTAAAAAACATTTGCTGATATCTTCGAAACCGCTAGTCCGATCGAGACGAAACCAGCCTCAGAAGTTCGGAAACATAGGTCGATAGCTATACGCTAATGCCCAAATCTCAAAATATTGATAGTAAGGGGTAGTAAAATCCAATCAAAGTCAGGTGTCAGTCATTTTTTACGTGTTTTTTCATATAAATGTCTATAACTCCAAAACAAAATGAAATATTTTCACCAAACTTGACACACATATGTATGGGCTCACTACGAGGACACATAAAAAAATTGGTGGGATTGTGCCTCTTGGTGGCGCTATAATAAAACAAAACATGAAATTCCCATTGACTTCAATGCAGTATTACGGTTTAAAATGCTAATGCTATAATTTAAGAATGCACTAGCGTATCATTACAAAACTCGGTATGTGTCTTCCGCTCTATGTCCCGAACATATTCAAAAAGTTTCGGGGCAGCGCCACCTTGTGGTCAAAAGTTGTAATAAAATGTACAAAAATGCTAATAACTTTTGATTAAATTAGCCTATTGTAATGAGACTGGTCATAATACATTCATTGGCTCATGCCGAGAAGATAGATACCAATTTTGCCATATTTTGCAAACATATCTGTGCTCCATCTTGTTATTTGTTAAAAATCTACTTTTTCAAACTCATCCTAGACCGTTTGTCCGATTTTCACCAAAATTGATCCGTATCGTCTTCAGACCATGCTGACAAATAGTTATGGATTTCGGATTGATAGACAAAACAGTTTTCATATACCACTGCAACAGAGTTGAGCCATGATGCAAAAATTACTCTTGAGGCTGTATCTCTGCAATGCTTTGACATATTGACACCAAACTTTGCATGTGTCATTGTCATCTCAATCTGACTAAACCACATCAGTTTCGTAACAGTGACACCTATTGGTCGAAAGTGATAAACCATTAAACCATTATTATTGACTGTATTTAAAATTTGACTGCTATTTTGCCTAAAATCAACTTAATAGGTCCTTAATGGCTCATTGTTGCAGTTGGCTTGAGACTTCCAGCCATGCTGGCATGTCTTGTCTTCTTCTTTGCGCTTGGCCCCGATAATGGCTGCTTGCAGCTATATTTATTATTCTGCTTCTTCTTCTTCTTCTTCTTCTTCTTCTTCCGCCATAGGAGTCTCTGGCAGCCCATAGAACCGTATGGTAAAAAGTTGTGAAATTTGGCACACTCATAGAGGCCAGTCTGAGCTGTCACTATAGCAAATTTGGTGCCTCTAACTCAATCCCTCTAGCGCCACCACCTGTCCAAAGTTTCACTCATATTTATGCTTATAACTTTTGACCCCTAAGGGCTAGAAACAAAATTCTTTTTTCATCGGATTCCTTGGCTCAAGCCGATTCGATTTCACCCTATGATGTCATTTTCCGGTATGCAAATTTTCCCGCCATTTTGAATTTTCTGAAAAACCTACTTTTTCGAACTCCTCCTAGGCCGTTGCTCCGATTTTCACGAAAATTGAAACAGATCATCTTCAGAGCATGTTGACAAAAAGTTATGGAATTCAAGTTGATTCGTCCAATCGTTTTCAATAAACGCACAAACAAATTTTACGTGGAGGTTGCAAAAACACACTAAAGGCTATATCTCCGCAACGCTTTATCGTATTCAAACCAACCTTGGTACATGTCATCACAAGCATGACTTGAAGCAACATGCAGCGTTTCGGCGCAGCGCCACCTACCTGTCCGGAGATACGAAAAATGCCTATTTTGGCTTATAACTTCTGAACCGTTTATCCAAAAATCATAAAATTGGTCTCATTAGATTCAGGGCGTCATGCCGAGTCGACTGATATCCAATTTTACCATGTCGGCCATTTTGGATGTCGGCCATTTTGAATTATGTGCAAAAATGCTGTATTTTATGAACGCATGAACAGATTGTTATGAAACTTGGTATGGGTCATCACCACGATGCCCTGAAGTAGCCTGAGAAGTTTCGAAACAGCGCCACCTAGTGGAGAATTTTTTTTTTCAAACGCTTATAACTTTGGGTGTGGTTGACATATTTTGATGGGAGTGTGTTTTTTGGTCTCCTGAATCCTTGCCGACTCCAACGATACCAGACTTGCCAGGTTTCGGCATATGGTTTGCGCAGAGTTGTAATTTAGTGCTTAAAAAACATTTGCTGATATCTTCGAAACCGCTAGTCCGATCGAGACGAAACCAGCCTCAGAAGTTCGGAAACATAGGTCGATAGCTATACGCTAATGCCCAAATCTCAAAATATTGATAGTAAGGGGTAGTAAAATCCAATCAAAGTCAGGTGTCAGTCATTTTTTACGTGTTTTTTCATATAAATGTCTATAACTCCAAAACAAAATGAAATATTTTCACCAAACTTGACACACATATGTATGGGCTCACTACGAGGACACATAAAAAAATTGGTGGGATTGTGCCTCTTGGTGGCGCTATAATAAAACAAAACATGAAATTCCCATTGACTTCAATGCAGTATTACGGTTTAAAATGCTAATGCTATAATTTAAGAATGCACTAGTGTATCGTTACAAAACTCGGTATGTGTCTTCCGCTCTATGTCCCGAAGATATTCAAAAAGTTTCGGGGCAGCGCCACCTTGTGGTCAAAAGTTGTAATAAAATGTACAAAAATGCTAATAACTTTTGATTAAATTAGCCTATTGTAATGAGACTGGTCATAATACATTCATTGGCTCATGCCGAGAAGATAGATACCAATTTTGCCATATTTTGCAAACATATCTGTGCTCCATCTTGTTATTTGTTAAAAATCTACTTTTTCAAACTCATCCTAGACCGTTTGTCCGATTTTCACCAAAATTGATCCGTATCGTCTTCAGACCATGCTGACAAATACTTATGGATTTCGGATTGATAGACAAAACAGTTTTCATATACCACTGCAACAGAGTTGAGCCATGATGCAAAAATTACTCTTGAGGCTGTATCTCTGCAATGCTTTGACATATTGACACCAAACTTTGCATGTGTCATTGTCATCTCAATCTGACTAAACCACATCAGTTTCGTAACAGTGACACCTATTGGTCGAAAGTGATAAACCATTAAACCATTATTATTGACTGTATTTAAAATTTGACTGCTATTTTGCCTAAAATCAACTTAATAGGTCCTTAATGGCTCATTGTTGCAGTTGGCTTGAGACTTCCAGCCATGCTGGCATGTCTTGTCTTCTTCTTTGCGCTTGGCCCCGATAATGGCTGCTTGCAGCTATATTTATTATTATTAGGGGCCAAGCACCGAAGGTGCGGAGGCACCTATTGAAATCGTTAGTGTTCCTATTATTATTCTGCTTCTTCTTCTTCTTCTTCTTCCGCCATAGGAGTCTCTGGCAGCCCATAGAACCGTATGGTAAAAAGTTGTGAAATTTGGCACACTCATAGAGGCCAGTCTGAGCTGTCACTATAGCAAATTTGGTGCCTCTAACTCAATCCCTCTAGCGCCACCACCTGTCCAAAGTTTCACTCATATTTATGCTTATAACTTTTGACCCCTAAGGGCTAGAAACAAAATTCTTTTTTCATCGGATTCCTTGGCTCAAGCCGATTCGATTTCACCCTATGATGTCATTTTCCGGTATGCAAATTTTCCCGCCATTTTGAATTTTCTGAAAAACCTACTTTTTCGAACTCCTCCTAGGCCGTTGCTCCGATTTTCACGAAAATTGAAACAGATCATCTTCAGAGCATGTTGACAAAAAGTTATGGAATTCAAGTTGATTCGTCCAATCGTTTTCAATAAACGCACAAACAAATTTTACGTGGAGGTTGCAAAAACACACTAAAGGCTATATCTCCGCAACGCTTTATCGTATTCAAACCAACCTTGGTACATGTCATCACAAGCATGACTTGAAGCAACATGCAGCGTTTCGGCGCAGCGCCACCTACCTGTCCGGAGATACGAAAAATGCCTATTTTGGCTTATAACTTCTGAACCGTTTATCCAAAAATCATAAAATTGGTCTCATTAGATTCAGGGCGTCATGCCGAGTCGACTGATATCCAATTTTACCATGTCGGCCATTTTGGATGTCGGCCATTTTGAATTATGTGCAAAAATGCTGTATTTTATGAACGCATGAACAGATTGTTATGAAACTTGGTATGGGTCATCACCACGATGCCCTGAAGTAGCCTGAGAAGTTTCGAAACAGCGCCACCTAGTGGAGAATTTTTTTTTTCAAACGCTTATAACTTTGGGTGTGGTTGACATATTTTGATGGGAGTGTGTTTTTTGGTCTCCTGAATCCTTGCCGACTCCAACGATACCAGACTTGCCAGGTTTCGGCATATGGTTTGCGCAGAGTTGTAATTTAGTGCTTAAAAAACATTTGCTGATATCTTCGAAACCGCTAGTCCGATCGAGACGAAACCAGCCTCAGAAGTTCGGAAACATAGGTCGATAGCTATACGCTAATGCCCAAATCTCAAAATATTGATAGTAAGGGGTAGTAAAATCCAATCAAAGTCAGGTGTCAGTCATTTTTTACGTGTTTTTTCATATAAATGTCTATAACTCCAAAACAAAATGAAATATTTTCACCAAACTTGACACACATATGTATGGGCTCACTACGAGGACACATAAAAAAATTGGTGGGATTGTGCCTCTTGGTGGCGCTATAATAAAACAAAACATGAAATTCCCATTGACTTCAATGCAGTATTACGGTTTAAAATGCTAATGCTATAATTTAAGAATGCACTAGTGTATCGTTACAAAACTCGGTATGTGTCTTCCGCTCTATGTCCCGAAGATATTCAAAAAGTTTCGGGGCAGCGCCACCTTGTGGTCAAAAGTTGTAATAAAATGTACAGAAATGCTAATAACTTTTGATTAAATTAGCCTATTGTAATGAGACTGGTCATAATACATTCATTGGCTCATGCCGAGAAGATAGATACCAATTTTGCCATATTTTGCAAACATATCTGTGCTCCATCTTGTTATTTGTTAAAAATCTACTTTTTCAAACTCATCCTAGACCGTTTGTCCGATTTTCACCAAAATTGATCCGTATCGTCTTCAGACCATGCTGACAAATACTTATGGATTTCGGATTGATAGACAAAACAGTTTTCATATACCACTGCAACAGAGTTGAGCCATGATGCAAAAATTACTCTTGAGGCTGTATCTCTGCAATGCTTTGACATATTGACACCAAACTTTGCATGTGTCATTGTCATCTCAATCTGACTAAACCACATCAGTTTCGTAACAGTGACACCTATTGGTCGAAAGTGATAAACCATTAAACCATTATTATTGACTGTATTTAAAATTTGACTGCTATTTTGCCTAAAATCAACTTAATAGGTCCTTAATGGCTCATTGTTGCAGTTGGCTTGAGACTTCCAGCCATGCTGGCATGTCTTGTCTTCTTCTCTGCGCTTGGCCCCGATAATGGCTGCTTGCAGCTATTTAGGGGCCAAGCACCGAAGGTGCGGAGGCACCTATTGAAATCGTTAGTGTTCCTATTATTAGGGGCCAAGCACCGAAGGTGCGGAGGCACCTATTGAAATCGTTAGTGTTCCTATTATTATTCTGCTTCTTCTTCTTCTTTTTCCGCCATAGGAGTCTCTGGCAGCCCATAGAACCGTATGGTAAAAAGTTGTGAAATTTGGCACACTCATAGAGGCCAGTCTGAGCTGTCACTATAGCAAATTTGGTGCCTCTAACTCAATCCCTCTAGCGCCACCACCTGTCCAAAGTTTCACTCATATTTATGCTTATAACTTTTGACCCCTAAGGGCTAGAAACAAAATTCTTTTTTCATCGGATTCCTTGGCTCAAGCCGATTCGATTTCACCCTATGATGTCATTTTCCGGTATGCAAATTTTCCCGCCATTTTGAATTTTCTGAAAAACCTACTTTTTCGAACTCCTCCTAGGCCGTTGCTCCGATTTTCACGAAAATTGAAACAGATCATCTTCAGAGCATGTTGACAAAAAGTTATGGAATTCAAGTTGATTCGTCCAATCGTTTTCAATAAACGCACAAACAAATTTTACGTGGAGGTTGCAAAAACACACTAAAGGCTATATCTCCGCAACGCTTTATCGTATTCAAACCAACCTTGGTACATGTCATCACAAGCATGACTTGAAGCAACATGCAGCGTTTCGGCGCAGCGCCACCTACCTGTCCGGAGATACGAAAAATGCCTATTTTGGCTTATAACTTCTGAACCGTTTATCCAAAAATCATAAAATTGGTCTCATTAGATTCAGGGCGTCATGCCGAGTCGACTGATATCCAATTTTACCATGTCGGCCATTTTGGATGTCGGCCATTTTGAATTATGTGCAAAAATGCTGTATTTTATGAACGCATGAACAGATTGTTATGAAACTTGGTATGGGTCATCACCACGATGCCCTGAAGTAGCCTGAGAAGTTTCGAAACAGCGCCACCTAGTGGAGAATTTTTTTTTTCAAACGCTTATAACTTTGGGTGTGGTTGACATATTTTGATGGGAGTGTGTTTTTTGCTCTCCTGAATCCTTGCCGACTCCAACGATACCAGACTTGCCAGGTTTCGGCATATGGTTTGCGCAGAGTTGTAATTTAGTGCTTAAAAAACATTTGCTGATATCTTCGAAACCGCTAGTCCGATCGAGACGAAACCAGCCTCAGAAGTTCGGAAACATAGGTCGATAGCTATACGCTAATGCCCAAATCTCAAAATATTGATAGTAAGGGGTAGTAAAATCCAATCAAAGTCAGGTGTCAGTCATTTTTTACGTGTTTTTTCATATAAATGTCTATAACTCCAAAACAAAATGAAATATTTTCACCAAACTTGACACACATATGTATGGGCTCACTACGAGGACACATAAAAAAATTGGTGGGATTGTGCCTCTTGGTGGCGCTATAATAAAACAAAACATGAAATTCCCATTGACTTCAATGCAGTATTACGGTTTAAAATGCTAATGCTATAATTTAAGAATGCACTAGTGTATCATTACAAAACTCGGTATGTGTCTTCCGCTCTATGTCCCGAACATATTCAAAAAGTTTCGGGGCAGCGCCACCTTGTGGTCAAAAGTTGTAATAAAATGTACAAAAATGCTAATAACTTTTGATTAAATTAGCCTATTGTAATGAGACTGGTCATAATACATTCATTGGCTCATGCCGAGAAGATAGATACCAATTTTGCCATATTTTGCAAACATATCTGTGCTCCATCTTGTTATTTGTTAAAAATCTACTTTTTCAAACTCATCCTAGACCGTTTGTCCGATTTTCACCAAAATTGATCCGTATCGTCTTCAGACCATGCTGACAAATAGTTATGGATTTCGGATTGATAGACAAAACAGTTTTCATATACCACTGCAACAGAGTTGAGCCATGATGCAAAAATTACTCTTGAGGCTGTATCTCTGCAATGCTTTGACATATTGACACCAAACTTTGCATGTGTCATTGTCATCTCAATCTGACTAAACCACATCAGTTTCGTAACAGTGACACCTATTGGTCGAAAGTGATAAACCATTAAACCATTATTATTGACTGTATTTAAAATTTGACTGCTATTTTGCCTAAAATCAACTTAATAGGTCCTTAATGGCTCATTGTTGCAGTTGGCTTGAGACTTCCAGCCATGCTGGCATGTCTTGTCTTCTTCTTTGCGCTTGGCCCCGATAATGGCTGCTTGCAGCTATATTTATTATTCTGCTTCTTCTTCTTCTTCCGCCATAGGAGTCTCTGGCAGCCCATAGAACCGTATGGTAAAAAGTTGTGAAATTTGGCACACTCATAGAGGCCAGTCTGAGCTGTCACTATAGCAAATTTGGTGCCTCTAACTCAATCTCTCTAGCGCCACCACCTGTCCAAAGTTTCACTCATATTTATGCTTATAACTTTTGACCCCTAAGGGCTAGAAACAAAATTCTTTTTTCATCGGATTCCTTGGCTCAAGCCGATTCGATTTCACCCTATGATGTCATTTTCCGGTATGCAAATTTTCCCGCCATTTTGAATTTTCTGAAAAACCTACTTTTTCTAACTCCTCCTAGGCCGTTGCTCCGATTTTCATGAAAATTGAAACAAATCATCTTCATAGCATGCTGACAAAAAGTTATGGAATTTAAGTTGATTCGTCCAATCGTTTTCAATAAACGCACAAACAAATTTTACGTAGAGGTTGCAAAAACACACTAAAGGCTATATCTCCACAACGCTTTATCGTATTCAAACCAAACTTGGTACATGTCATCACAAGCATGACCTGAAGCAACATGCAGCGTTTCGGCGCAGCGCCACCTACTGGTCCGGAGATACGAAAAATGCATATTTTGGCTTATAACTTCTGAACCGTTTATCCAAAAATCATAAAATTGGTCTCATTAGATTCAGGGCGTCATGCCGAGTCGACTGATATCCAATTTTACCATGTCGGCTATTTTGGATGTCGGCCATTTTGAATTATGTGCAAAAATGCTGTATTTTATGAACGCATGAACGGATTGTTACGAAACTTGGTATGGGTCATCACCACGATGCCCTGAAGTAGCCTGAGAAGTTTCGAAACAGCGCCACCTAGTGGATAATTCTTTTTTTTCAAACGCTTATAACTTTGGGTGTGAGTGAAAAATTTTGATGGGAGTAGCTTTTTTGGGCTCCTGAATCCTTGCCGAGTCCAACGATACAAGACATGCCCAGTTTCGGCATATGGTTTGCGCAGCGTTGTAATTTAGCGCTTAAAAAACATTTGCTGATATCTTCAAAACCGCTAGTCCGATCGAGACGAAACCAGCCTCAGAAGTTCGGAAACATAGGTCGATAGCTATACGCTAATGCCCAAATGTCAAAATATTGATAGTAAGGGGTAGTAAAATCCAATCAAAGTCAGGTGTCAGTCATTTTTTACGTGTTTTTTCATATAAATGTCTATAACTCCAAAACAAAATGAAATATTTTCACCAAACTTGACACACATATGTATGGGCTCACTACGAGGACACATAAAAAAATTGGTGGGATTGTGCCTCTTGGTGGCGCTATAATAAAACAAAACATGAAATTCCCATTGACTTCAATGCAGTATTACGGTTTAAAATGCTAATGCTATAATTTAAGAATGCACTAGTGTATCATTACAAAACTCGGTATGTGTCTTCCGCTCTATGTCCCGAAGATATTCAAAAAGTTTCGGGGCAGCGCCACCTTGTGGTCAAAAGTTGTAATAAAATGTACAAAAATGCTAATAACTTTTGATTAAATTAGCCTATTGTAATGAGACTGGTCATAATACATTCATTGGCTCATGCCGAGAAGATAGATACCAATTTTGCCATATTTTGCAAACATATCTGTGCTCCATCTTGTTATTTGTTAAAAATCTACTTTTTCAAACTCATCCTAGACCGTTTGTCCGATTTTCACCAAAATTGATCCGTATCGTCTTCAGACCATGCTGACAAATAGTTATGGATTTCGGATTGATAGACAAAACAGTTTTCATATACCACTGCAACAGAGTTGAGCCATGATGCAAAAATTACTCTTGAGGCTGTATCTCTGCAATGCTTTGACATATTGACACCAAACTTTGCATGTGTCATTGTCATCTCAATCTGACTAAACCACATCAGTTTCGTAACAGTGACACCTATTGGTCGAAAGTGATAAACCATTAAACCATTATTATTGACTGTATTTAAAATTTGACTGCTATTTTGCCTAAAATCAACTTAATAGGTCCTTAATGGCTCATTGTTGCAGTTGGCTTGAGACTTCCAGCCATGCTGGCATGTCTTGTCTTCTTCTTTGCGCTTGGCCCCGATAATGGCTGCTTGCAGCTATATTTATTATTATTATTCTTCTTCCGCTCTTGAGTCTATGGCAGCCCATAGAACCGTATGGTAAAAAGTTGTGAAATTTGGCACACAGATAGAGGACAGTCCCATCTGTCACTATAGCAAATTTTGAGTCTCCAATTCAATCCCTCTAGCGCCACCGCCTGTCCAAAGTTGCACTTATGTTTATGCTAATAACTTTTGAACCATAAGGGCTAGAAACAAAATTCCTTTTTCCCTTGAATCCTTGGCTCAAGCCGATTCGATTGCACCATATGACGTCATTTTCCGTCATGATAATTTTCCCGCCATTTTGAATTTTCCAAAAAAGCTACTTTTTCGAACTCCTCCTAGGCCGTTGTTCTGATTTTCACGAAAATTGAACCAGATCATCTTCAGACCATGCCAACAAAAAGTTATTAAAGTCAAGTTGATTAGTCGAACCGTTTTTGATAAATGCGCAAACAAATTTTATGTAGCAGTTGCAAAAATACTCTTAAGGCTGTATCTCTGCAATGCTTTATCGTATTCAACCCAAACTTGGTACATGTCATCACGAGCATGACTTGATGTGATCTGCAGCATTTCGGTGCAGTGCCACCTACTGGTCCGGAGATACAAAAAATGGCTATTTTGGCTTATAACTTCTGATGGGTTTTTCCAAAAATCATAAAAGCGGTCTTGTTAGATTCGGGACATCATGCCGAGTTGATAAATATCCAATTATCCCGTATTACCCATTTTGGGCGTCGGCCATTTTGAATTTTGTCTAAAAATGCTGTATTTTACGAATTCATTAGCATATCGTTACGCAACTTGTTATGTGTCTTCTGCACCATGCCCTGAAGGTGCTCAAAAAGTTTCGGGGCAGTGCCACCTTGTGGTCAAAATGTATAACAAAATTTACACAAAGGCTAATAACTTTTGAATAAATTAACCTATTATGATGAAACTGGTCATAATACATTCCTTGGCTACTGCTGAGAACATAGATATCAATTTTGCCATATTTGGTAAAACGTCCTTTCCTCCATCTTGTTATTAGTTAAAAACCTACTTTTTCAAACTCCTCCTAGGCCGTTTGTCCGATTTTCACCAAAATTGACTCGTATCATCTTCAGCCCATCCCGACACAAAGTTATTGATTTCACATTAATAGATTAAATAGTTTTTGTTTAACACAGCGACGAAGCTGAGGCATGATGCCAAAATGACTCTTAAGGGTGTATCTCTGCAATGTTTTGACATATTGACAGCAAACTGTGCATGTGTCATTATCTCACCCTGACCACACCACATTCATTTGGTCACAGCGCCACCTATAGGTAAAAAGTGATACATTATTAATTTTTAACTTTATGTATAATTGTATATCTTTTTTGCCTCAGCTTATTTTAATAGGTCTTTAATGGTTCATTTTTGCAGCTGGTCACTCCCAGCCATGCTGGCATGTCCCATTTTCTTCTTTGCGCTGAGGCATGATGCCAAAATGAATCTTAAGGTTGTATCTCTGCAATGTTTTGACATATTGACACCAAACTGTGCATTTTTGCAGCTGGTCACTCCCAGCCATGTTGGCATGTCTTATTTTCTTCTTTGCGCTTGGCCCCGGAATTGCTGCTTGCAGCTATATTTTTTATTATTATTATTATTATTATTATTATTATTATTATTATTATTATTCTGCCGTAAAACTCATCGTGCAGACCAAACCGTAAGGGCTAGAGACTTCAAACTTTGTCAATAGGTAGTCCAAAAATCGAGGAGAGGTTATCAAATTATGAGCCAGATTGGCCAATAGGTGGCGCTACAGCAACCAAAAGCGCAAAATAGCTCATAACTCCTAAACCATTGGTCCTAAGGGTCAAGTGTCTTATATCATTGGAAAGCTGAGACCATGACGAACAAAACGTATATCTCCGATTTCATTTCCGGTATGCAAATTTTTCCGCCATTTTGAATTTTGTCAAAAACCTACTTTTGCGAACTAGTCCCTGGTTTTTTGACATATCAGAACCAAACCAGTGCCAAAATGTTCTCTCTAGTCTGAATATCAATAATTATCAAAAAAAAGTTGAAATTTTGACTCATGAACGAAAAGGGGCGTGGAAATGTACATTTAAGGCGGAGCCTTTTTTGCTAAAGAGGCTATAACTCCAGCAAGAAATGAGATATCTTCACTAAACTTGGTACACATGTGTATGGGCTCAGTCTTTGGTCACGATAAAAAAATCGCGACGATTGGCCACTTGGTGGCGCTATAACATGGAAAAAACACAAAAAGGGCTATAACCACGCGACCGCTAGTCCGATTGACTGGAAAATTGGTATGCAATGTCTTGGCCCAAGGTACCATGTATGTCTATGAGAATATTGGCGTATCTCAAAAAACATGGCCGCCATCGGCCAATGAAATTTGAGCACCTATTAGACAGGGTTAACAGAGGTCGATCGGAACAAAACTCAGTGGGCATGTTTAACTCATGGTCCTAGAGGTCTGTAAGAATTTTGAAAGAAATCGGCCACTAGCTGGCGCTAACGAGTTTTATGGCTCTGCAATCACGTGGCGTTGCACACATCGGCAAAATATGCATATCATATGATAGATCTCCTCATGGTGAACAACTTTGCCTCTAGAACCATTGCTGTCAATCAAATCATTAAACAAATATTTGCAATTATGTTAAAAACCTACTTTTGCGAACTAGTCCCTGGTTTTTTGCCCAATCCAAACCAAACCAGTCTAGGACAATTCTCTGGACTCTCTAGATCAATAATTATCAAAAAAAGTTGATTTTTTGCATTTGGATGGCTATAACAGGGCCATTTAGAAAAGAGGCGTGGCAAAATACACTCAAAAGCCTATAAATCCTAAGGGGAAACTCAAAACTTCACGAAAATTGTTGGGTATATGTGGCATAACATGTTGAAGACACATGCAAAGTTTTATGGAGATCGGAGTATAGGGGGCGCTATAAGTGTTCAAAAACTTTGAAAACCATGTATTCCCTATGGTGAATCTCTGTAATCAGGTGGGGTTAAAACAGCCACATAATATGCATATATTATGATAGATCTTCTCATACTGAACAACTTTGCCTCTATAACCAATACTGTCAATCAAATCTTTATTTAAATATTCACAATTATGTTAAAAACCTTGTTTTGCAAACTAGTCCTAGGTTTTTTGCCTGATCGGAACCAAACCACAGCAGTATGATTCTCTGCACTCTCCTGATCAATTCATATTTAGACTTTATAAAGTCATTATTATAATATTTAAAATCACATTTTGTCAGTTTATCACTTCATTTCACCTGATATCTCTCAAATTCATTCAGTGCTTAAAAGCCTTTCATGCAAAAGGTGTCAAATGCTTAAAAACCTTAAATGGCTTGAACCCCGCTAAATGCTGCTCGCAGCTTTAATTATTATTAGGGGTTCAAGCACGAAGTGCTGAAACACTATTGTAATTGTTAGGGTTTTTATTAGGGGTTCAAGCACGAAGTGCTGAAACACTATTGTAATTGTTAGGGTTTTTATTAGGGGTTCAAGCACGAAGTGCTGAAACCCTATTGTAATTGTACTGATTTTTATTAGGGGTTCAAGCACGAAGTGCTGAAACCCTATTGTAATTGTACTGATTTTTATTATTAGGGGTTCAAGCACGAAGTGCTGAACACCTATTGTATTTGTGCTGATTTTTAGGGGTTCAAGCACGAAGTGCTGAACACCTATTGTATTTGTGCTGATTTTTATTATTATTAGGGGTTCAAGCACGAAGTGCTGAAACCCTATTGTAATTGTACTGATTTTTATTATTATTATTATTATTATTATTCTCCGCTAAAACGCATCGTGCAGACCAAACCGTAAGAGCTGGAAATTTGAAACTTTGTCAGATGGTAGTACTCATGTTGGGGAGACCCTGAGAAGCTATGACCCCAATTGGCCCATAGGTGGCGCTATAGCAATCAATTGCGAGAAAAGGCTCATAACTCCTAAACCGTTTGGTCCACACTCAAGTGTCATATATCATTGGAAAGCTGAGTCCTTGGCGAACAAAATGTATATCTCAGATTTTATTTCCAGTATGCAAATTTTTCCGCCATTTTGAATTTTATTGAAAACCTACTTTTGCAAACTAGTCCCTGGTTTTTTGACCGATCGGAACCAAACCAGTGTCAAAATGTTCTCTGGTCTCTGTTTATCAATAGTTATCAAAAAAAAGTTGAAATTTCGATTCATTTATGCTAATTGGCTTCAAAATGGACGTTCAGGGCGGAGCCTATTTTACTAAAAAGGCTATAACTCAAGAAGGAAATGAGATATCGTCACCAAACTTGGTACACATGTATATCGGCTCAATTTGAGGTCACGATAAAAAAATCGCGATGATTGGCCACTTGGTGGCGCTATAATGTGAAAAAAACATGAAAAGGGCTCTAACCACGCGACCGCTAGTCCGATTGACCTGAAAATTGGTATGCAGTGTCTTGGTCCAAGGCCCCATGTACGTCTATGAGGACATTGGCGTATCTCAAAAAACATGGCCGCCATCGGCCAATGAAATTTGAGCACCTATTAGATGGGGTTAACAGAGGCCTATCGGAACGAAACTTGATGGGCATGTTTGACTCATGGTCCTAGAGGTCTGTAAGAATTTTGAAAGAAATCGGCCACTAGTTGGCGCTAACGAGTTTTATGGCTCTGAAATCACGTGTTTTTTCACGCATCCACAAAATATGCATATCATATGATAGATCTCCTCATGCTGAACAAATTTGCCTCTGGAATCATTGCTGTCAATCAAATCATTAATTAAATATTCACAATTATGTTAAAAACCTACTTTTGCAAACTAGTCCCTGGTTTTTTGACCGATCGGAACCAAACCAGTGTCAAAATGTTCTCTGGTCTCTGTTTATCAATAGTTATCGAAAAAAAGTTGAAATTTCAATTCAGTTTTGCTAATTGGCTTCAAAATGGACGTTCAGGGCGGAGCCTATTTTACTAAAAAGGCTATAACTCAAGAAAGAAATGAGATATCGTCACCAAACTTGGTACACATGTATATCGGCTCAATTTGAGGTCACGATAAAAATATTGCGACGATTGGCCACTTGGTGGCGCTATAATGTGAAAAAAACATGAAAAGGGCTATAACCACGCGATCGCTAGTTTAATTAACCTGAAAATTGGTAAGCAGACATTGGCGTATCTCAAAAAACATGGCCGCCATCGGCCAATGAAATTTGAGCACCTGTTAGACAAGGTTAACAGAGGCCGATCGGAACGAAACTTGGTGGGCATGTTTGACTCATGGTCCTAGAGGTCTGTAAGATTTTTGAAAGAAATCGGCCACTAGTTGGCGCTAACTCAAAAGGGAAGCTCAAAAAATCACGAAAATTGTTGGGTATATGTAGCATGACATGCTGATGAAGCATGAAAAGTTTTAAAGAGATCGGACTATAGGTGGCGCTATAACTGTTAAAAAGCTATAAAAACCATGCATTTTTTATGGTAAATTGCCTATATTGGCTGTAAATGGACTTTTCCATCTATTATTTCAGTGTTTAAAATCTTGCTAAATAAAACTTAATGTCTTTAATTATTATTATTATTCTCCGATAAAACGCATCGTGCAGACCAAACCGTAAGGGCTAGAGACTTGAAACTTTACCCGAAGGTAGTCCAAAAATCGAGGAGAGGTTATCAAATTATGAGCCAGATTGGCCTATAGGTGGCGCTATAGCAATCAATTGCAAGAAAGGGCTCATAACTCCTAAACCGTTTGGTCCACACTCAAGTGTCTTATATCATTGGAAAGCTGAGTCCTTGGCGAACAAAACGTATATCTCCGATTTTATTTCCGTCATGAAAAATTTTCCGCCATTTTGAATTTTGTTGAAAATCTACTTTTGAGAACTAGTCCCTGGTTTTTTGACCGATCGGAACCAAACCAAGGTCAAAATGTTCTCTGGTGTCTATTTATCAATAGTTATCAAAAAAAAATTGAAATTTCGATTCATTTTTGCTAAAGGGCTTCAAAATGGACGTTCAGGGCGGAGCCTATTTTACTAAAAAGGCTATAACTCAAAAAGGAAATGAGATATCTTCACCAAACTTGGTACACATGTGTATGGGCTCAGTCTTTGGTCACGATAAAAATATCGCGACAATTGGCCACTTGGTGGCGCTATAACATGAAAAAACCCCAAAAACGGCTATAACCACACGACCGCTAGTCCGATTGACTTGAAAATCGGTATGCGGTGTCGTGGCCCAAGGTACCATGTATGTCTATGAGGACATTGGCGTATCTCAAAAAACATGGCCGCCATAGGCCAATGAAATTTGAGCACCTATTATGTTTATGGCTCTGTAATCACGTGGTGTTGCATACATCCGCAAAATATGCATATCATATGATAGAACTCCTCATTTTGAACAACTTTGCCTCTAGGGCCATTGCTGTCAATCAAATCGTTAATTAAATATTCGTAATTATGTTAAAAACCTACTTTTGTGAACTTGACCCTGTTTTTTTGCCCGATCAGAACCAAACAAGTCTAGGACAGTTGTCTGGACTCTCTAAAACAATAACTATCAAAAAAAAGTTGAACTTTTGCATTTGGATGGCTATAACAGGGCCATTTAAAAAAGAGGCGTGGCAAAATACACTCAAATGCCTATAAATCCTAAGGGGAAACTCAAAACTTCACGAAAATCGTTGGGTACATGTGGCATAACATGCTGATGAAGCATGCAATGTTTTAAAGAGATCGGACTATAGGTGGCGCTATAACTGTGAAAAAGCTATAAAAACCATGCATTTCCTACGGTAAATTGCCTATATTGGCTGTAAATTGACTTTTCCATCTATTATTTTCGTGTTTAAAACCTTGCTAAATAAAACTTAATGTCTTTAATGCCTATGTGCTTAAAAGGCCTTAAAGGCTTGAACCCCGCTAAATGCTGCTTGCAGCTTTAATTATTATTATTATTATTATTATTATTCTGCCGTAAAACTCATCGTGCAGACCAAACCGTAAATGCTAGAGACTTCAAACTTTGTCAATAGGTAGTCCAAAAATCGAGGAGAGGTTATCAAATTATGAGCCAGATTGGCCAATAGGTGGCGCTACAGCAACCAAAAACGCGAAATGGCTCATAACTCCTAAACCGTTCATCCTAAGGGTCAAGTGTCTTATATCATTGGAAAGCTGAGACCTTGGCGAACAAAACGTATATCTCCGATTTCATTTCCGGTATGCAAATTTTTCCGCCATTTTGAATTTTGTCAAAAACCTACTTTTGCGAACTAGTCCCTGGTTTTTTGACATATCAGAACCAAACCAGTGCCAAAATGTTCTCTCTAGACTGAGTATCAATAATTATCAAAAAAAAGTTGAAATTTTGACTCATGAACGAAAAGGGGCGTGGAAATGTACATTTAAGGCGGAGCCTATTTTACTAAAGAGGCTATAACTCCAGCAAGAAATGAGATATCTTCACCAAACTTGGTACACATGTTTATGGGCTCAGTTTTTGGTCACGTTAAAAAAATCGCGACGATTGGCCACTTGGTGGCGCTATAACATGGAAAAAACACAAAAAGGGCTATAACCACGCGACCGCTAGTCTGATTGACTTGAAAATTGGTAAGCAGTGTCTTGGCCCAAGGTACCATGTCTGTCTATGAGAACATTGGCGTATCTAAAAAAACATGGCCGCCATCGGCCAATGAAATTTGAACACCTATTAGACAGGGTTAACGGAGGTCGACCGGAACGAAACTCAGTGGGCATGTTTGACTCATGGTCCTAGAGGTCTGTAAGAATTTTGAAAGAAATCGGCCACTAGTTGGCGCTAACGAGTTTTATGGCTCTGCAATCACGTGGTGTTGCACACATCGGCAAAATATGCATATCATATGATAGATCTCCTCATGTTGAACAACTTTGCCTCTAGAACCATTTCGGTCAATCAAATTGTTAAATAAATATTTACAATAATGTTAAAAAACCTACTTTTGCGAACTAGTCCCTGGTTTTTTGCGCAATCAGAACCAAACCAGTCTAGGACAATTCTCTGGACTCTCTAGATCAATAATTATCAAAAAAAAGTTGATTTCTTGCATTTGGATGGCTATAACAGAGCCATTTAGAAAAGAGGCGTGGCAAAATACACTCAAAAGCCTATAAATCCTAAGAGGAAACTCAAAACTTCACGAAAATTGTTGGGTATATGTGGCATAACATGTTGAAGACACACGCAATGTTTTATGGAGATCGGAGTATAGGGGGCGCTATAAGTGTTAAAAAGCTTTGAAAACCATGTATTCCCTATGGTGAATTGCCTGTAAATGGTATTTTCCATCTCTGTAATCAGGTGGGGTTAAAACAGCCACATAATATGCATATATTATGATAGATCTTCTCATACTGAACAACTTTGCCTCTAAACTAGTCCTAGGTTTTTTGCCTGATCGGAACCAAACCACAGCAGTATGATTCTCTGCACTCTCCTGATCAATTCATATTTAGACTTTATAAAGTCACTATTATAATATTTAAAATCACATTTTGTCAGTTTATCACTTCATTTCACCTGATATCAAATTCATTCAGTGCTTAAAAACCTTTCATGCAAAAGGCGTCAAATGCTTAAAGACCTTAAATGGCTTGAACCCCGCTAAATGCTGCTCGCAGCTTTAATTATTATTATTATTATTATTATTATTATTATTATTATTCTGCCGTAAAACTCATCGTGCAGACCAAACCGTAAATCCTAGAGACTTCAAACTTTGTCAATAGGTAGTCCAAAAATCGAGGAGAGGTTATCAAATTATGAGCCAGATTGGCCAATAGGTGGCGCTACAGCAACCAAAAACGCGAAATGGCTCATAACTCCTAAACCTTTCATTCTAAGGGTCAAGTGTCTTATATCATTGGAAAGCTGAGACCTTGGCGAACAAAACGTATATCTCCGATTTCATTTCCGGTATGCAAATTTTTCCGCCATTTTGAATTTTGTCAAAATTCTACTTTTGCGAACTAGTCCCTGGTTTTTTGACATATCAGAACCAAACCAGTGCCAAAATGTTCGGTCTAGTCTGAATATCAATAATTATCAAAAAAAAGTTGAAATTTTGACTCATGAACGAAAAGGGGCGTGGAAATGTACATTTAAGGCGGAGCCTATTTTACTAAAGAGGCTATAACTCCAGCAAGAAATGAGATATCTTCACCAAACTTGGTACACATGTGTATGGGCTCAGTCTTTGGTCACGATAAAAAAATCGCGACGATTGGCCACTTGGTGGCGCTATAACATGGAAAAAACACAAAAAGGGCTATAACCACGCGACCGCTAGTCCGATTGACTTGAAAATTGGTAAGCAGTGTCTTGGCCCAAGGTACCATGTCTGTCTATGAGAACATTGGCGTATCTAAAAAAACATGGCCGCCATTGGCCAATGAAATTTGAGCACCTATTAGACAGGGTTAACGGAGGTCGACCGGAACGAAACTCAGTAGGCATGTTTGACTCATGGTCCTAGAGGTCTGTAAGAATTTTGAAAGAAATCGGCCACTAGTTGGCGCTAACGAGTTTTATGGCTCTGCAATCACGTGGTGTTGCACACATCGGCAAAATATGCATATCATATGATAGATCTCCTCATGTTGAACAACTTTGCCTCTAGAATCATTTCGGTCAATCAAATTGTTAAATAAATATTTGCAATAATGTTAAAAACCTACTTTTGCGAACTAGTCCCTGGTTTTTTGCGCTATCAGAACCAAACCAGTCTAGGACAATACTCTGGACTCTCTAGATCAATAATTATCAAAAAAAGTTGATCTTTTGCATTTGGATGGCTATAACAGAGCCATTTAGAAAAGAGGCGTGGCAAAATACACTCAAAAGCCTATAAATCCTAAGAGGAAACTCAAAACTTCACGAAAATTGTTGGGTATATGTGGCATAACATGTTGAAGACACATGCAATGTTTTATGGAGATCGGAGTATAGGGGGCGCTATAAGTGTTACAAAGCTTTGAAAACCATGTATTCCTATGGTGAATTGCCTGTATTGGCTGTAAATGGTATTTTCCATCTCTGTAATCAGGTGGGGTTAAAACAGCCACATAATATGCATATATTATGATAGATCTTCTCATACTGAACAACTTTGCCTCTATAACCAGTACTGTCAATCAAATCTTTATTTAAATATTCACAATTATGTTAAAAACCTCGTATTGCAAACTAGTCCTTGGTTTTTTTTGCCTGATCGGAACCAAACCACAGCAGTATGATTCTCTGGACTCTCCTGATCAATAGTTATCAAAAACATGTTGACCTTTACACTTTGGGTAGCTATAACAGGATCATTTAGAGAATAGGTGTGGTAAAACATGCTCAAAAGCCTAATAATCCTGAATGAAAACTCAAAACTTCAAAAAAATAGGTGGTGTGTGTGTGTGTGTGTGTGTGTGTGTGTGTGTGTGTGTGTGTGTGTGTGTGTGTGTCTGTCTGTTTGTCATGCTAGCAAACAGCACTTCCAACATGCTAGCAGTGATTAGCTAAGTGTTAAATAAGGCAAAGAACATAGTAAGAACTCTATAAACATTATAGTAACCATCTGTGACAGCTAACAACTGCCTAGCAACACCATAACAACCATCAAGAACAACCTAGCAACCACCTAGCAACATGTTTGTCATGTTAGCAAAGTAAAATAGTAATTTTGTCATACAATTGATTAATATTGTTCTATAATTAATATTTAGACTTTATAAAGTCACTACTATAATATTTATAATCATATTTTGTCAGTTAATCATTTCATTTCACCTGATATCTCTCAAATTCATTCAGTGCTTAAAAGCCTTTCATGCAAAAGGCGTCAAATGCTTAAAGACCTTAAATGGCTTGAACCCCGCTAAATGCTGCTCGCAGCTTTAATTATTATTATTATTATTATTATTATTCTCCGCTAAAACGCATCGTGCAGACCAAACCGTAAGAGCTGGAAATTTGAAACTTTGTCAGATGGTAGTACTCATGTTGGGGAGACCCTGAGAAGCTATGACCCCAATTGGCCCATAGGTGGCGCTATAGCAATCAATTGCGAGAAAAGGCTCATAACTCCTAAACCGTTTGGTCCACACTCAAGTGTCATATATCATTGGAAAGCTGAGTCCTTGGCGAACAAAATGTATATCTCAGATTTTATTTCCAGTATGCAAATTTTTTCGCCATTTTGAATTTTATTGAAAACCTACTTTTGCAAACTAGTCCCTGGTTTTTTGACCGATCGGAACCAAACCAGTGTCAAAATGTTCTCTGGTCTCTGATTATCAATAGTTATCAAAAAAAAGTTTAAATTTCGATTAATTTATGCTAATTGGCTTCAAAATGGACGTTCAGGGCGGAGCCTATTTTACTAAAAAGGCTATAACTCAAGAAGGAAATCAGATATCGTCACCAAACTTGGTACACATGTATATCGGCTCAATTTGAGGTCACGATAAAAAAATCGCGATGATTGGCCACTTGGTGGCGCTATAATGCGAAAAAAACATGAAAGGGGCTGTAACCACGCGACCGCTAGTCCGATTGACCTGAAAATTGGTATGCAGTGTCTTGGTCCAAGGCCCCATGTACGTCTATGAGGACATTGGCGTATCTCAAAAAACATGGCCGACATCGGCCAATGAAATTTGAGCACCTATTAGATGGGATTAACAGAGGCCGATCGGAACGAAACTTGATGGGCATGTTTGACTCATGGTCCTAGAGGTCTGTAAGAATTTTGAAAGAAATCGGCCACTAGTTGGCGCTAACGAGTTTTATGGCTCTGAAATCACTTGTTTTTTCACACATCCACAAAATATGCATATCATATGATAGATCTCCTCATGCTGAACAAATTTGCCTCTAGAACCATTGCTGTCAATCAAATCATTAATTAAATATTCACAATTATGTTAAAAAACCTACTTTTGCAAACTAGTCCCTGGTTTTTTGACCGATCGGAACCAAACCAGTGTCAAAATGTTCTCTGGTCTCTGTTTATCAATAGTTATCGAAAAAAAGTTGAAATTTCAATTCATTTTTGCTAATTGGCTTCAAAATGGACGTTCAGGGCGGAGCCTATTTTACTAAAAAGGCTATAACTCAAGAAGGAAATGAGATATCGTCACCAAACTTGGTACACATGTATATCGGCTCAATTTGAGGTCACGATAAAAATTTTGCGACGATTGGCCACTTGGTGGCGCTATAATGTGAAAAAGAACATGAAAAGGGCTATAACCACGCGATCGCTAGTCCAATTAACCTGAAAATTGGTATGCAGACATTGGCGTATCTCAAAAAACATGGCCGCCATCGGCCAATGAAATTTGAGCACCTATTAGACAAGGTTAACAGAGGCCGATCGGAATGAAACTTGGTGGGCATGTTTGACTCATGGTCCTAGAGGTCTGTAAGATTTTTGAAAGAAATCGGCCACTAGTTGGCGCTAACTCAAAAGGGAAGCTCAAAAATTCACGAAAATTGTTGGGTATATGTAGCATGACATGCTGATGAAGCGTGAAAAGTTTTAAAGAGATTGGACTATAGGTGGCGCTATAACTGTTAAAAAGCTATAAAAACCATGCATTTTTTATGGTAAATTGCCTATATTGGCTGTAAATGGACTTTTCCATCTATTATTTCAGTGTTTAAAATCTTGCTAAATAAAACTTAATGTCTTTAATGCCTATGTGCTTAAAAGGCCTTAAACGCTTGAACCCCGCTAAATGCTGCTTGTTATTATTATTATTATTCTCCGCTAAAACGCATCGTGCAGCCCAAACCGTAAAGCGTGGAACTTTGAAACTTTGTCAGATGGTAGTCCTCAATTTGGGGAGAACCTCAGAAAGTATGACCCCGATTGGCCAATAGGTGGCGCTACAGCAACCAAATGCGCAAAAAGGGTCATAACTCCTAAACCCTTTGGTCCACAATCAAGTGTCTTATATCATTGGAAAGCTGAGTCCTTGGCGAACAAAACGTATATCTCCGATTTCATTTCCGTCATGAAAATTTTTCCGCCATTTTGAATTTTGTCGAAAAACTACTTTTGCGAACTAGTCCCTGGATTTTTGACCGATCGAAACCAAACCAGTGGCAAAATGTTCTCTGTAGTCTGAATATCAATATTCATTGAGAAAAAGTTGAAATTTCGATTCACGGTTGCTAAGGGGTGGAAAAAGAATGTTGTGGGCGGAGCCTATTTTACTAAAAAGGCTATAACTCAAGAAGGAAATGAGATATCTTCACCAAACTTGGTAGACATGTGTATGGGCTCAGTCTTTGGTCTCGATAAAAAAATCGGGACGATTGACCACTTGGTGGCGCTATAATGTTAAAAAAACATGAAAAGGGCTATAACCACGTCACCACTAGTCCGATTGACTTGAAAATTGGTATGCAGTGTCTTGGTCCAAGGCCCCATGTATGTCTATGAGGACATTGGTGTTTCTAAAAAAACATGGCCGCCATCGGCCAATGAAGTTTGAGCACCTATTAGATGGGGTTAACAGAGGTCGATCGGAACGAAACTCGGTGGGCATGTTTGACTCATGGTCCTAGAGGTCTGTAAGAATTTTGAAAGAAATCGGCCACTAGTTGGCGCTAACTCAAAAGGGAAGCTCAAAAATTCACGAAAATTGTTGGGCATATGTGGCATAACATGCTGATGAAGCATGCAAAGTTTTAAAGAGATTGGACTATAGGTGGCGCTATAACTGTTAAAACGCTATAAGAACCATGCATTTCCTATGTTAAATTGCCTATATTGACTGTAAATGGACTTTTCCATCTATTATTTTAGTGTTCAAAATCTTGCTAAATAAAACTTAATGTCTTTAATGCCTATGTACTTTAAAGGCCTTAAAGGCTTGAACCCCGCTAAATGCTGCTTGTTATTATTATTATTCTCCGATAAAACGCATCGTGCAGACCAAACCGTAAGGGCTAGAGACTTGAAACTTTACCCGAAGGTAGTCCAAAAATCGAGGAGAGGTTATCAAATTATGAGCCAGATTGGCCTATAGGTGGCGCTATAGCAATCAATTGCGAGAAAGGGCTCATAACTCCTAAACCGTTTGGTCCACACTCAAGTGTTTTATATCATTGGAAAGCTGAGTCCTTGGCGAACAAAACGTATATCTCCGATTTTATTTCCGTCATGAAAAATTTTCCGCCATTTTGAGTTTTGTTGAAAATCTACTTTTGAGAACTAGTCCCTGGTTTTTTGACCGATCGGAACCAAACCAAAGTCAAAATGTTCTCTGGTGTCTAATTATCAATAGTTATCAAAAAAAAATTGAAATTTCGATTTATTTTTGCTAAAGGGCTTCAAAATGAACGTTCAGGGCGGAGCCTATTTTACTAAAAAGGCTATAACTCAAGAAGGAAATGAGATATCTTCACCAAACTTGGTACACTTGTGTATGGGCTCAGTCTTTGGTCACGATAAAAATATCGCGACAATTGGCCACTTGGTAGCGCTATAACATGAAAAAAACACAAAAACGGCTATAACCACACGACCGCTAGTCCGATTGACTTGAAAATTGGTATGCGGTGTCGTGGCCCAAGGTACCATGTATGTCTATGAGGACATTGGCGTATCTCAAAAAACATGGCCGCCATAGGCCAATGAAATTTGAGCACCTATTATGTTTATGGCTCTGTAATCACGTGGTGTTGCATACATCCGCAAAATATGCATATCATATGATAGATCTCCTCATGTTGAACAACTTTGCCTCTAGGGCCATTGCTGTCAATCAAATCATTAATTAAATATTCGTAATTATGTTAAAAACCTACTTTTGTGAACTTGACCCTGGTTTTTTGCCCGATCAGAACCAAACAAGTCTAGGACAGTTGTCTGGACTCTCTAGATCAATAACTATCAAAAAAAGTTGAACTTTTGCATTTGGATGGCTATAACAGGGCCATTTAAAAAAGAGGCGTGGCAAAATACACTCAAATGCCTATAAATCCTAAGGGGAAACTCAAAACTTCACGAAAATCGTTGGGTACATGTGGCATAACATGCTGATGAAGCATGCAATGTTTTAAAGAGATCGGACTATAGGTGGCGCTATAACTGTGAAAAAGCTATAAAAACCATGCATTTCCTATGGTAAATTGCCTATATTGGCTGTAAATGGACTTTTCCATCTATTATTTTAGTGTTTAAAACCTTGCTAAATAAAACTTAGTGTCTTTAATGCCTATGTGCTTAAAAGGCCTTAAAGGCTTGAACCCCGCTAAATGCTGCTTGCAGCTTTAATTATTATTATTATTCTCCCCTAAAACGCATCGTGCAGACCAAACCGTAAGGGCTAGAGACTTGACACTTTGCCACATGGTAGCCCAAAAATCGAGGAGAGCTTATCAAATTATGACCCCGATTGGCCAATAGGGGGCGCTACAGCAATCAAAAGTGCAAAATGGCTCATAACTCCTAAACCGTTTAGTCCACACTCAAGTGCCTTATATCATTGGAAAGCTGAGACCATGGCGAACAAAACGTATATCTCCGATTTTATTTCCGTCTGGAAAAATTTTCCGCCATTTTGAATTTTGTCGAAAAACTACTTTTGCGAACTAGTCCCTGGTTTTTTGACCGATCAGAACCAAACCAGTGCCAAAATGTTTTCTGTAGTCTGAATATCAATATTCATTGAAAAAAAGTTGAAATTTCCATTCACGGATGATGAGGGGATTCAAAATGGACGCTCAGGGCGGAGCCTATTTTACTAAAAAGACTATAACTCAATAATTAAATGAGATATCTTCACCAAACTTGGTACACATGTGTATAGGCTCAATTTGAGGTCACGATAAAAAAATCGCGACGATTGGCCACTTGGTGGCGCTATAATGTGAAAAAAACCTGCAAATAGCTATAACCATGCGACTGCTACTCCGATTTATCTGAAAATTGGTATGCAGTGTCTTGGCCCAAGGTAGCATGTATTTCCCTGAGGATATTGGCGTATCTCAAAAAACATGGCCGCCATCGGCCAATGAAGTTTGAGCACCTATTAGACAAGGTTATCGGAGGCGGATCGGAACGAAACTCGGTGGGCATGTTTGACTCATGGTCCTAGAGGTCTGTAAGAATTTTGAAAGAAATCAGCCACTAGTTGGCGCTAACGAGTTTTATGGCTCTGTAATCACGTGGTGTAGCATACATCGGCAAAATATGCATATCATTTGATAGATCTCCTCATGCTGAACAACTTTGCCTCTAGAACCATTGCTGTCAATCAAATCGTTAATTAAATATTTGCAATTATGTTAAAAACCTACTTTTGCGAACTAGTCCCTGGTTTTTTGCCCGACCGGAACAAAACCAGTCTAGGACAATTCTATACACTCTCTAGATAAATATTCATTGAAAAAAAGTTGAACTTTTGCATTTGGATGGCTATATCAGGGCCAATTAGAAAAGAAGCGTGGCAAAATATACTCAAAAGCCTATAAATCCTAAGGGAAAACTCAAAACTTCACGAAAATTGTTGGGTATATGTGGCATACCATGCTGATGAAGCATGCAACGTTTTACAAAGATCGGAGTATAGGTGGCGCTATAACTGTTAAAAAGCTTTAAAAACCATGCATTTCCTATGGTAAATTGCCCATATTGGCTGTAAATGGACTTTTCCATCTATTATTTTAGTGTTTAAAATCTTGCTAAATAAAACTTAATGTCTTTAATGCCTATGTGCTTAAAAGGCCTTAAAGGCTTGAACCCCGCTAAATGCTGCTTGCAGCTTTAATTATTATTATTATTCTCCCCTAAAACGCATCGTGCAGACCAAACCGTAAGGGCTAGAGACTTGACACTTTGCCACATGGTAGCCCAAAAATCGAGGAGAGCTTATCAAATTATGACCCCGATTGGCCAATAGGGGGCGCTACAGCAATCAAAAGCGCAAAATGGCTCATAACTCCTAAACCGTTTAGTCCACACTCAAGTGTCTTATATCATTGGAAAGCTGAGACCATGGCGAACAAAACGTATATCTCCGATTTTATTTCCGTCTGGAAAAATTTTCCGCCATTTTGAATTTTGTCGAAAAACTACTTTTGCGAACTAGTCCCTGGTTTTTTGACCAATCGGAACCAAACCAGTGCCAAAATGTTTTCTGTAGTCTGAAAATCAATATTCATTGAAAAAAAGTTGAAATTTCGATTCACGGAAGATAAGGGGATTCAAAATGGACGCTCAGGGCGGAGCCTATTTTACTAAAAAGACTATAACTCAATAATGAAATGAGATATCTCCACCAAACTTGGTACACATGTGTATGGGCTCAATTTGAGGTCACGATAAAAAAATCGCGACGATTGGCCACTTGGTGGCGCAATAATGTGAAAAAAACCTGCAAATAGCTATAACCATGCAACTGCTACTCCGATTTCCCTGAAAATTGGTATGCAGTGTCTTGGCCCAAGGTAGCATGTATGTCTCTGAGGATATTGGCGTATCTCAAAAAACATGGCCGCCATCGGCCAATGAAGTTTGAGCACCTATTAGACAAGGTTATCGGAGGCCGATCGGAACGAAACTCTGTGGGCATGTTTGACTCATGGTCCTAGAGGTCTGTAAGAATTTTGAAAGAAATCGGCCACTAGTTGGCGCTAACGAGTTTTATGGCTCTGTAATCACGTGGTGTTGCACACATCGGCAAAATATGCATATCATTTGATAGATCTCCTCATGCTGAACAACTTTGCCTCTAGAACCAGTGCTGTCAATCAAATCGTTAATTAAATATTTGCAATTATGTTAAAAACCTACTTTTGCGAACTAGTCCCTGGTTTTTTGCCCGACCGGAACAAAACCAGTCTAGTACAATTCTATAGACTCTCTAGATAAATATTCATTGAAAAAAAGTTGAACTTTTGCATTTGAAAGGCTATAACAGGGCCAATTAGAAAAGAGGCGTGGCAAAATATACTCAAAAGCCTATAAATCCTAAGGGAAAACTCAAAACTTCACGAAAATTGTTGGGTATGTGTGGCATACCATGCTAATGAAGCATGCAACGTTTTACAAAGATCGGAGTATAGGTGGCGCTATAAGTGTTAAAAAGCTTTAAAAACCATGCATTTCCTATGGTAAATTGCCCATATTGGCTGTAAATGGACTTTTCCATCTATTATTTTAGTGTTTAAAATCTTGCTAAATAAAACGTAATGTCTTTAATGCCTATGTGCTTAAAAGGCCTTAAAGGCTTGAACCCCGCTAAATGCTGCTTGCAGCTTTAATTATTATTATTATTATTATTCTCCGATAAAACGCATCGTGCAGACCAAACCGTAAGGGCTAGAGACTTGAAACTTTACCCGAAGGTAGTCCAAAAATCGAGGAGAGGTTATCAAATTATGAGCCAGATTGGCCTATAGGTGGCGCTATAGCGATCAATTGCGAGAAAGGGCTCATAACTCCTAAACCGTTTGGTCCACACTCAAGTGTCTTATATCATTGGAAAGCTGAGTCCTTGGCGAACAAAACGTATATCTCCGATTTTATTTCCGTCATGAAAAATTTTCCGCCATTTTGAATTTTGTTGAAAATCTACTTTTGAGAACTAGTCCCTGGTTTTTTGACCGATCGGAACCAAACCAAGGTCAAAATATTCTCTGGTGTCTAATTATCAATATTTATCAAAAAAAAATTGAAATTTTGATTCATTTTTGCTAAGGGGCTTCAAAATGGACGTTCAGGGCGGAGCCTATTTTACTAAAAAGGCTATAACTCAAGAAGAAAATGAGATATCTTCACCAAACTTGGTACACATGTGTATGGGCTCAGTCTTTGGTCAGGATAAAAATATCGCGACAATTGGCCACTTGGTGGCGCTATAACATGAAAAAAACACAAAAACGGCTATAACCACAGGACCGCTAGTCCGATTGACTTGAAAATTGGTATGCGGTGTCGTGGCCCAAGGTACCATGTATGTCTATGAGGACATTGGCGTAGCTCAAAAAACATGGCCGCCATAGGCCAATGAAATTTGAGCACCTATTATGTTTATGGCTCTGTAATCACGTGGTGTTGCATACATCCGCAAAATATGCATATCATATGATAGATCTCCTCATGTTGAACAACTTTGCCTCTAGGGCCATTGCTGTCAATCAAATCGTTAATTAAATATTCGTAATTATGTTAAAAACCTACTTTTGTAAACTTGACCCTGGTTTTTTGCCCGATCAGAACCAAACAAGTCTAGGACAGTTGTCTGGACTCTCTAAAACAATAACTATCAAAAAAAGTTGAACTTTTGCATTTGGATGGCTATAACAGGGCCAATTAAAAAAGAGGCGTGGCAAAATACACTCAAATGCCTATAAATCCTAAGGGGAAACTCAAAACTTCACGAAAATCGTTGGGTACATGTGGCATAACATGCTGATGAAGCATGCAATGTTTTAAAGAGATCGGACTATAGGTGGCGCTATAACTGTGAAAAAGCTATAAAAACCATGCATTTCCTATGGTAAATTGCCTATATTGGCTGTAAATGGACTTTTCCATCTATTATTTTAGTGTTTAAAACCTTGCTAAATAAAACTTAGTGTCTTTAATGCCTATGTGCTTAAAAGGCCTTAAAGGCTTGAACCCCGCTAAATGCTGCTAGCAGCTTTAATTATTATTATTATTATTTAAATAATTGTGGCTGTGTGCATTCAGAGTGTTTGCGCAGTGTTGTCTGTTGGCCTGTAGAGGGAGCGCTTCCTTTCAATCTGTGTTTTACAGACATTTCTTTCTGTTGTTCTGCTTTAGTTTGTTGAACAGAAAGGGAGAGAGTTTAAGATGGTAGTTAAAGGTAAGGAATTAATTATATCTTGCGATATTACTTTACAGTCTAATCTCTAGGTATTTAGGAGGAACGTGTCAGATTCCAAGCGTCACTTAATTATGTGCTTTGGTAACTGCCCTACTGGTACAACTGAGTTGATAACTGGAGAGAGATTTCATTTTCAGTTTTTTATTTCACCGTCCATAGATGACAGACTTACCATCCCTCAGACAAATATATTTTTCTTTCATTTGAGATATTTTCTTGGGGGCCTTTTCCTGTAAGTCAGAATCTGGTATCCCACTGGTCTTTTTTTCTACTCTAGGCTAGTGTTTTAAAGGCTAAGCACAATTGAAATGAGAAAAAAATTAATTGTCCATAAAAGTTTGGCCACAGTATCGTAAGTGGTACACCACCAAATCTCTCCAGTCATGTTGTTCCCATGCAACTCCTCTACAAAGTAGCTGTTGCACTCTCTCCTTTTTTACAGTGCCCCATAAGTAATATAGTAAACAGCAAGCATCTTTCCAGAATCACTTTCAATTATGATTGTCAGTTTCAGGATTGAAAGTGATGCTAGAATTAGGCCTGCTGTTTAATTCTAAAATATAAACAATATAAACATGGCATTCTCTTGGACCGCTACAGTATAGGAATATCATTATTAGTCCTCTAGCTTAAAGATTAGCTGTTAGCTATTATGCTATTTAAACCCATTGCTTATCCCTTTGTTTACCTCCTTTCCTCTATTTTCATTGGAGCAAAGGAAGCTGGAAATAGGACACTGGATCAAAGGTAAATGTAGTTGGGGAAAAGTGTCACGTTTGAAGACAGGAAATAGTAAAATGATGGAAATATGATTACTGAAACACAATTTCCTGTCTTGATTTTATCATGTGAAATGTCAGGTCAGTTTCCTCTCTGACCAGGTTCCCTGTCCTGTTGATCATGAGGAAGGGTGGACTCCCCAAACTGAGTCATTCCTATTGTGCAGGGTCAGAAACACTCATTATCACTGTATCATCATTTAACTGACCCTGTGTCCAAAATTAACTTTTAATGTTTATTTCACATTATTCTTTGGTACAATGACATGGTGTATAGTTATCCAATCCTGTAAAAACACAGTTTCATCCATTTATGTTAACTATATCAATTAGCCTAAATTAAATTATTAAATGAAGTAATATAATATGATGTAATACAATATTTTTGTATAAAATAATTGAACAAATAATATGTTATTCAGTATGAGTATATATTGAATAAATGTAAAATATTTGTTACCATTACCAATCATTTATATATACACATTTAAAAGTAGTGATGACTGAAAAATTAAATATATTTAAAAATAAAAACTAAATAATTCAGTGATATATTTATATATAATATACTGTGTGTGTGCGTGCGTGCATGCATGCGTACACACACACACACACACACACACACACACACACACACACACACACACACACACACTGGACATTAAATAAATGGGGAATTTTTGTCACTTCTGGCACTATTTTGGTACCAAAGTGCATGTGTAATCTTGAACTGCTCTACACTGACATTGTGATAGTATGATATACATTTTTAAGAATGAAACCCATCTTTTCTCTCATCATTTAAATTTAATTGGCCTCCAAATAATCTGAAATAAAATGTCTAGGATGTGATCGGATTCCCGCAGTCGAGGTGTTCTTTAGAACTGACCTCCGAACAGGTGTCATGGGCATGCCGAGGACGGTGCTGAAATGAGATATTAGCGAGCCCTTCACTCAACGTGGTCAAAATCAATGATCTTTGTGAGCTGCGGCCAGCCCGGGAACAGTGGAGGCCATTCTCCGTGTGAGAACTGCCCTCCGTCCATCTGTCTCCATTCTGGAGACGACCCCCTCCGCATAGAAGCTCTCCTGTGTGGTCACAACTGGACTAGAGTTACATGGCCCATGTGTCCAGTGACAGGCCGGACAACAAACAAGGCCGAAATTGAAGTCACTCTTCCCTATCTCACATGAGAAATCGCTTCACACAGGAAAAGTTCTGTTTGTGCTTCTACATACGTTCTTGAGCAAAATCTTGCACACAAATGGGAAGCATGCAAGTTGGAAAGAAAATGCATTTTTGTTTAGTTCGTGTTATATGACATTTTTTGTGTTCTGGTTTCTCTGAAACACAGCATGTGTTTCAAAGAACACATGAAAATTCTGTACAGTCCATTTCTGAATTACTGTAAGATGTGGATGATCATAAACAGCGGAAAAACCTGAATCAATGCTAAATGTTCATGATTGTGAAATCATTAATTGAAACTAGATTATTATGTTTTTATAGGGGGTTGGGTGTTCTGAGAGGTTACGTGGTGGTTGCTCTCTGGTCAAAAAAGCCAACCCCAGAGTGCCTAGACATGGCTTGGATCCAGAGTCAGAATTTAATGGGGGCTTGATGGAAAAGTGCCACAGAACATGGCAGAAATGCCCCCAAAATTCCTAATGTGAAACAGAAGTCTTTTACATTCAGAGAAAACAGCTTACTTCCACATTTTAAAATAAGGTAGGCCAGTTGTTCGTATTGTAGTCTCACATAGCCAGACCTTCAGACTGACGGCAGAAGGTCTGGATTCATTGGCCCTTGACCAATGAAATTGCAACTTTCATTGGTCAAGGGCCCCCAAAGAGAACCTTTGACTGACATGTAACGTAACCAATCACAGTTCGTTTTGTTCCACGTTGTGTTTAGAAGCGTGAAAATGCAAGTTTACCGCAACAATAGGGCCGTGAACTTCATGTAATTTTGAAATTCTAGTGTTGTAAACACGAGCCATCTTCCTCGAGGGGGTTTGTCGACACAACATTTGTTTCTAGGCAGAACGTTAAAGAACGCAACTCACGCGTCTCGTGGACATCCTGTAGATTTCAACCAATCATATTACTACTCCGAAACTCCGGAAGTGTTTCCAGTTAAGGTGCCAAATGCATCAGATGTTTAGTCAACGGTCTGTAGGTGTGACATCTGAGGCTAAGACTATTCTTATTGTGACATTAGGTTTGTTTTAATGTAGTTTTTTTTTCTTATGAAAATCATATCCAGCACTTAATCAACATTAAAATAAATCTAATGTAATAATTAGAATAGCTGGTTACATTGGGTTATTGTCCAGCAGAAAAAAAAAGCATATAGCATACACTATAAAAATAAAAATAATAGTAATTGTATATGATCAATCATTTATGACAACATATGTTTATATAACATTAACAACAATATATTTTCAACCTTTTTTAATAAGTTATACAAGATTTAACTTCAGTTTAATGTTATTTAATTTGAAATTACTTCAATATCCAAATTGATTGTACACTCTAAACATATCTGACTGTACAATGGACTGTAATTAGACTGTAATACTTTAATGAAATATTTTACCTGTATTTTGAATTCTGTGTAAGGGTTAATGGAAATGTCAAGCCAGTACTTTTTCTGTTATTTTTCAGATTTATTTCTTTTTACAGTGTACATAATTTAAGGCAGCATTATTTTCACAGTACCCATCCTCCTCAAGCTGCATAATTTAAAGTGTCATTAATATATTAATTAACATAAAGTTTAATACTTATATAACACAAATCCCTAACCTTTGTCTAATCTAATTATCCATAATAATAATTATCCATAAAGATAGTTCGGTTAATTTCACTGTAAATCATTGATGACTCATACACATGGGAGAAATAGCCCAGAAGAAAAACATGTTTTGTAAAATCTTACATTGTCGATTGTGTCATTGCATGTTGTCATTGGGCAGAAGGGACAAAACGTTGGACAGAAGAAGCAAGGGTGGAAACCAACTGGATTAGCTCCAGTGGTCATATAGAGGATGTTTGTCTTTTTTTGGTGTTAGAATTTTGGACATTTAGAGGCTATATTTGGTCAGATTACGTAATTTATCAACTTTTTTGGAACTTAAAAAAATATGAACAGCAGGGACGTGCACAGGATTTTTGAGGGGCAGTTGCTCTGACCTAAAAAAGGGACCCCCCCCCCCCCCAAACGAAACCACCCACCCCTCATGATCTGTCCAATTACATATTATTGTTATTGCCATTATCATTATTATTTCAATGCCCCCTAGTGGTATTTATGTTCTGCTCAGGAAAAATATTATAGGTGGCGCTATTTTTTTGCAGGGGGGTCTGGGGGTTTCTTCCCCAAGAATTTTTTTTATTTCGTAGATGTGATTTCCTGCACTTTGGTGCGTTTGAGGCCATTTCCCTTGCCTATACCAATAAAGAACTCAAACCAGTCAATATCAATAGTCTAATAAAAAAAGACAATATTAATTTAACTGCCATCAACAGTTTATGATCGTCCATTTGTTATACCTTTCCGACAACGTTAAGTCTCACCCGACAACGGCGACAATCTCCTTCTAGTGCCGCTCATGCAGGCTCAGCCAAGGCGGTTAAAAGGATTTTGGGGGCCCCAAGCAAAATGGACATGGCTAACTTTCTACAGATAAACGGGTAATGATTAAAAAATGTTTGTAAAACTTTAAGAAACCATTTTTAAAACATCTATAAACATTACATAGATAGACAGACCAAATATTCCTAACACTTTGTTAAGGGTTACTAGTTGGTTTGTAAACTGTCTATAAACAGTTGTGTATGTGTGTGTGTGTGTCAGATCTGCTTCCAAGGTTATTATAGTTTTGCTTTTTGAAATTAGTTTTTATTTTATTATCGTTTTCAATTTTGCTACAAATTTCAGTTTAGTTTTAGTTAGTTTTACAAATGGTTTTGCTAGTTTTAGTTTAGTTTTTATTTTGCAAATACATTTCTATTTAGTTTTTATTTATTTAGTTTCAGTTTTAGTTTTAGTAATTATAGTTTAGCAGAGTTAGCATAATGAAGTGTAGAGACCAAATCAAGGTTTTTAATTTCAGCAAAGTTTAATGTTTGCACAGATTAGAGTTTAATCTTACTAAACATCCTTAAGTGAAATCACTTGATAAACAACTATTATTGTTTAAACCCAGGACGGTCTTACAAAACATGCATAAAGTTGGGTCTTCACCTTTGAGCAAAAAAGCTTGAGTCAAACTATGACCTATACAAACAACGATCTGGAGATTAAAAATGAAATAAATTATATTTTGATATTAAAAAATTATATTTGATATTTTTGACAAAGATCCTCTGAGTATTAGCCTATCTTAAGGAACAAAATAAATGCAAAGTAAAATATAAAAGTAAAAATTATAAATTCCAGACAAACTCATTCATAACAAAGATGAAATATTGTTAAACAATTAAAAGCTTATTTTAATTTCTTCAGTAGTACAATGTAGGCTAGCAGTGTAAGACCACAGCTAAAGTCATCTGAATACAGCCAACACACACTGTTGTGCTCTGTGTGTGTGTGTGTGTGTGTGTGTGTGTGTGTGTGTGTGTGTGTGTTTGTGTGTGTGTGTGTGTGTGTGTGTGTGTGTGTGTGTGTGTGTGTGTGTGTGTGTGTGTGTGTGTGTGTGTGTGTGTGTGTGTGTGTGTGTGTGTTGTGCTATAATTGTAAAGGGGGCCAATGTCTTCACTTATCTAGTAAAATATTATGATAACTAATAAGGACATTTGACTGGTCCTCACTAGTTAAAAAGGCTTATAAATCGGCCAAAACATGTTTTTATTTAAATCTATTGTTTTGCACGTTCTTGGGATGGGGAGGTTTAGGGATAGGGATTGGGTTAGGGGATATAAAATATCATTAACCTGATATAAAATCAATGGAAGTCTATGCAATGTCCTCACTTATATAGTGAAACAAACGTGTGTGTGTGTGTATCCTGGTAGTCCCTACTTTGTGGGGAAATGTCTCCACACAGATAATAATATAATATAATGTAAATGATTATGATAACACCTTTGAACCTGTCAATATTATGCAAACATGAAATCTCAAACGCACAGTAGGCTAGTAACGTTACTTGCTACTATGTGCTGACTTTTGCGCCTGCGTCTCTCATCGCGTAAGAAACGGCATTCTAAAAAAGTGAGCTTAAGTTAAAAGAAGTTCAACGTGCATCTCATTACCTTGTGTTATTTCCCATTTCACTGCCACGGACGCATTGATTCTTTGTGAACTGCCGTTTAGCGATGTGTTGCCTGTCTGCACGTGTCCGTCACTCAGATCACTTCACACGCAGTAGCGCAATACAGACACTCCCTCAACCGCCACAGTCAGATTTTCCACCACATTAAAGAGAGCTTATTAATAACGAAAACGAATATTTATTTTTGCTAATTATTATTTTATTTCAGTTAGTTTTTTAGTAAGAGTAGTTAGTTTCGTTTAGTTTTTTATTTATTCAGATTTTTTAATTTTATTTCAGTTTACGAAAATGTTTTTTGACCAATAGTTTTAGTCTTAGTTTCAGTTTTCGTTTACGAAAATAACCTTGTCTGCTTCAAGGTCTTCATGATAATGTAGCATTTCTGTGTTTAGAAGCCAGTATTACTGTAATCCTATATTGTCTTTTATGAGTTTTATGACTTTTATGAGAATTTTGGACATTTAGAGGCTATATTTGGTCAGATTACGTAATTTATCAACTTTTTAGGAACTTAAAAAAATATGAACAGCAGGGACGTGCACAGGATTTTTGAGGGGCAGTTGCTCTGACCTAAAAAAGGGACCCCCCCCCCCCCCCCCCAAACGAAACCACCCACCCCACCCCCACCCCTCATGATCTGTCCAATTACATATTATTGTTATTGCCATTATCATTATTATTTCAATGCCCCCTAGTGGTATTTATGTTCTGCTCAGGAAAAATATTATAGGTGGGGCTATTTTTTTGCAGGGGGGTCTGGGGGTTTCTTCCCCAAGAATTTTTTTTATTTCGTAGATGTGATTTCCTGCATTTTGGTGCGTTTGAGGCCATTTCCCTTGCCTATACCAATAAAGAACTCAAACCAGTCAATATCAATAGTCTAATAAAAAAAGACAATATTAATTTAACTGCCATCAACAGTTTATGATCGTCCATTTGTTATACCTTTCTGACAACGTTAAGTCTCACCCGACAACGGCGACAATCTCCTTCTAGTGCCGCTCATGCAGGCTCAGCCAAGGCGGTTAAAAGGATTTTGGGGGCCCCAAGCAAAATGGACATGGCTAACTTTCTACAGATAAACGGGTAATGATTAAAAAATGTTTGTAAAACTTTAAGAAACCATTTTTAAAACATCTATAAACATTACATAGATAGACAGACCAAATATTCCTAACATTTTGTTAAGGGTTACTAGTTGGTTTGTAAACTGTCTATAAACATTATCTGGATGGTTATTATGAAGTTGCAACAGATGACTATAATACCTGTTAAATAGTTAATCAACAGTAACAGTAAAACATGTGGGTTGTCCTGATACTGTACTTCAAAATGCAACAGTGTAAAAATTGCCACACCGAATAAAGTAACTGTTCAAGATCCATTGGTAACTTATAAAAATAATATCATATTTGCATAAACTGTTACTACCATATATCCCGACACTAGCCCATTAAGATAAGCTATGAAAAAATCATGTTCCTCTGCCTCTTTCTGGTTAAATAATGTTTATAATAATAGTTAATGCTATATTAACTATTCCAGGTTATTTATGCATAGCATAAAAATAGTTAGTATAGCATGCTATGCCACTTTCATCAAAACCTATTACAAAGCTATAGCAATTTTATGTCATTAAATACGATAAACAGTTATTCTGGAACAGATCTGCGTCTTCCTTATCCCGTTAAAAAAAACATATTACAGTAAGTAACCGTATTCCATCCGTTTGAAAAAAAAGTTGCACTAACTACAAGCAGCATTTGTCAGGCAGGTAACGCTAACATAAACATATTTTTGCTAGCCTAGCTGCTGCAAAATTACACCATTTTTGTACAAATAAAGCTATTTTATATAGTGTAATTTATCACTTACCACTATCTTGTTTTTTCTCTTTTTTCTTTTCTGGCTTCCTAAAGCATAATTCCGCTTCATGATCGCCGAGGAGGTTTTGTATTTTGCCGGCAGCAGAGATTGCGTGGTTGGGTGGCTGTTGTCAGTAGCTGCGTTTCCATTACAGATTTGCGAAAAACTTTTGCGATATTTCTTAAATGTCGATAAAAAACTGTTGCGAAATGACAGCGTTTCCATAGCTGCAGTTATGCGACTAAAACATATTACTTTCCTCTCGCGATAGGTCAGTCCAAAATGATGGCACTTGGTAGGTTTGTATATCCCATCCATCCCACTAGCCATTATTTTTATTGGAAGGAGACATATGTGTTATCCAAGCATTAATGGCAAGGAAAGCCCCTTAGGTTACTTAAGCTGCACGGATATGAGGTGTGTGTGTGTGTGTGTGTGTCAGATCTGCTTCAAGGTCTTCATGATAATGTAGCATTTCTGTGTTTAGAAGCCAGTATTACTGTAATCCTATATTGTCTTTTATGAGTTTAATAAAGAACTCCATCTTCTCTCCAAACCGAGCCATCATCTGTAAAGAATGATCGACTTTAACGTGCGGCAGGTTGACGCATATAGAGTAGAGCGAAATGTTTGAATTTGCATGTTAACTCAAATGTTTTATTTTTATTTTTACCACTTTCGTTATTTTGGCTAGATGTTTCGTTTGATTGGCATTTGAACTGAATTTAGAAATGCCTTGGAAAAGAAAAAATTGGCATTTAATAAACGAAATAATTTTTTTGAAACGGAGACCGCGTTTGGAGTGAGTGCATGCAAAATAATTAGTTCCCAGAGTCCACAAATAAAAATAGACAGTTTATAGTTTATAATTATGTCTTGAACTCATCTGTATAGCTAAAAATGACAAGAGTATTGTAAATTGTTTCATCTCTCTTAAAGGAAGAAGGAAAAAATGAGAACGTCGGCGCTTTTATCGGCCGTGGGTTAAAGAAAACAGCCTAACTACGAAACTAAATAGGCTACGTTTAGGCATAAACATTAGCCTGTTATATTATTATTTTAATTTATATGTTGATTATGAAAAGTGAGCAGCACGAGTAAGAATCGTAATATGTTTGAGACCTGGGGAGTCACATAATTTTGATCACTTCGAGTTTTATTTTCTAGAAAGTCTTTCTTAAAAAATATATTTAGTTTTGTATAAATTGTATTTTTATTTTGATCGATGTTTCATCAATTAATTGCCTGTTTATTAGATTAGAAGCAAACTAAGATCGTCTGGAATGGATTGACGTGCGTAACTGGCCTGTTTCCTCTGCCTTTGAGAAAGGCTGAAACTATAGGCTAGCTCTTTCTGTTTTAATACATTTCTTGAACATATGTCTTAATTACAGTATATATAGCCTGTAGTCCTTATTAGGAGAAAATATATGTCCTTTTAACTGCATTATCTTGTTATTACGACACAATTGAGTGGAAAATATAATATATAGGCCCTATGTTGCAGCAATGCGTCACCGCAACAGGTGACCTGTAAATGCGAAAAAAACGTTTCCATTGCAGTTTTGCAAAAATGTCCTTTTTCGAATCGCCTGAAAAACCACCTCATGAGAGCGTAAAAACTTTTTTGCGATATATGGGAGTTTTTGCGAAATTGCCGCGTTTCCATTGGGCGTATTTTCAATTCGCAATTTCAATTTGCGCAATTTGAAGGGTAATGGAAACGCGCTTAGTGACGACTGAGAGGGCCCTCTTGAGGGGGATTCCGATAACAGTGTCATTGCACTTTACTGCATTGACTATCAAAGGGGCGCTCAAGCAGTTGTCGTTGCATTTTATTCTTAACCTGTCGCTGTCTTGAGGCCCCAGGCCAGCTCGGTGCCCCAAGCAATAGGGCTTGGGCACCGCGTTGCATTCTGGGACGTCGCGGCCATGTTGATGGCCTCGCGAATGTAAACATACAGCAAGTCGAATGAGGAGACGCAGAGTTGGGAGAAAGAAAAAACATGTTAAAATCCTGAAAGGGATGTGGAATTTACCGGGATACGTTAAATAGGGAAGGCAGGGACCGCTATAGAGACAAAATCGGAACTATTAAAGTTTTGGATCCACATGCATTTCCAAAGAAAGAGCGGAGCACCGAAGACGACGAAAACTTTATTTTGTTGGTCCCCAACAGACATTCTACTGACTATAAGTAACTTTGCAACTACAATTCAACTTATTCTACTAACCCGAACCCCAACACATAACCATAACCTACCAGTCTACTAATACTCTAATTAGTGTTAGTTGACATGCTGTTGAAAACGTACATAGGTAGTAGAATGTTTAAAGTGGACAATCGAAATAAAGTCTAACCGAAACGTATATATTATTATTATTTTTATTATATAAGAAATTGCTCTGCCTCCGTTTTTATTTGTTATTGCAATGTTATTGTTTACTATATTTATAATTTGCACTTCCTCCATTTCTGTATCTTTTGTTGTTATTTTATAGATACCTATTTATTTGCTTATATAGTATTGAAATAATTTATTTTTTAAAAAAAGTGTATTTATTATTGTTATATAAAGTGCACTCCGTTATATAAAGGGCAACAACTTGCACTCCGTTTTCTGTGTTCATTTTTTGTAACCTTTGCCTTGAAGCATTCCACATTTCTGTGTTCTCAGGTTGCACTACTTGCAAATAAACACTAAAAAAACATCTGATTGTGTGACAATTCTTGCTTTTTGCACATCGTACTGTTATTACTTCTTGTCCGTGGTTGCGCCTCCAAGCATGAAAGCGGTGGAAAGTTCATTTCCCATGGTGATTATGTGTTGCGCTGTTACACCCCAAAATGCAGCAACGGTTTACCATAGTTGAAATAACGCCAAAATAATCAAATTAAGACACACGACTGAGAGGGAGTACGTCTATAAACAGTGCACAGTAGTCCGAGTAGTAGTAAAGGATGCCATCAACATGGCCGCCACGCCAAGTAATGACGTCATGACGCCCAAGCCCTATTGCTTGACTTTCACTTTCGGACGGGTACCCGAATATTAAGTGAACGAGGCTTTGCGATTTTTTTTTTTTTTTTTGTATCTAGGCCTACGTGAAATTCTGCATCCTTTGTACGATTTTTTTATTTATTTTTTTCCACCTCGGAAGGGCAACGTGAGTCGAGAAGGGCATATGGGCAGTTGCCCGGGCAACCTGAGCAACCCCCCTGTGCACATCCCTGATGAACAGTGCACTAAACCGGGGATGAGACTCACTATGTGACATTATGTTTGCTCGAGCAGCAGATTGCCGCTTTGCCGACCTAAGTCTGTCTGAACGTGTCTTTCCAAAACTGCTCTCTACTCTAATTACTGTTATCCACAATCTACTCAAGAGTTCAGCACCTAAACCTGTACTTGTGCTCCAAACTTGCACATTTGTATCAATTATGTTCACTAGAGAGGGTATATTTGAGGCCATGCTCCTATGCGGCATCTCACAATTCACTCATGGGCATGTAGGGATAATTGACACTTTCAGACAGTAGTAAAACAGTGTGGTCAACAAAGTTGCATGCAGCTCTCCATTTGGTTCCTCATATAAAAGTTCAGGTGTCTCCAAACTATCAAGCTGCAAGAGGAAAGACTTCATAGTTTAACTTGAAGATCATGGAGACAAAACAGGGATTTTCTATTTTGCTCTGCTGTAATGGCATACCTCTATGTCCGTTGTAGTAATGATTAAGTAGAGGTGGAGAAAGCTCTTGTGAGCAACATTAAAGGTATGTGGGCCGTGGTTGGGCAACCGCAGCACAGTAAATCCTTTCCTCAGCATTCTCCCAGGGGAGAGTTTTCAGGGTTGCCGTGTGCCAACTTGCCATATAAGATCAATGCTTTCTTGACCTCTCATTTTGATTTCACAAATGTTTTCAATCATATTCTCGAAAAGTTTGTCTCTGGCTGTCATCCATGCAATAAAATATTGGGGTTTTAATGTAATGCTTGATGAACGAGTAACAAGTTTCAGTTTTCTGTCTTTAAAGCAAAGACTTCAAAGTTTTACGTGGGAGGGTTGTTTGATGAAAGGATATTGCAGCTGAGAGTTGAAGTAAGTCTCATGTCAACAAGATATGGTTGGATATATGCTACTAGTTTATGTTTCTGTAGCTACATTAATCATAGTCTTTCTCAATGGACTCAAGGTTTAAGACTTATATTATAAAATTCAGACAAATTCAGGCCACTAAACCTTTTTCTGTATTGTATACCACATTGAAGGGATGATACATCCCAAAAGGAAAATTTTGTCATTATTTAATCGCCGGTAAGACATTCTTTCTTCTGCCGAACACGCATAAAAACAAGTAAAAAAATAAATAAAAATGGGTCGCATTGACATTCATTGTGGTCAATGGTGATGGGAAGTTCCGAACGATCGAAAGTCATTTCGTTCATTTCAGCTGAATATAATTAAAATGTTACATGTTATAGCCAAAATCCCCTACACAACTACTTACACAAACGTTGATCACATTTCAAATAAGAAAAAAATGAATGCAGCCAAGGCCCAATTATGAGAAACCGAAATGACTAACTCTTTCTCCGATAGGATTTTTTTTTTTTCATCAACACCCCCAAAGCTTGCACAGTCCTAAACATTTCCTGGGTCGACATTTCACTTAGTAACAGTTTTTATTTATATGCTATTTATTGTTGATAGTTGCATTATTTTTCAAATGCATCTGCTTACATATGATATTGTTCATTTCGGGGGGGACCAAATACATCGCTCTCCATTATTGCGTAAAGAGGTCGCCTGGTCATTTCTTATAACAAAAAACAGAACAATGTCTTAAAGCTGACAAGGTTTACAGGAAACAAGCTAAAACACAGAACTAAGTTTTTATGAGCATTTAAAGAGACAAAAGTGGATACCGGCAATATGACGTGAAGCTTCAGCAGGACGAATGGATTAATTTGTGGGTCCTGACACTCAGTATGCACCAGTATGCCTATGGGTGCAGTGAAAATTTTGTCTCAATTGTATCCACTTTTGTGTCCTTAAACATTCATTTTTTGGGTCTACAACTTGTGAAAACTTCTGGATTTTTTTTATTATTTTTTTTGGCAGCGCCTATTTGCACTAAGTGCAAATAGCAATAGATGCTATTTACACCAAGTGTTAACCACTTAAACTCGGAATGACATCATTATGTATATACTTTCAATTTTAAATGTATGTGGAGGAGCTCTGACCTCATATGTGGTACCATTTGAAAGCTTAGAGTCTCTACTTTATGGAGATATGCATCACTTTGGCATTTTTTTTTTTTTTACAAAAAGTAATGTATTTGCACCAAATTACTCTACCATTTTATATTGATATTGGGGGGAATGGGGGGATTCCATTTTAATAAATCTTGCATACAACATGACATAGACAAGCTTATTTTTTTCCCACTATTTTCTGGAATTTAGTAGAAACAGCTCACACAGTCTGCAGGTTCCTAGAGCACACAGGGCCTGAGTTACACACTTTCAAAAATGAAATTATAAATAAAATTAAATTAAAAATAAATAAAAAAATCTAAAAGCTCTTTTTGGGGGGTGGATTACAGCTTAGACAACATATACTTACATGTTTATCATTTCTAGCAGTGTTTTATGTAACTTTAAATGGTGCTTTATGTAACTTCAAACTTCAAATTTAGACCACTGTAGCCTACATGGGAAGCTTTTCAGTGTGGGTTGGCCAAATCCAGGTGGAAATCCCAGAGATGTAAGAGGTTAATAGCAACTAGATTCTATTTACACTCAGTAAAAATAACATATTTTCTTAGCAATAGATGATATTTACACTAAGTGCAAATAGATTCTATTTACTAAGTGAAAGTAGTGATATATTCTATTTACACCATATAAAAGTAGCAGTTCTTACTTACATGTACATAATTACATGTTATTTATCATTTAATTTGACAGATACATACTATTTGCACCTCAGTAATATTGTACATTAACAGGGTGCCATAATAACAGTGTACATTATTATTTGTATTTAAATTATTAAATCGAATCCTGCCTTATAAAGGGTCAATAAAAGCCCTCCTTACACCTACCCTATGTCACGTCACAGACAAGGGAAAATGGTGCGAGGACTCAAGTGCAGAAAATAATATATTTATTTATAACAAATAAAACAAACTCAAAACAAAACCCACGAGGGGGAAAAACACATAATAGAATAATAACATATAAACTTAAACAAACCAACAGAATCACGGGGAGGACGGAGGACGGAAGACGCAGACATTACACAAGGATCCAACACAGACTGACAAACACAAGGAGCTTATAAGGGGAAGAAATCAAGAGGGAACAGGTGGGGCAAATTAACCAATAATCAGATAACAAGAAGGGCGGGGTTGACAGTAGACCGGAGACATGACAAAACCCACATGTGCACACAAAACAGGACAGGCATGTGACATTACCCCCTCCTTAAGGAGCGGCTACCAGACGCTCCACTAGGGACAGGGATGGGAGAAACAGACCAGGGCGGGACGGGAGGGGCTGACCAGGGCGGGACGGGAGGGACTGACCAGGGCGGGACGGGAGGGACTGACCAGGGCGGGACGGGAGGGACTGACCAGGGGGGCACGGGAGGGACAGACCAGGGCGGGACGGGAGGGACAGACCAGGGTGGGACGGGAGGGACAGGGGAAACAGACAAGGAAGGAACAGACAAGGGAGGGGCAAACAAGGGAGGGACAAGGAAAACAAAAAGTTCAGGAGGCCATGGTGGCACACAAAGTTCGAATGACCAGGGCGGCCCGCCGAAGTCGGGAGGCCCACCGAGTTCAGGCGGCCAGGGCGGCATCGGTAGAGCAGGGCGCCAGGGAGGCGCGGTGAGAGCAGGACTCCTGGGTGGTGCGGTCAGTGCAGGGAGCGCCAGGGAGGTGCGGTGAGAGCAGGACGCCTCAGAGTCGCACGGAGAGCAGGACGCCTCAGCGGCGCACGGAGAGCAGGACGCCTCAGCGGCGCACGGAGAGCAGGACGCCTCAGCGGCGCACGGAGAGCAGGACGCCTCAGCGGCGCACGGAGAGCAGGACGCCTCAGCGGCGCACGGAGAGCAGGACGCCTCAGCGGCGCACGGAGAGCAGGACGCCTCAGCGGCGCACGGAGAGCAGGACGCCTCAGCGGCGCACGGAGAGCAGGACGCCTCAGCGGCGCACGGAGAGCAGGACTCCTCAGCGGCGAACGGAGAGCAGGACGCCTCAGCGGCGAACGGAGAGCAGGACGCCTCAGCGGCGAACGGAGAGCAGGACGCCTCAGCGGCGCACGGAGAGCAGGACGCCTCAGCGGCGCACGGAGAGCAGGACGCCTCAGCGGCGCACGGAGAGCAGGACGCCTCAGCGGCGCACGGAGAGCAGGACGCCTCAGCGGCGCACGGAGAGCAGGACGCCTCAGCGGCGCACGGAGAGCAGGACGCCTCAGCGGCGCACGGAGAGCAGGACGCCTCAGCGGCGCACGGAGAGCAGGACGCCCCAGCGGCGCACGGAGAGCAGGACTGCTCAGGGGCGCAGGGAGAGCTGGGCGCCTCAGGGGCGCAGGGAGAGCAGGGCGCCTCAGGGGCGCAGGGAGAGCAGGGCGCCTCAGGGGCGCAGGGAGGGCGTTGGGGAAACTTCTCCAGTCCAGCAGTATCCACCGGCACTGGGACCACCGGAATACGATCTGCTGGCATTGGGACCACCGGAACATGATCTGCCGGAACTGGGACCACCGGAACACGATCCACCGGCACAGGGACCACCGGAACACGATCCACCGGAACTGAGACCACCGGCACACGATCCACCGGAACTGGGACCACCGGAACTGCCTCCGGGGCTTCGGATAAAGCCCTGTGCTCCTTCCACGCATGCAGGACTGCCACCACAAAGCATCCCATCACAGCCCTCCAGGCCGTTTCCGGACTCGGGACCACCGGAACGGAGTCCACCGGCACAGGGACCACCGGAACACGATCCACCGGCACAGGGACCACCGGAACACGATCCACCGGCACAGGGACCACCGGAACACGATCCACCGGCACAGGGACCACCGGAACACGATCCACCGGCACAGGGACCACCGGAACACGATCCACCGGCACAGGGACCACCGGAACACGATCCACCGGCACAGGGACCACCGGAACACGATCCACCGGCACAGGGACCACCGGAACACGATCCACCGGCACAGGGACCACCGGAGCACGATCCACCGGCACAGGGACCACCGGAGCACGATCCACCGGCACAGGGACCACCGGAACATGATCCACCGGCACAGGGACCACCGGCGCACGATCCACCGGAACTGGGACCACCGGAGTGGTGGATGACACCCTGTGCCTTTTCCAAGCATGCAGGACTGCCACCACAAACCCTCCCATTACGGCCCTCCAGGCCATGTCTGGACTCGGGATTCCCGGACTCGGGACCCCCGGAACTGGCACCGAGGGAGAACTTCTCTGCTGAGTCCTCATAGTAGGGTTGGATCCTTCTGTCACGTCACAGACAAGGGAAAATGGTGCGAGGACTCAAGTGCAGAAAATAATATATTTATTTATAACAAATAAAACAAACTCAAAACAAAACCCACGAGGGGGAAAAACACATAATAGAATAATAACATATAAACTTAAACAAACCAACAGAATCACGGGGAGGACGGAGGACGGAAGACGCAGACATTACACAAGGATCCAACACAGACTGACAAACACAAGGAGCTTATAAGGGGAAGAAATCAAGAGGGAACAGGTGGGGCAAATTAACCAATAATCAGATAACAAGAAGGGCGGGGTTGACAGTAGACCGGAGACATGACAAAACCCACATGTGCACACAAAACAGGACAGGCATGTGACACCCTAACCCTAGCCAATAAATGCTTTTATTATTATTAAACATTTTGTTTGGCAATTTATTTCCACATTTAGAACATTTTCTTAATTTTTATTAAAAATAAATGCCTTTCTGATGTGATTTGTGATGAGAAAAGAAAGAAGAGCAAGCTTTGCAAAAGGCGGATTCAAAGCCTTGTTGATCGCAACAAAACTGATCTAGTCATGCATACGCTTTACTGATTGAGCCACTGAGAATGTTGAGCTATTGGCGTTTTTTGACAAGGAGGCCGTTTCACGCAATACAAAGTCAATGGAGATGTTGAGGTTTTTTTTTCGCCCCTAGTGGGCGTGGTTTTCAGATTATGACGCGTCACTCTGTCTATAGGCTGAAGCTATGCAGTCTGTACCGGAAACAGAAAAGCTTGGTTTACCTCCTGTGTCTTCAGGTCCAAGACATTCATTCATCACGTGATTTAATGTTATGGAAAAGAACTTTCTAAAGCTGTTTTAGATGTTTTCTTTTTTTAGACGCCATGATCTGCTTATGACAACAGAAATAAAGATCATTCAAGTATCTCCAAATTTATGCCACACACCTTTTCCACATTAGAAGATGATATAAATTTCTCTGTTATGGAAAGATGTGTTATGTGTTAAAGAAGTCATACTCCTCTGTCTCTCTCCATGTCAAAGATCTGAAGTGCAGCTGGGTACAATCCTGAGGGAAATCAGTTTGTTCCGTATGACGTTCTGCATTAATATGGAGTGTGTTTTTAGCCTGCAGTTGTGTTTAGAACAAACTCATCATGCTCTTCACAGAACCTCACATGACAAAGACTACAAATACTGTCTGTAAGCTGCCATTTTACTTTTATCTCTGTTTATCCTTGTGTGTTTTGCTTGGTAAATCAGTATGTTTTTCTGTTTCAGGCTGTCTATCTGTTTGTGTGAAGAAAGGGGATGAAGAAAAGTTAGTCTTTGTCAAAAAGAAACTGGAACCAATTACGCCCCAAACTCTCTGTCCACAGTGGATATTACTGGCGTATCCATGGTTGTATATACAACCCCTCAACCTCAGCCTTTCTCGAGGTCCGGTCCCACATGGCAGCCCACACTGTTTTGTCAGCTCATTCTGCATCCTATTGTGTGACATGGAGTATGGAAACTCTTTTGGTGCGTGTTAAACCGTGTTGGTTTGCAGTTTGTTTGCCTTGTGTGCTTATATGCTATGTGAAATCCAGTAAAGTCAAATGACTTTCCCAGAATCTGCACTTTATGAGCCCCTGTCCCCATCCTCTTCAAGTTAGAATGCATTCACCAAACAGTTGAGTCACTCCAACTGTGCCTGCGAGCGACTCGGTGTCCTCTCCAAGCTTTTCCCCTTTACTCTCAAATAGAGTACAGATATTTTCCCAGTGCACAGCTGCCCTGTTTGAACCATGACCCTCTCTTGACGAATCTCTCGACGAAACCCACCCAGAGCTGGCAAACGGACCTGCTCTCTTGACTTTACACTGACGTATCTGGCTCTGTGTTTGACCACCACCCGGCCTTCATCATCCTCCAACCAATGTGGGACTGAGGAAATAATGAAAAAAGCTAACTTAATGGTTTCCAAATGAAAACAATTCCCATTGGAGAGGGAAGAGGCTATTAATACATTTAATATGTGATCTCAATAATGCACCTTCTCTTGACATGAAACAGCTTGGCTTCGGTCTGAACATGCATGGCTACAGTGATGTTTCCGGGAACAATGAGACTTTGATAAGTTCAGCCCAGCCATTCTCTGCAACTGGCTTCATCAACTAAACAACTGTTTCTGTTCTCTCAAACCAGGGTGCTAATTTAGGATGGGATTGGGGGGTCTTATTCCCATAATAAAGGCTTGAACTCCTGAAGTAAATCAAAACAAAAGGGTGGGGAGCTCTTAAAAGTCCATTTTTACATATAAGTATATATATGTTTCAAAAGTGTTTCAGTAATCACAAAAGTCAGATTACAAGTTAGCCAAAGTGTGTTTTCGCTTCGCACTAAATAGATGCTCACAGAGCAAGTGGTTTGTTTAAGTACCTAACCACAGTAATGTTACGCCCCTCGAGCACTTTTAAATAAGATCCATATTGGACAATATATCGGCAAATGCTATGTATTACTTTATTATTGATTTACATACCACAACTATTTAACAAATATCAATTTGCTAACCGTTTTTATTAGTCTTTTCATTAACTGCTATTTTAAAATGTTTTTTCACTTACAGACATGATATTAAAATGTCTTTGTTAACTGTTAACTATAAAAGTAATTAACTTTCAATTACTGCTTAATTAAAAAGTCCTTTATTCGACTGCTAAATGATAAACTACAAAAAGTATTTTCTCTAATTGTTAACTGCTATATTAATAAATAATTTAAGTAATTGGTATAATAAAATTTCTTGAATTAACTACTATATTAGAAAAGTATTTTTTGTTAATAGCTAACTGCTATATCAAAATGCCTTTTTGCTAAAGATGTCTTTTCAGTAACTGCTAACTTCTCCCTAACTTAAAAATTCTATTAATGCCTAACTGCCGTTTCAAAGAGATATTTGCTAACTGCTATATTAAAATGCTCCCAATTCTGACTTTTTTCACTTTCAGTATTGCGTAATATAAACTCGCAGTTGCATGCTATAAAGTCATAAAACTTTTTTAAAAATAAGAATTGGACTTTATAACTCGCAATTGCAAGTCGGAATTGTTAGATATAAACAATTGTGAGAAAAGTTTTAAACATACTTCTAAGTAAACTTTTAGTCATAATGGTGTTGACTTGTATTGTTCCTGGAGCATGAATTCAAATAGTAATCGTTTAGCGGGAGTGCGTTACTTTCTAGTGAAGGATCCATGCAGTGGCTGAAGGCTGCAAAGAATCATAAATATGGAGAGGATGCCGCGACGAAAAAAGCTGTTTGTTTTCAATGTTTCAAACTGGATGAACACTCCGTTTTAGGCCAAATGGGGGGGGGGGGGGGGAAGACTAAAAAAGAAACTACCGTTTGCATTAAAGCCCTGGAGCTGTCATAGTCCAGTTTGATGCATTTTGTGTCATCCGGCAGATTTTAGCTGTCAAATAAATGTGATTTTTTTTGGTCCAGAAAACACAGAGAAAAAGTAAGTATTGTTCATTTACGGGATTGTAACAATACAAAGTGGGTTTAAAAACAGCAAAGTTATACTTAAAACTGTCTTTTCGCTAACTGATTTATTAAAAGTTGCAAAAGATTGTATTACAGTTACAATACAGTGACCAAATATTATGCCAGCAAGTAATTATTACATTAATAGGCTTAATTCAGTCTAGTGGAGATCAACTCAGGTTACAAGGCAGCATCCGAAGCAATGTTATTTTCTCCACTAGGTAACACGTGTTCTATTCTTAAAATGTGTCATATGTGTAGTAAAGAAAGGCATGTTTAGCTCCCACGTGTACATTTTTAAACAATGACCTTTAGACTTGGTTTGATCTATGGCTACAAGCCTGGTGCAGATGCAATCAGATTGGTGTATTTACCTCCCACACTGGCAAGTTTGCTCAAAGAAAATCATACAAAAAGTGGAAATTGTTCACTCCTGCTTTCAGTACTTTCTCACATGTTCTTATTCCTAGCAGTGACTCTAGCAATAGCTAGCAGAACCTTAGACATCACTTCCAGGATCAGATCTTTTTCCACCACGGCTATAGATAAATGAATCATAATAGTTCACAAAATAAATAGTTGGAGATTAAAATGGTTAACTGAGACCATTTTCCTCTCAATTCTTTCTGGTCTGTCTTGTATCACATGCAGTGATGAAGCTGACTAATGTGAAGGCCCTTATCTCTTTCTCCCTTCCTGTGAGGAGCTCTTGTGCCAACCTACTGGTGCAGAGCAATGATAGCTCAAAGGTATGTTGAAATGAAATAATATTGATCTTTTCTTATGTATCATATTGTTTATCACCTTAGATGTGCAAATAACTTTTTTTGTCATCTGGACAAAGTATCGGAACAGGGGACAAACATCCAGAGAACAGAAAAAGAATTATAGCTTTATTTTCTGAGTCATTTGTGTAAAAGATGTGGTCATTACAGATGAAATACTATCAAGCAAGGCGCCCTTGCAAATGTTTTTGGCCTCCAACACGAATCTTTCAAATGAATATGAGCGAGCCGCTCTCCCGCCTTAAGGGAATGATTGATAAAAATGTTCCCTACTTGTTTATGAAATCTGATGCATGGTATCTAACAGACTGTGATAGGACTTTTGCCCACCAGTACTGGCCTGCCCCTCAAACCACCATTAAAAATAGAATGATTACAATAGCATGTGTTTAAAGCGAACAAGCTCTGATAAAACAGGAAAAGGCTTGTTAAACTAATTTGGAATCAAGATTTTCCTGCTTTCAAAAGAGGATTTGGCCTTGAGCTTCTTATGAAAGCGGCCTTTTAAAAAGATGACAAATTTCATTGCTTTGTTTTTTTGAATGCCTGCCTCTGATTGCGAGAACTGTTCGCTCACACACGAAAATATGCGTTCTTTCACATCTCGTGAAGAGGAGACAGATGCAAGACCCTGTCCAAAGCCAAGAAAGCTTCGGCTTTTATTAGCCAAACAGAACGTAATGGGCTGTTGTACAATGTAAACCAATGTTACTAATGGGTGAAAAGACCTTAATTATGATGTTTTCCACAGTGACGAGCTTCAAAAGATGAAGAGAAGACATTTCAGACAATGTAAACTTCACGTTAAAGCCTTTTGGCCCTCATATAAGAAGAAGTGAGTGACAATACAGGAAACATCTGGAAGTGGGTCTACAGAGGTCTTCGGGGAGATGACAGGGTGAGGATTAGCTTCCCCTTCCACACCGTCTCATGCACTGGGAATCGTGTGGATTCTGTCGAGGTCTCCAAGCAGTCCCCGAACAAATAAAGAAGTACATGAAGCAAAACAGCCGCAAAAATGAGACACTCAAAGCACATTGTAATTATCATGAGGTAATTTTAATGTGGTGTAAACATGGCTGTGCTGCAAAGTGAAAAATGCTAGTCTGTATTGAAGTTTGAGGTTAGGTTTTCCTCCATGGGTAACGGAGAGCGCTTATGTTTACTGTTTCAGTGGTTACTCAAGGGTTTGTGAAGCAGGCCTCGAAAACTTTGTTCTGTGCTGATCTGTAGTTCTCCTCTGTCCTTCACAGTTCACATACAACAAGGCACATCTTTGATGTAAATAGGTCAATGAAAAATAAGAAGATCCCAGATTACTTAAGCGTCAAATTGTGTAACCGTCAAGTAAAAATTAATAAAATATATTTCACTTTATTTCAATGGTCCACTTTAAACATTCTAGACTGCTGCGGGTTAGGGTTAGCAAAATAATTTGGCATGCAGTTGCAAAGTTACTTAAAGTCAGTACATACTCTTTTCAGTTTGTTAATGGACCATCAAAATAAAGTGTTATTAAGCAGACAGTCTACTAATACTCTAAGGAAAGTTAATTCACAGTAGTTTTTCACCACTAAATTATGAAGCTTTCTTAATCCATTTTGCTTGAACTAGCCTAATCATTTAAATGATAGTTTAAAATATTTAAAATATTAAAAATGATATTTTTTACTACTCTTGACACAGTCATGATTGTTGTGGTCCTCTCTCAGATTATTTCCAGTTGGGTTTCTTGTCAACAAAATCATATTCTGCATGTTGGTGACATTTATTTGACACTTTTAATAAAACAATAGAATAGTTCTTACTATGTCAAGTGTTCTTCTTTATTACAATATCTGGACATTTAGATGTCTAGCCCATTTGTATTTATTATTTTATGCCCCAAAACCAACACAAGTTGTATTCAAGTAATTGTCTGTACAAATTACATTTTAATGTATTTTTGAAAAAATGTAATAGATCATGACAAAAATATAAGCGTCATGTCATTGACCCAAATACACAACATGTGTTTGCACATCGTTTTCCATTTCATTCGCTCTCACGCACGACCATAAAGTCCTCACGCTTTTGGTCACTTGTGTTTCTATACCCCACAAATTCCTCTTTCTCCCACTTACTTTCATTCGTACACCCCACAGTTAACTGTCTCCATCTGACATGCACGTTTTCATGCGTCATCACTCGCGCTCCCCCCACACTGTACAATGACACTGTATTCCACTTACCCACAAATTGCCACCCCCTCAATAATACTGCTCACTTTAACCACTCTGACTGAAAAAAAGAAAGGTGTAGAAAAACTTTGAATGAAATAAGTTTAAACAGGCACAAAGAAGGAATATGAGGCGATTGCAGAAAGTAAATGGTGGTCGGAGTGAGAAGCTTTGAGGGAGAGCGCCATGAGGGAGAAAGTGCACAGTCATGCTCATGGAATGCGGGGGAGGAAGGGGCGGCTGGCGTGACTGCCCCATTTTTCACAGCCTTAATCAGAGACAGCTGTCAGTGTGAGGGGCGGCCGACGGACCGGCCGTGCGGAGGAGGACTGGAGAGGGGGAGAAGAGGTGAGCGGTGCTTGTGTGCCCGGTGGAGTTGGAGTTTTTCTTCTGGAGTTATTTATTTCTTTTACAGAGTGGAAACTCAGAGGGAGACGTGTGAGAAGGACGGGCCCACCTTCCTTTTTGCTGCTGCTGGATCATATTTAGCGGCGTCTTCTTGCATCTCTGTTTAACACGCACTCACCTCCATTTCACCCCACACAGGCCTCCTATCACATATAACACATTGCCCTCCTTCTTATATAAAGCTCGCCATATAGTAACAAATCTCACTCCATTCACAGTCACAGTCACAGAGCGCTCGTATAGTTATAGTTTAGAACAGTGAATCATAATATATTGGTCCGGTGCTGTGCCTACCATCTTGCTGCATTGTACAATAACTTTCAATGAGGCTCACTGCTTGTGTTGTTCAACCCAAGTTGACTTTTAGTGCCACTCTCACAGTTAACCTAATGTTAAAGGGGGGGTGAAACACTCAGTTTCAGTCAGTGTCATATCAATCTTGAGTACCTATAGAGTAGCATTGCATCCTGCATATCTCCGAAAAGTCTTTATTTTTTTATAATTATATAAGAAAGATGCGCTGTTCCGAGTCTTTCCGAAAAAAGCCGAGCGGGTGGGGGCGTATCGTGTGGGCGGAGCTAAATAATGACGTGTGCGCGCCGCTATTGTGTTGAGTGCGTCGTAAAGCTGTGTCATCCCTAACAGCGGGAAAAAACTTTATTCAAAATAAAAAAAAATGGCTTTTAATCAGATACAGCCATACATCTATGATCCGGAATCAGACCCAGAGGCTGAAGTTGAACAGGAGCAGCAGCAAAAAACGACTAGAGCAGGACGTCTCTATGTGGTACAACTTGTGTTATTTACATATTTATACTTGAATTATATCGTTGTATTTTTGTCTTTGAAGGTGTACATGTGGGAAGTGCAGTTGTGCACGTGTGTGTGTGTGTGTGTGTGTGTGTGTGTGTGTGTGTGTGTGTGTTTACGCGTGGTTTGTGTAGACAATTGTAGTAAGCGGACTGGTTTTGCACAGCAGGCTAGTGTTTACATAGAAAGACATGGAATAGTAGCGCATTTGAATGAAGAAGCGCTTATTTAGTTCAACATATTTCCCCACTCTTTGTGTATTGTTGTTTGGAGTGCTTTTACAATACACAAACATAAAGTTACACATATAGCGGCCAGCTAAACAAATGTACACGCACTACACATCGCATGCTCCATTGATCAATTAACTATACGTGATAATGTTTGGGCTACTTGATGAGCATAGGCAAAAACACAGACATTTGAAGCAGTCTTACTCACAGCCTGCGGTACTAACGTTGGGACCTTTATCGTTGGGACTGCTCCATCCTTCAGCATTAGGCGATCGGAAAATCTGGCGTCGAACTGGGCCTTGTTTATGAAACAGTCGGCACCGAAATGCAGTGAACAGACATAAACCTTTGCGCAACTCAGTTGCTAATCCGGAAAAGCAAATTCCATCCACTGTTGCCTTAACGCGGGGTTTTTTGGCAATCTGTACAGGACTGTCTTGGTCTGGCAACCAAAAACGCACTTTTTTGGTGACATTGTTAATTTCTTGAAGTCACATCACCTGTGCAGCGCAGCCTACGAGCCAGCGCTTTGATGGGCGTAGCCTGTTACTTTCGCTCTCTCCCTCTCCCTCTCCCTCTCCCTCTCTCTCTCACGCTCTTCCGGTAGAATTGTCCCTACGGCCCATACAAGGAAATTCCGACCTATTAACGTCAAGTGGACCCATGATCGAAAAAAACTTGCCGAAACTTATGACTAACCGGAAGTAGTAATTTTGACAAAGAAATACTCCCATCAAATGTCCACCTTAACTTTTGAAACTTTGTCTATGTTTAGTATGGGATTCCAAGTCTTTAACAGTGTAAAAAGATCAGTATGCATGAAACAGCATTTCACCCCCCCTTTAACTATCTTTGGTCCTCCCAAAAAGTGCATGAGCGTAAAACTACAGCGATGGCTAAAGTTCAGGTAAACTTGACTCTTAAAGGGATACTTCATCGCTTTTTCATATTAAACTATGTTAGTCCCTTAACTAAAACGAGTTTATACATACCTCTCTCATCTCAGTGCGTGCACTTAATCGCTCTGAAGCGTGGTGACGATCTGATTTAGCTTAGCTCCCTAAGCCCAGTTCATTCACTATGGAACCAAACAGAGATCAAGTTAGAAGCGATCAAACACCTCCACGGTTTTCCTATTTAAATACAATTACACGAATAGTTGAACGACCTAGTATGGTGACATAAAATGTGGTGCTTTTCTAAGCTGATTAAAAAGGAGAACTACAACTATAATGTATGGCGGAATAGCACTTCTGAGAGTACTTTGACACGGCGCAGTAAAAAGTCCCGGCCGAAACATCTTTCCTCACATCTCCCCCTCCCTCTCTCATTTCTGTCAATAGAGAAGAGGGGGAGATGTGAGGGAGGATTTTTCAGGTGTGGCCTAAGCGAAATGCTATCAGAATGTCACCGCGCGTCAGAGCGATTAAATGCACGCACTCAGACAAGAGACGGTTGATGCATCAACTCGTTTTAGTTAAGGGAATAACATAGTTTAATATGAAAAAGCGGTTAAGTATTTCTTTAATACTAGACTGTCCATTTACTTCCAGATGTAAATATGTGCCCTGACTAACTTTTAATTAATAACAAAGTCCCTTTAAGAAAAGTTATTTAACTTGGCAGGACATCTTTGAAAAGTCGCATGCAAGTGGGGAAACATCAAATTCTCAAAAACTGTCTGCCAAGCTTACTTTTCATATTTGAAAACATAATTGAAATCTGACAACAACTGTCCGAATCATGACAATTTTATTTTACATTTTTTTGCATGTGCACGTCTCAGAACACTGACATTAGCCGCTTTTCCAACATCGGCCCGAATAGTTCTTAAAATGGTAAGGAACGGTTCCAGTTTCCACTTGAGCCTAGTATGTCATGGCATGATTACAAACCGCTCTCGGCCCAGATTTCTCGGCCTCCATGACGTCACCACTCAGGATTTGTATTATTATTTTTATTTTTTTATAAAACAAACAAACATCTGATCATCCTCTACAATGCGGCCATTATCTACATCTTATATCATCAGCAAACCGTTGTGCTGCCAAGGAAATGACATTCTAAAGAGTGGCCGTTATCAGCCCCTCAGTGGAAAATGAAACCAGAACCGTAACAGCTGACCTTCCCAACGGTGGAAAAGCAGCCATTGGCTGAATTCGGAATATACTACTCACACTACGTTTAGCACATCTTTCTATGGCAGAAATAGTAAGAGTAGTAGTATGCGGTTCTGAATTCAGCATGTTTCTATGGGAGCTTCTAACTGCAGCTGCAGTGACGTGATGACTTTAATAATTGTCTCTTATTTAGAAGGCGGGACTTATTCCGCCATTCATAGTAATATGAGGGCACTGTCTTTCTATAAATAAGTGCTAATAATAAATCTTATTTTAGTTTGTGAAATGTTGTGTCCATGTTGTCATAAAATCGCTCATTGGCTTTGTACGCGTCAATAAGCAATGTCCTCACATTTTTTGATTCATGCCAAAATAACATCTTCATCACAATTTTATTTCGTAATACTGTATATTGTTGAAAAAAATAATAGCCAAAAAAGGCCTTTTAAGATCCCTTAACTTTTTGTAATGATTTACTTTCGGAGGGAAAGGATTGAAGACACCATTCTAGATAAAAGTATCTGCACAATAACCATTCAAATGCCTTATTCTAGTTTCTGTCGTTCTCAAAGCAGAGTTTGTTTGTTCTGGAGATGATACTGGACTTTAGGTGGTCATGGAACAATATGTGTATATCACACAATCTCATTCTCCCAGCATGCTGAGAGCATTTCAGCCTCACACAGGCGCTTTCGTGTTTGACAGTCGAATTCCTGTGATGTCACAATCTTCTCACCTCATCATAACGATGCCTCCGTGTTTATAACAAGACAAAATAGAAACCTTAGGGAGGGAAGCGTTGCCTCGCAAAGACGTGCAAACATGGCTGAGTAAGGAATAGCTCAGTTTAAACAAGATAAACAGTGTACAGCAAAGATGTAATAAGCAACAGTCTCACTTGTTTATCTCAACCTCTAAAGTGTTATGAAACCGGTAGAGTTTGATTTGCAGTGTTACCTTGTGGTACTTTGATTGGATTCTCCCTTTTTTGCTTCAGTTTGAAAGTCCCTGTTTATGTGGTATGAGAGGGTTTCCTGTCTGCTGTGGGCCCAGTCAGGGGCCTCATGGGAATGCTTGTGTCTAATGAGGCTGACGTATTGTCTAAAGACAGAAATCTGTTCAGATGTGTCAAACTCCCTCATTGACAATGCTTCCTTTTTACTCAGAAATGATATTGTTTAGGTTAACGAGTGATATCTGATAAGAAAGAAGTGTGTGTGTGTGTGTGTGTGTGTGTGTGTGTGTGTGTGTGTGTGTGTGTGTGTGTGTGTGTGTGTGTGTGTGTGTGTGTGTGTGTGTGTGTGTGTGTTGTGGCATATGAGGACACAAATGTGTATAAAAGGTATGAAATAGGTATTACAAGGAGAGGGTGAAATATGAGGACATTGGCCATGTCCCCACTTTTCGAAATGCTTATAAATCATACAGGATTAGTTTTTTTATGCAGAATGTTTCCTGTGATGGGTAGGGGTAGTGTTGGGGGATAGAAAATACGGTTTGTACAGTATAATAACCATTACGCCTATGGAATGTCCCCATATGTCACAAAAACAAATGTGTCTGTGTGTGTGTGTGTGTGTGTGTGTGTGTGTGTGTGTGTGTGTGTGTGTGTGTGTGTGTGTGTGTGTGTGTGTGTGTGTGTGTTTGCGTGTGGCCTGGTAATCCCTACGTTATAGGGGCAAAATGTCCCCACAAAGATGGCAATATCCAAAATCCTTGTCCTTGTGGGGACATTTTTAGGTCCCCATGAGGAAAACATCTTATAAATCACACAGAAGGAGTTTTTTTGAGAAAGTAAAAATGCAGAATGTTTCCTGTGATGGGTAGGTTTAGGGGCAGGGGCAGTGTAGGGGGATAGGATGTACAGTTTGTACAGTATGAAATCCATTACGCCTATGGAAATTCCCCATAAAACATGGAAACACGACATGTGTGTGCGTGTGTGTGTGTGTGTGTGTGTGTGTGTGTGTGTGTGTGTGTGTGTGTGTGTGTGTGTGTGTGTGTGTGTGTGTGTGTGTGTGTGTGTGTGTGTGTAATGAAAACAATGATTTTAACAATAAATAGATGATGGCATTTTTAAAATGTTTTTATAGTGTTTAAGTTTAGGAACTGGCTAGGATTAAGGGATGTAGAATAAGGTTATGCAGCATAAGGCATATATAAGTGCTTTATAAGTACGAATAAACAATATCCCAGCAATATGCATACTAATAAGCAACTGGTAGCTAGATTTAACCCTAAAATAAATTGTTATTAAAGGCAACTGTATGTTTAATTTGTATTATGTTGATATTATTTATACGACATATTAACAGAATATACAAATCATGCTAAATGTTTTTCTTTTCTTTTCTTTTTTATTCATGAGGCAGTTTTTGGCTCGCCCCAGCCCTATTTTCAACTTCTCTTCACAGTATTAACAAATCAATAAAAATGTACACGAAGGAGCTATTTTCTAAAAACTTTATTTCTCCTGTTATTATGAAAATTACTTCTTGAAGTTGTGTCCTCAATATGCATCTCCTCTGTTACCATCATAACTGTCCCTTATTAAAATTAGCTGCTTTCATAATTACGTAACATAATCCTTTTCAGAATGTTTTTTTATCTTATGTTTTGTCAGCTCTGTTACTATACATTTGTATAGTAAACAACATATTATTGAAAACCAAATGCCATTAAGCCTTAAAGCTACACTGTGTAACTCTTTTAGTTTATTCTAAGCTAAAAAGACTTAGTTCTTTCAAAAATATATGTGCTCATTAATGTATATTTACTTCTTTCAAGTAATAAAGTATTCTCGTAAGTTTATAATATGTAGGGCCCTATAATTTCTGCGATCACGGAATCGCGGACGGAATCGCGGAAATGGCATATTAACGCGGAATCTGCATATAAACGCGGAATCTGGTGTTAACGCAGATTTCCCCGGAATTTTACATATTTGTAATGAAATTCTGTGTCGTGTGGGTGCAGAACGTATGTTTGAGGAAAGTGCAGACCGGGGGAAGCAAATCTTCGCGACACAACCCCTCCCGTCATTTCATCTCGCCCTTCAAAACAATGAAAGCATGGCGAAGTTGGTCTCCACGGCTCTGCTTTCGGCAGCGAAAAAGTTAAGATACTTGACGCTAACGGCGATTTCACACTGCACGCGCAGGTGGCGCAGAAGCTTTGCGTATGGAGAGCGGGAGCCGCGCGCTCGTTGTGCTCAGGCAGCATTGGTCGCGCGCGCAGCTGAACCGTGGCTCGTGTATTGCACAGACAGACAAATATTGTCCATTCTGTCAGATTTTCCAGTGTTCTGCTCGACCCCTGTCATCTCGTGCTTTGATTTATAATGGGCACATTAGGCATCAATGCATATCTGCTGCAAATGCGACCGTTTTCCCCTCTGTTCCAAACATATGCATTTAACATGCTCTATATGGGTAGTTTACATGATAGAAGTAACCTTAAAGTTAAGATAAGCATCTAGTTTTAATAATTTAAAGGGGCCATTGAAGTTGGGGGACTTCTGGCATTGTTGTGTTTTCGTGAATTTATTTATTTATTTTTTCACAGCTCTGGATATCATAATGGTGATTGTTAAACACACAGAACATTTCACTACATGATTTCATGGTGAAATGTTTTTTTTTTTCATGTTAATTTTCAGCTTTAAATGTTTTACTTAATAGTACTGTTTGTAAAAAAAAGATGATTCTTATGATTTTTAGTTCTTTTTTTTAATTTTTTTACTTGAAAGAAAAAGCTAATGGAGCACTTTCATTTTAACTTATATAAACTAGCCTACTATAATGTATTTTACCAGAAAGTTTAAAGCTAATAACCATTAATATTTGAAGTACTTGAAGTGCAGTGTTATGTTGCATCATATTTTTTCTAAAAAGTAAATGTGATGTTTGTCATTCCTATTTTTCGTTTTATGTTCTATTATATTAACATTAAAAGCACACTTTTCTCACCAAAATAACAGTAAAGGGTAAAAAAAAAAAAAACAGAATTGCCAAACATTTTAACAGAAAAAAAAGGAATCTGCAAAAATTAAAACGGAAAAAACGGAATTTGCAAAAATAAAAAGGAAAAAACGGAATTTGGGAAAAAATAAAACGGAATTTGGGAAAAAATAAAACGGATTTTATAGGGCCCTAAATATGCCATTGAAAATACATACGGGTGAGGGGTTCGGATGCTGGTCGCCATGTTGCCCCTCCATCTTGAGAGTACATTAGCCAAAGAGGGACATACCCTTAAATTCAAGCTTCGCCTTTCGCATTTTAACACTCGATGGCACCGTGTCGAATGTGAAGAGGGGGATTGCCATGTTAACCTTGGACTAAAGGTCCTTTCGCACCGGACGCGTAACGAAAAAGCGTAATGAATAAGCGAATATTTCGCATGCGAATGTTTCGCGTCAAAACCATTCACATCAGCCGCGACACGAATTTGCGACATTTCAGAACTCCAACATTCCAAAACATTCGTGGCGACAGCCGAGAAAACACGGGCACTTCATCATTCAGTGAAGACGAGCTTTTCATTTTATTTAAAGAACCGAGAAGAAGGTTTTGGGTGCAGCCAGTCTTATAGAACAGAGAGTCTGAAGGAGAGGATATCTTGTACAGGAGCTAAAACTTTATCATGGCCGGTTCAGCACTTACTTTCTAAATTCTGTGGGACAATTTGAGGATCTCCTCCAGAGACGGCAGCGCATCTGACGAGACAAACCGCGCACTTCAGGGAATCAATCGATCTGAGCAGATGTTTCCAGTCGAGTCACAATGTAAACATTTCAGTGCCACAGACGTAGCCTACTGATGGCAACACGTTCACTTTCCATAATCGTGGACACAATGTAAAAAAAAAATCAACTGTTTATAAAAGGGTAGCCTATAAGATATTGCTGTCTGTAGCATACAGTGGGCAAACACAGCTAAGTAATCTCATGAGAAATGCCATGCCTGGCAAAGGTTAAAGTTGATTGAATAGCTCGTGACATCAACTGGACATTTCGTCACCTTTGTTTTTCTTTATGTGATTGGTTGAAGCCGTTTTTGTTGCCTCTAGAGCAAAAAAAAATCGACATTGAAACGAAAAAAATAAATGTCGTTTTTTCGCCTCAGCACATTCGCGTTCGGTGTGGAAGCGCTCATTACACAAACAGCTGTTGTGGGTGTTATGGACCTGAGCACAGCTGCTGGAGCGATTGTTAAACAAATACCCGCCTCGCGAATACCGGGACTTTTATTATGACGGGACGGGACACATTCGCTGGGCGCCTGCACAGATCTGCTCTTCCGGTTATGATTTTGAGGTAATGGAGCTCTGTTTATCATATTAGATACATTTAAGTGTGTTCAAAACGATGTTATTTACATTTTACATTTATGCATTTGGCAGACGCTTTTATCCAAAGCGACTTACATTGTATTCAAGGTACACATTTTACATTTTTGTCAAGTCTTGCTTTCCCTGGGAATCGAACCCATGACCTTGGCGTTGCTAGTGCCATGCTCTACTCATTGAGCTACAGGAAAGACAGTAGGTTGTGACTCTACTCCGTGCGTTCACTTGTTCACACTGCTAAGAGTAAAGCGCTCCTGCCAATTAAAAGCCGAAACCGAGGGTAACGCAGATATGACGCAATTGACAGGCGACTCCCTCAAATGCAATGCTGAAACGTCCCTGTCCTTAGTTAAAATAGCAATTTTCTCACAATTTACAAATAGTTGGAAACTTCTGGGACATTGTAGGTACTCAACTGAACAAAATATATAACACTGGCCTAGTGGTTTTTGGATATTTTACTGCAAAAATACTACATAGTTCACCTTTAATTCATTTAACTTTTAGTGGGAAAGGGCCTTTATGTTTACTAAAAAATATAAATAAATACAAAAACAAGCAAGCACGGCCCAGGTGACAAAAAGTAGCAGAAAAGGAACATAATGCATTACTTTCCATTCTTAAGTAACACAATATTGTAACATATAACTTTTAAAAGTAACTCTCCCAAACACTGGTCATGACCTGAACACAATGTTAGAAATAGCTAATCTTAAATTGTAAAATGGCTCAATTATAACTAAAACTGTCAACCATCTTGGTTACTTTTCTGAATACAGTTATATCACAAAATTTTTTTATATTCATTAATTTATCAAATCACACTTAGAGCCATTTAGAGACATTGTTTAAACTCTTACAGACACGTATTTTCAACTTTCAAATCACATCTTCAAAATAGAAGAAACACCCATTTTGTAGAATGGCCCAGCTGGTGACACATTACATTATGAGTAAAGTATGAACAATGAGGTTTGAGTGCATTGTGCTTTGCATTCAAAGCAGGGATGATGTGAGGTAAACTGAAAATAGGGCAACTGAAAAGCCTTTTGTTGTCAGTATTATGTTTCTAAGCTCCACTTCCCAGGTGATAGTTAATGACATTGTGATAATATAATAGGCATGGTGTCTTAAAAACATTAACGTGTGCAAAAGCAAATATGTGATTAGTGCGTGTAAACATAAACAGATAGAAATATGTCATGATGTGTGCTGCCATAAGTTCAAACATACTCTTGGTGTTTTCCCCCGATAACCACCTCTGAAGTGCAACCAAACTTTGCAACCAATGTGTGTCGCCTTGCCATGTGTGTGTTCTATTTTGGTTGTGAAGAACTCCCCTTGTCTGTCAAAGAGCTGCTCGTTTCCTGTGCACAGTGCTATCTGATGGTATAACATATGTGTGGTCTGTTCTTTGTAAAGCAGTGGAACTCAAACATGGATGATTTTGTGGGTGTCTAAGCCCTATATTTTTGGTCTGACAGTGATCAATGGAGAATTTAAAGGGCATTGTGCTTTTTTTTAGGTCTGCATGGCAATGATGCATACTTGTGTATCTTTGTGTGTGCAGACACTCCCTTGTATTTTCACTTGTACTCTTCACTTGTTTCACTGTACAGCCCTTATAAAAGTGAATAAGAAGACAGTAAACATATTGCATAAGTGATAAAACACAGAGCATAAATCTAAAAACACAAGTCAAGAGCTAAATGTATGCCTTAGCTAAATTCCTTAGCATGTAAGCGCTAGGAGCACTTGAATGCATCATTGCAAACACTTTAAAGCATAGTCCAAAATTTTAAAGACTGGATCACTTAAGATTAGGAATAATAAAAGTTCAGCGAATCTGGGACTGCAATTTACTAGAACCGATAGCAAGAACAACATTTGTTGGTTATGCAGGTGAGTTGAGGAAGACAATGAGTTTTATTAATGGATGATTTTGGTTACTCTTTATTTGGCAGCATTGACTGCATATTGTGTAAGCACATACATTTTGAGTAAACATTGAGTTGAACAACAAGTAGGCCTACTTAGTATGTATAATTATTAACTTACCTACATAAACTTTGTTATCAGTACATATGGAACATCGAGACTTGTTGCCCTACTTTTTACTATAGTGAATATTTCTTAGTTTAGGTTTATTTTTACTTTCAAATCTTGGCTAAACATTTTCACTTTTAATTCACAAAGGGGGGGGGGGGATTCAACACAATTTTACAATGGGGCAAAAAAGTATTAAGTCAGTCACCAATTATGCAAGTTCTCCCACTTAAAAAGATGAGAGAGGCCTGTAATATTCATCATAGGTACACTTTAACTATGAGAGACAGAATGAGAAAAACATCCAGAAAATCACATTGTCTGATTTTTAAATAATTTATTTACAAATTATGGAAAATAAGTATTTGTTCACCTACAAAAAAGCAAGATTTCTGGCTCTCACAGACCTGTAACTTCTTCTTTAAGAGGCTTCTCTGTCCTCCACTCGTTACCTGTATTAATGGCATCTGTTTGAACTCGTTATCACCTTAAAAGACACCTTTCCACAACCTCAAACAGTCAAAACTACACTATGGCCAAGACCAAAGAGCTATCAAAGGAAAGCAGAAACAAAACTGAAGACCTGCACCAGGCTGGGAAGACTGAATCTGCAACAGGTAAGCAGCTTGGTTTGAAGATATCAACTGTGGGAGCAATTATTAGAAAATGGAAGACAAGACCACTGTTAATCTCCCTAGATCTGGGGCTCCATGCAAGATCTCACCCGTGGGGTCCAAATGATCACAAGAACGGTGGGCAAAAATCCCAGAACCACACGAGGGGACCTAGTGAAAGACCTGCAGAGAGGACCAAAGTAACAAAGGTTACCATAGTATACTACGCCGCCAGGAATTCAAATCCTGCAGTGCCAGACATGTCCCCCTGCTTAAGCCAGTACATGTCCGGGCCAGTCTAAAGTTTGCTAGAGAGCATTAGAATGATCCAGAAGAGGATTATGAGAATGTCATATGGTCAGATGAAACCAAAATAGAACTTTTTAATAAAAACTCAACTTGTCGTGTTTGGTGGAGAAGGAATGCTGAGTTGTGCAATACCTACTGTGAAGCATGGGGGTGGAAACATCATGCTTTGGGGCTGTTTTTCTGCAAAGGGATCAGGGCGACTGATCCGTGTAAAGGAAAGAATGAATGGGGCCATGTATTGTGAAATTTTGAGTAAAACCTCCTTCCATCAGCAAGGGCATTGAAGATGAAACATGGCTGGGTCTTTCAGCATGACAATGATCCCAAACACACTGCCCGGGCAACGAAGGAGTAGCTTTGTAAGAAGCATTTCAAGGTCCTGGAGTAACCCCATAGAAAATCTTTGGAGGGAGTTGAAAATCCGTGTTGCCCAGCGACAGCACCAAAACATCACTGCTCTAGAGGAGATCTGCATGGAGGAATGGGCCAAACTAATTGGCAACAGTGAGTAAAAACCTTGTGGAGACTTACAGAAAACATTTGATCTCTGTCATTGCTAACAAATGGTATATAACAAAGTATTGAGACAAACTTTCAATATTGACCAAATGCTTATTTTCCTCCATAATTTGCAAATAAAATCTTTAAAAGATTTTTAAAGATTTTCTGGATTTTTTTCCTCACTCTGTCTCTCATAGTTGAAGTGTGCCTATGATGAAAATTACAGGCCTCTCTCATCTTTTTAAGTGGGAGAACATGCACAATTGGTGGCTGTCTAAATACTTTTTTTATTTCTCATCCACCTACGATTGATTAGAATATTATTTCTGTATTACATGGCCCGTCCATCGGTCGATATAAGTACGAACTGCGCACACACACACACACACACACACACACACACACACACACACACACACACACACACACACACACACACACACACACACACACACACACACACACACATACACACACACACACACACACATGCACGTGCCCAGATCATGAAAGGAATATTATTTCACTATTTGAGATCCACCGGCCTGCCGACTGGCTTACGCTTTGGTAGCCTGTCTGGAAAACACATATCCCTGGGACTACTATTACATATAAAAAATATGTTTTACTCACATAAGTTTGTTGCACCATTCCTGTCGCATCCAATATAGAAGGCACAACATTGTGTCTCCAAATCCAGCGCGACCTGAGACTTGTTTACAAACGATTCCGCATTGAAATGAAGAGAACGCGTATGTTGTCTTCCCCACGTGAGCTGGAACTTCATTAAAAATAAGTATATCACACATTCTTAATATTACGATCCGAGGGAAGCTTATGCATTGACTGTGCTCTTCCACAATATCTTGCTGTGGCGAAGTGGACAAGCGAGAGACATGGGAGGAGCGAGCGAAACCGGGGACGTGATTGCGAAAGAGCGTCACCTGCGAGGCACACCGGTCTCGAGTCCTCTCATAAGGGAGCTCTGAGGCATATAAGGACGAGTGACACCAGTCAAGGAGGAAAGAGGACCAGGCCTGGACTTTACGTTGAGTTTTGTTTAATTTCACTGGAGAATTAACAAGTCTTTCCTTCAAAGACTATGCTTCTGAGGTAATCTCTGCAGGAATCTTGAAATCTAATTTGGTTGTTTGCTACATTAACTACAGTTCAAAATCACACATAGATCTGTTTTACAGCCAACTTAGTCATGTAATAACGTTCGTAGATGGGAATGATGGAGGCGGGAACCAGCGAACGTTCAACAACTTTCATTAAGTAAATAATCAAAACGAAATTAACACGGGCAGCCCCTCACAGACGACTGCCTGCACACACATAACAAAACGTAAACAAAGCAATGTAAAGTCCAGGCCTGGTCCTCTCTCTTTCTTGACTGGTGTCGCTCGTCCTTATATGCCTCTGAGCTCCCTCATGAGAGGACTCGAGACCGGTGTGTCTCACAGGTGACGCTCTTTCGCAATCACGTACCCGGTCTCACTCGCTCCTCCCATGTCTCTCGCTCGTCCACCTCGCCACCCTTGCTATCTTCTTCGGCATGTTTATTGCTGCTGGCTAGCGTGATCCAATGAGTCGGTGAGTGGGGCTACTGAATTAGACGTGCTTATTATTCTGTAGGAGCGTGTTTTGTCACGCGATGACATAAGGATAAAGCATACGATCATTTTCTGGGCCTGGTGTGGTGTCTATAAAAACTTTTCTTCGACTAACAAGAACGTTTTCAGCTCTGAAACTTACAGGATGTTCTTCTATTACCATGACCTTTTATATATCAAAAGCTCAAGGGAAAGTTTATTTCTCAATTCATCACCCCTTTTAAATCAGAGCAAGTTACTATTCAAGAGAATATAAGCCTCATTTGACTATAGGAACATGTGTGCTCGGTAGTTTAGTTTGTTGGTGTTTTATATGTTTGCCTGTGTTACCTAGTTTTCTGTGTTCTCGTTATTATTGAGTCCATTCTATTCTGTCTCGTCTTATTGTTTGGATGTTTCCCTGTTATTCTGTTCTATATTCTGTGGATTATTATTAAAGACTGTTTCCTGGACACACACACACACACACACACACACACACACACACACACACACACACACACACACACACACACACACACACACACACACACACACAGATTTTATGAATGCCATTGGACTTTGTGCTTTGTAACCTCTTTGTCCTTACATGTCCTCTGTTATCAGGCAGAGGGGTCATGTTGACCCAGCCCTGTGCTGTTTTTAGGGGGAGGGTGGCGCTTTCTCTGACTCAACACACTGTCCCCCAGAGGTCAAAGTTCAAACCCAATAACCTAATCCCACTGGGTTTATTTACCAGCATATCTCTGCATTGCTAAATCTCTCCTGAGTGACTTGTATCATGGACGGCCAAGCTAAACACACCCATACGGTATTGACCTCATCTCTGAAGCTATTCCATCTGCACTTTAATTCCAAAACACAATCAGGATATCATCTGTGGTTATCATGGTTTGATCAGGTGATGGTTATCTTCTATAAGACTTCCCTTTTCGAAAAAAGGGAGCTTTCTTGGTACTTTCCAGGGCACTTTCACTCCTGCGTCTGTGGTAATGAATACGCTGTATTTACTTAACTGTTAAAGATGAGAGCCGCTGCAATGAGTCATCTTGTAAACCTGGCTTTAAAGTTTCACACTGTAGACTGCCCTTTAGCGGTTTCACTCCCCCATCCACCTTCCATAATCTCAATTATTTGCCCATGATAGTCTGAGGTATGTTGCTCTCTCTAATATAAAACAGTCCGAGGTGAAAGTCGAAAGTAGCTTCAAGAAATCAGAGCATACACACTAGTATCTAAAGAGAATCATTTTAGCATTAGCATTTATCTTTTGTCGCTGTTTTCTTAGAGAGTGTATGATGTCTGTTTATTATGTAAAGATTGCTATTATTATTATTATTATTTATATTGTAGAAAAAATATGTGGTCTGCTACATAGCACTGAGAAAGGGTATGTGGTGCATCTTGTTTTGTTCTTTATTCTGTGTGGGACTTGAGGTCACAGGAAAGGAAGTGAGATCACATCCTGCCCTACTATACCAATTGGAAAGTGGCTTGAAAAAGAAGCCCCCAAAATTCCTTCATCACGATCATCATGCTTATGGTTCATTCAGTCTTTTTGAGGTGACAAATCTGAATTTCCCTCTTATTGCAAAAATATCTAGAAATATAACTGAGTATAGCGTTACTTCAAGTGTAACTACAATGTATCGACAACATGTATGTGCATAATAAGTGTATCAAATTGTTAACTACATAGTTAAAGCCACAAATTTGATGTGTTATCAAACTTTTTATTTGACATTATTACAAAGTGCACAAAAGTACTTAAGTGTGTTTTAAGTAGTCTTAAGTGGCTTTTTAATTCATTATATTAACTGCAAGTGAAGTTTTTCCAATATACTTTTAAGATTTTAAGTTCACTAAGTGTACATTCTTCATCTTATTCTTCATTCGTATTTATTAATTTTCATGTTAGATGATATTACTCATTCTGCCAACATGACATCATGTTGGTCTAGACAGAGGTGTCAGCACATATTTCTATATCATCTAGGACACATATTCATTTCAGATAAGTATGCCAGACTCAATGATGACTGCCTGAAGCTAAACAAATAACATGATATGCATCCCCCCCCCCCCCCAAGTCATTATTTAATTTCTTCTTTTAATGTAGTTTTGAATGCTGAATCCAATGACGTTTTATCTGTCGTGATTTACACCACATGAATTGTATCCTCCCAAACCCTGAGGAGCATTTCTGGTCTGTTTATTATTTACTCACAGCTGAAAAGTATAAAGTAAAAACATCCAAAAACCTGTCTGAATATTCCTAATTAATGTAGGTCAAAGTTTCTAAATTATTGGCTTATTTGAATAGTTTCTAAATGACTGAGGATAATCAACATCGTCCACAGTGTATATGGAGTATTTTGGTACCAAAAGTAAATGACTACAAAGAAAAAGGTTTGATTCATTTAAATATTACAAATATCATTGTATTCATTATGCATGTAAGAGTTAGTTTCTATGTGTGTGCATGTGTGCTTGCAAATGGGGCAGGATGTTCTGAGGTTACTCTCTAAAGTGCAGATATCGGCCTCTATTGCTCTCGCACACATGTTTTATCTCACTGTGGAATATGCAGAGGAGTTTATAAGCACTGTGTACTGTTTCATGTCTCGGTGCATACACATGAGCACAGTGCACAGCCCACAGTAATGCACACATTTAACCCTTTCCATGCCCACATAGGAAAATCCTTTTCACTTCACTTCAAAACACCTCCTAAATCATTGTTAATGTCTTATTTACTGGAATATGGTTCAAGCACAATGCTGCAGAAATCTTAATGTTCCAATGAAAGCTGAAACATTGTGACATACTGTATAAATATCAGCCTGCTATTTCCATTCCAGGGCGCTGTGTGTTTAGTCTGATAGCCGTGATGTGATCAGAACTCACTGATGACGTGGCTACGGCTCATGCCAAGATGTGGAGGTCAGTAATATGAGGTGGGGACTGCATAGTTTTGTAACATTTTGCTGGTAAAAATGGGTTGTTAAGTCCATTTTGTTGTCTTTTAGGGTCCCAAAGTTTTGATGGTCCACTTTATTTTGATGGTCCACTTTAAACACTCTACTAACTATAAGTAACTTTTGCAACTACATGTCAACTACAGTCTATATGTCAGTAGAGTATTAGTAGACTGTAGTAAACTGATAGGTTAGGGTTAGGTGTTAGGGTTCGGGTTTAGTAGGGGAAACATGGCTAGCTTTAAGCAGCTAATTCAATAAATGCTAACTTACTAACTGGTAACAATGCATAATAGCATTAGCAGAGCATAGCAATTGTTGAATGAGTACTGCATTCATTGAACGGACGAACATTTAACATACCTGTTCTCAAATTAAGCTCATGCGCCACTTGTCACCATGATGGTAACCCCCCAAATCCCCCAGCATAACAGAAACTATACTAAATAAGCATAGCTAAACATTAAATATCCAACTTATTTATCTTGCACACATTTTGGCGTTTGCACATTTATAGCATTTACTCTCCCTTTTCGAGGAGAGTAAAACATGTAAAACATGCGGTGAAAGAGAAATCCCAGCTAAGTTTCAGTTAATTAAGTTTGTCTAAATTAAAAGAAGCAAGTTCACAAAACTCAAAACAATAAAACAATTCAGATCAAATGTGTCAAATGTGCGAACTCAAAAGAAAGTTATGCTCATAAATCTTAAGTTGATTGAACAACATTTTTTTATTTAAGTTTACCCTACTCAAACCAATTCATTATTTATAGCATTATTTTAACAACCTAAGTTAACAATCTAAGTTTTCTGAAGCACAAAATGCAGGTGCACTTAGGGCGTGTCCGAATCCACTTGTGATAGTTTAACAACACAAAATAAATGGTCAGCGCACCAGGAGTATGGTCCAAAAGGGTTGCCATGGGTGTGTTTTGGTCATAAAGTGCAAAAAATCAATCAGAGTCTCATCTCTCATTCCCTTTAAAAGCCAGTTGTGCTTGCACCATGGCGGATTTCCTATTGGAATTTGCCAATGTAAAGACTTATCCAGAGAGGAATCCTTTTATTTTTAATTCAAAAAAATTTAATAAGCAGTCTACATGTGTTGTTCACCCGCTAATAGGCAGATATTTCTAACACACCCTTTAAAGGTGTACTATGTAGTATTTTTACAGTAAAATATCCAAAAACCACTAGGCCAGTGTTATATATTTTGCTCAGTTGACTACTTACAATATCCAAAATGTTTCTTACTATTTGTAAATTGTGAGAAAATTGCTATTTTAACCAAAGAGCTGCGGCGTCTGAGCATAGCGTCTGAGGGAGTCACCTGTCAATTGCGTCAAATCTGCGTTTCCAGAGGTGGACAGTAACTAAGTACATTTACTTGAGTACTGTACTTAAGTACACTTTTTGAGTATCTGTACTTTACTGTAGTATTATTTCTTCTGGAAACTTATGACTTTTACTTCACTACATTTGAAAGACAAATATCGCACTTTTTACTCCACTACATTTCCATCAAGGTCTATCAGAAATCACTCTTAGAGTCATATACATATCCCCAACTTTTTTTGAACACTGATCTGTTCATAGCAAAATGGAAGAAGACGGTTCTTAGGCACAAGTGTGTGCACCCAAAGCCATACTTTGAAAGTATGTTTCAGTTTTTAAAAAAAAGATTAGTTTGGTTGGCATACACTGTCTTATAAAATATTAAAAATATAAACGTCTGGGAAAGAGAATGGTAAAGTTGGGAGAATATCAGATGTGTATCAGTGTATTGGATCCGTGCATTCAGCCTTAAAGTGACAGCAGCTTTATAAAGAGCTTTCTAACTTATATTCAAGTATTTAAATTAGTTTAAGTTAGTCATATGCTAGTACGTCAGATGGAGCATCACTGAATGGCTTAAACCATGAAGACAGTGTGCATTTATACAACAATAATACAATAATGCATTGGCATAAAAAAGGAAATTTACTTTTATACTGAAGTACTTTTGAAAACAAATACTTCTGTACTTTTACTTGAGTAAAAATTTGTTTTTACAACTTTCACTTCTAACGGAATAATATTTGACCAGTAGTACTTTTACTTTTACTCAAGTAATAGAGTTGTGTACTTTGTCCACCTCTGTGCGTTACCCTTGGTTTGCAGTTTTATTTAGGAGAAGCACTTTACTCTTAGCAGTGTGCAACAAGTGTCACAGCAGCCTGAGCAAACACACAGAGTAACGTCATAACATAATTTTAAACACACTCAAGTGTATCTAATATGATAATCAGATACTCATGACCAGATACGTGGAAATATCGCGTGCAGACTGTGTCCCATCATAATAAAAGTCCCGCTCCTCCCGAGGCGTGTGTTATTCATCTTGTTAACAGTCGCTCCAGCAGCCTAGCTCGGCTCCATAACACTTGGTCCTGCTGTGCTTCATACTACATTTAAGTTAATAACTGCATCCATGAACGTGATTTCTGCCAGAGTCCTATTTTCTACCGGCTGTGAGGTGAAGACCACATGTCCCAAGACGCTGCGCTCAAACTTGGCGTCATCAAACTACACCTTTGTTTTGAATAGTTGCCCTCTAGTGGATGGAAAAGTTGCATAGTGTACCTTTAAATAACACAAATAATTATTTTTATTGGTCAATGGCACAGTCGATTTCAGTTGCCTCAAAATAGCAACAAGCCAACAATGTGCCTGAACACACCCAGACCAGCACGCTCATGGACAAACAGATGGGCACAAATGCATTTGCTATTTAAACAACATGGTGCTGGACATGAAAATAATAACTACGACGGGCTGAAACTAGCACAAAAACACTTGCGCGTATGGCGTCACATTGCATTATTAGGGTTTACAGTGTAGTTGCAAAGTTAGCATGTCTAAAGTAGGCTATTGAAGTGTTACCTTCATTATTAAATCAATGAAGAATAAGGTACGACATACAATTCTGAATGAATGGATCAAACTTTATCCAAAAAGTATGGTCATAGATTGGTCATTTTGCATTTTTAAATTTAACATTTTCAAACCAAAGTGCACAAAACTACATTACATTAATCCTCATGACTGAATATTTGGCTACATCCTTCCTTGCCCGTATTACCTTTCCTAGCCAAGGTTGGGCAGGCTGAGCAATCTTTTGCTCCCTGTGTTTGTTCAGCAGGGTGATTACGGGAAGCGCCTGGATAAGTGGGTTTAAATAGAGCCGGAGTGCCTCCGTTGGGAATTCGTTAATGATTTAAAGAACCCAAAAACAAGTCCTGGGAAACAGACTGGTATTTATACAGCTCCTCAGATTTGTTTTCATCATCATAATGCATTATATTTTGTAACTGTGTTAAATGTGGAATCATTTCTCAAATTTTAAACTTGTTTTTGTTCGGGCTCTGGCTCTGACTTTTTCATGTTTTCCATGCTAAAAGTCCTTCTCTGCCAGCCAGGTGTGTGTATGTTGGGGGTGGGGGGTTTCAAAGTTTCAGGGTTAACTGTAATTCATATACTAGAAAAGTAAGTGCCCAAATTACCAACAAGCTAAAATAATTTCCTGTAGTGGTGCTTGGAAGCAGCTATTTCTGCCTCGCCTTGTTTATTTTGGTGGGGGGTGGAGGGACAGAGTTAGAAAGGGTCTGTGGACACATAATCCTCTTCAAAAAAAGTGATTTATATATGAATTCCAACCCTGAACTGCCCTCCTCCCCTCTTCGCTCGCATGCCTCCAGAGAGAGTGTGAGCCTGCCAGAAGTCATTGGCTGATGTTTACAAGACTGGATTGGCTATTTCCCATGGTGCCTTGTGCCTGCAGTGATATCTTATTTATGTAAGGCCCGATATGGGAGAACAGAGGATTTTATTTTGGGCTATTCCCCATAGATGGATCCGATTCCTCCACACTGGAACTATTTCCTAAATACGTGCGGCCTTTCAGGTCTTAGACCATGTTAGTGGACTTGATAAAATCTTTATTAATTGTCACATGCAGACAATTCTATGTGAAATATAGCTTGTGACAGTTTCTGGGCTTCATTTTCATTCGATTTAACTATATAATAAAGTCAAGTACTTTTTGAAGGCCTAAGAACTTGACACCACCACAGTATGGCAACCTGCGAGCTGTCACAATCAAGGACTTTCTTTAAAACAAGCAAAAAGTTTTGCTCAGAGTCTTGAAGGGTTTCATCTGCTTTTTCATTTGCTGTATAAACAAGACTGTTTCCACCAAAGAGTTAAAAAAAAAAGGTAATTGTGACACTGCTGGCCAGATTTACTAAACAGGGAAATTAGCATGAGAGTGCAAATCTAAAAAAGCACAGATGGGAGTGGAAAAGTTGACGAGCAAATTAAAGAATGCAGACACAGTTGACTCATTTCTTTAATGACCAACGCAATCTACCAAGAGTAGCGCAAATTAGCGTCTAGTTTAAGACATGCTTTTTTGGGGGCATTCAATAATGACACAAAAAACAGTAAATAGACAAGCGCAAACCTTAGCAGATCGCATTGCGTGATTCATTTAAATGCTCTCCATCCATAAATTTAAACTCCTGTAAAAAAAATTGGTTGGTTTTTGTTGGTTTAACTTATAAAGTAAGTAACCTGGTTGCCTTAAAATTTTGAGTTTATTGAAATTAAATATTTGAGTTGATACAATGAAGGAAATTTGTTTAATAAATAGAAACTCAAAATATTATTGTATCTGAACCACATAAAAAATTGATAATTCATGAAAATAGCACTATTTGGCATGTTTCACTGTCATCAGAAATAAAACGCACAATTACCCAATATGCTTACAAAATCTTTTAATAATCTTTTAATAAAGGTTGTCGAATCTCAAAAAATGTTCATTGTATTAACTCAAAATTTTAATTTCAATGAAAATTTTAAGGCAACCAGATAACTTTTTTTCTAAATAATTTTTTACAGTATACAAATGCATAAGAAATAAGGTCAGGTGCAAAAATTACCCTGTCCACATCTTTTCAGAGCTTATTTTTCATTGCGTGTCTTTAGTAAATCCTGACAGTTTAACGCCAAAAGAGGGTTTGCGCTGGCAAAAGCTGTTAGTGAATCTGGCCCTAATTCTCACAATTGCGACTTTTTTTGTTGTAATTTCCTAATGTGATTTTATATTTCACAATATGGCTTTCTTTCTCAAAATTGTTCAATCTGACTTTAAATGTTATGATACATTTTACGATAGTACATTTTGCATTGGTTTTCTCAATTATTTCTCAGCTCTTTATATCACTTTATATCATTATGTGACTTAATATGCCATAATTTGACTTTGTATCTCAAAATTGCTCAATCTGACTTTAAATGTTATGATACATTTTGTATTGGCTTTCTCAGTTGTGACTTTGTTTCTCAAAATGGCATATTCCTACATAAATGTTACGATAGTACATTTTGCATTGGTTTTCTCAATTGTTTCTCAATTCTGACTTTGTATCTCACATTTTTTATATATTGGACTGGTACTTTATATGTCATAGCGTGACTGTTTCTGATTTTAAACTTTATCTCACAATTATGTTTTTTATTTTGCCTACTCTGAGACCGGAAATATGCTTCTATGTACACATCTGCAATCATTTGAAAGTTATAATATTTGCCATAGCAAAATGCTAATTCTTGTGTTTGGCTGGGGTTGTATAAATGTTTAAGCTTTAGAGCACAAACAAATAAAAACAGAGCATATTTTTGGCATTAAGGCAGCCATCTGGCTTTTGTAATACCTTGCGTCATGGTGCGAGGCTCTCTCCGCTCCTTTCAGCCCCCTTTGCCCCTCAGCCTCCCCCCAAGTGGGTGCTATTCCCTTTTTCTGGACTTTCTCTTTGTGTGTAATCTGTGACAGACTTGTAGTGACAAGTATGTTCTGGCTACAAAGTCCTGTGAGCTAATGAACACGAATTGCTGCAGAGGGAATTATGGAAAAAGGTCCACTCTTCTCGTCTACGTCAACACTTGAGCACAGATGTGCATAAATGTAAAATGCTTTAGTGTGCTTGCATCTTTTGCTGTTTGAGGGCCTGTAGAGCATTCTCTCACAAAGTCTGCACTACCAAGTAAGGAAAAGCAGTCTCTGCGTCTCTCCAGCAACATGTAGCAATTTCACTCACTCACTCACTCATTTGCCTGTCAGTAGCTGTCTGTCTGCATAGCTGTCTCGCTCTCATCTAGCACATTTATTTGACTGAAAACACAGCTTTTCCTAAACTTGTCAACGTGTAATTTGTCACATGCTTTGTCCTCCAACAACTAAAACAGAATGAGAAGAATTTATGCACAGTTTACTTGCAGATAAACTTTATTTATTCAAGTTTGTAAGTTCAAATGGGAGTACACATAATATTTAGCTGGGTTAAAGACCTTAAGTCAGAATTGTGGTAAAAGGTCCTATTGTTAAACTTAAAGTGTTCAATGCATTTATATACACTAAATATTTAAAATACAATTACATTTGCAAGTCCAGCGGACCTTTTATACTTTAGCATCATGGTTGTCAAAGTCAAAAAAGGTGTAGTGTTATCTCTTTTACATGTGGAACGAGAAGCAACAAAACCAAGTCTCAATGACTGTTCTAAAATCTAAAAGTTTTCTACTTTGCAATGTAGGGCGTAGGCATATTCCTAATGTGATGTCTGTTACAAAAGAGGTTCTAAAATACTTTGATTTGGCTCTATTTTAAAGCAGCTTAGAGGAAAAAAAATATCCAAGAGAGCTAACAACTCAAGTAAAATGTTGATTCTAAATATATTAAAATACTAAAAGTATCTTTAAAAAAGTTATATGTAATTAAAACTGACCTAACATGCTGTTAGCTTAGCAAGATGTTAACATCAAACTCTACTGAAATATAAAGTGCTTAAAATTGTAAGTATTGTGTTTCATTCGTTCAAGGTGCACTGTTTATATGTGTATGAAAGTAGATTGTTCAAATCAGTCTCCTTTGAGTTTTCACGACACAAGAAAGTGCCTATTTCAGAAAGAAGCTTAGAAGATCAGCACACAAAGGCATAGTTCAACCAAAATGAACATCTATTACTCACCCATATGTGGTTCCAAAACCTATAACACTGTCACTCATCTTTAAAACATGAATGAAGAGATTTTAAACTTAAATCTATGCACACAGAAAGCACATCAGATTAGAGCTAGGTGATATGCCCATCAAAAATTATTGCAATATTATTGTCCATAGAGCACTGATATCTATTTATCATGATTCATTTATCATTAATGGAGAAGGAAATCCACATATATACAATCCACCAAATGTTTTGTTGGCAATCGGCGCATACACGAACACAGTGAACCCCTATTATGGCTTTTCGAATATTTCCTTTCATGCAGTGTGTCAAAGTGCGTTATTGTCTCGCAGAAGAAAGAATCGACTCTGAACCATCTATATGAGTCAGTTTTTCTTTAAATCTTTCTGTATGATAGTTCTACATCACCAAAACGCTTGCTCTTGACAGATGGATTAGTACTCAGTTTGTTGTGTTGGTGCCAGACGGGCCAGTCTGAGTATTTCACAATCTGCTCAGTTACTGGGATTTTCATGCACAACAATTTCTAGGGTTTACAAACAATGGTGTGAAAAGGGAAAAACATCCAGTATACAGCAGTCTGTGGGTGTAAATGCCTTGTTGATTCTAGAGGTCAAAAGGAAAATGGCCCGACTGATTCAAGCTAAAAGAAGAGCAACTTTGACTGAAATGACCACTTGTTACAACTGAGGTATGCAGCAAAGCATTTGTGAAGCCACATTCACAATTTTGACGTAAACAGAGAGGGGAACATGGATTCATCATGCCTTGTTACCACCGTGCAGGCTTCTGGTGGTGGTGTAATGGTGTGGGGGATGTTTTCTTGGCACACTTTAGGCCCCTTTGTGCCAACTGGGCTTGGTTTAAATGCCATGGCCTACCTGAGCATTGTTTCTGACCATGTTGATCCCTTTATGACCACCATGTACATATCATCTGATGGCTACTTCCAACAGGATAATGCATTATGTCACAAAACTTGAATCATTTCAAATTGGTTTCTTGAACATGGCCCCCACAGTCACCAGATCTCAACCCAATAGAGCATCTTTGGGATGTGGTGGAACGGGAGCTTCGTGCCCTGCATGTGCATCCCACAAATCTCCATCAACTGCAAGATGCTATTCTATCAATATGGGCCAACATTTCTAAAGAATGCTTTTACACCTTGTTAAATCAATGCCAAGTAGAATTAAGGCAGTTCTGAAGGTGAAAGGGGGTCAAACACAGTATTAGTATGGTGTTCCTAATAATCCTTTAGGTGAGTGTATATATTTTCTACTATTAGTAGTTTTATGTTTTGTATTGTGTAAGTTTTGGCTAACTGCCTAACTCACGTCATAACTGTCTTACGAAACTACTGCAAATCAGCTATTTCTATTAATGCAGATTTTCCATTTGAGTAAAGATAAATGATGGAGCAATATATGTTTTGCAAACTTTAATATTACATCAGTCATTCACGTTAGTGCTTGGCTAACATGCACCATTATTGATAGAGTTAATACAGTTCCTGCACATGCCCACAGCAAATTAGAAATATACACATTGGTTTGTTGATGGACATACTCTTGTTAATGCTGATGGTAAGAAATCAGCTGCAACATCTCATAATGTATACCTCAAAATGATTAATGCATCACTGAGAAATGTCCTGCTCAAGTCATCCTTGCGATGTATTTCTTCCAATGTCATCAGACTCGTGGTTGATATGGTAAAATCGACATCATCTTTACTGTCTTTACATTGTGAACAATCTCTGAGGACTGAGAAAGAACATTCATGGTAAAGGGAGTTTGTTTCCGAGGTGTGCTGTAAGCGGTAGACCGATCACTTAAGATTGGGCCATCTGACCAATCAGAGCAGAGTAGCTCACGGAAAGGAGGGATTTAGAGAGACTGAATCATCCATCGAGTCATTTGAGAATCATTGAATATTGTGGTGATGTGCGATGTATATTATGAGAAAATTAAAGTGTTTTTTTTATTTTTTTTTACCTTTGATGCATGTAAACCTGTTGTAGGAGACCTCCAAAACAAAATAAGGAGCCTTTAGCATAATAGGGGTACTTTAAACCAATGCAATCAATAAATACAGACGTTCACCATTAGTACTAAGGTAGAGTGGTCTTGGATTGCTGTGTTCGTAAGCTGGGAACAAGTTCAGTATTTCAATCCCAGCTAGAAAAACAGCTGCGTGGAGTCTTAGAGAGCAGGTGAAAGTCTAGCAGGCTCTCCACCCACAAGCACAATTCATAAGCAAGAAGAGATCAGTCTGATTATACACATTGACCTCAGGGCTCAATAGTGGGTTCTCTATAATCCTCTATGAGTTTGAGCCTTGTGCTTGATCTTCTCAATATAGCTGCCATAAGTCCTCCTGTATGAAAAGATGACGCTTTAGGGCAGAAAAGCACCTTTCTTTCCATCTCATGAAATCTACTCTATATCATTGCTTTTATTGTAGATGGTCCACATCAAGCCATGGAGCATGCATCAGTGATCTCCTGGAGACAAATAATTTAGTGGAGATAGCATGTTTGAGGCTATACGAACATTATGAATTTTATTGATTTAGGTCTTCTTGGGTACTAAATGCACGCACATCTTAGGTTGCTTTTCATACTAGAGTTGTTTTATGCCAAACTCATGCGCACAAACCACACGAGAACACTTGCGAAGGTGATTTGTGGTATAGTTCATATGGTCGCAATTGGTGTGAATGCAATCATGAGATGAGGAGGGTGAAATCGAATGAGCATGGAAACCTTTGATTTGCTCAAGAACCGTGATTGCATTAATGTTCTTCAGCTAGAATGGACTTTTAATGACTAGTAATCAAAACTATCATTAGTCTTAAAACTGAGCAAACAAAGTTCTAAATCGCTTTGTGAATCAAACACCATAGCTCAAAAAAAATAGTAGTACTCTGTTTTATGTCATGGCCTTTTTTTTTTATCATGGCTTATAAATGTACCATGCTTTCACTGGCACATTCTGGAGCTGAAGCATCACAATACCACGATTACAGACTTCAACACCTTTCCCTTAACAATGAGCAGCTTTCCTCACAATGGTACACTTTACACCACTTCATTATTCACCGAGCTATTGGCTCCCGCTAAACGTCCTTCCCCTGGTTTAGTATTACCTATAGGGTTACGTTCACATGCATAATTTGTCTGTTTGAGAAAAGACAGATGTTTTTCCCCTTTTGTGTGTGCACTGGGTAAATCAAATCCATGTTGGTTGTTCAAACTGTTCCTAATGGTCCATATACGAGCACTAATTTTTCAGACAAAGATTTGGGAAAGTTCAGAATTAAGTTTAAGTTTCACCGGAGTTGCGCGGTTTTCATCCAGGACTGAGCTCAAGCTGTTTACAGGACACAGTCTAGAAATGTAGCATGCAAGTAAAGCTCTGAAGATTCAGATGAACGACTATTAACCTCACATTTTTGGCTGAGGAGTGTATGCACACTGTTGTGAAACTTCCTCTGATTAGGAAAGTGTTGGAATCGACAGCAGAACGACTTCCATCTTTTATAAAAAAGGTTTGTGCTGAAGCAGCGGAAAGTCGCTTGAACGTGTCGTTTGTCATTTAGACGGGGAGGCTCTGATGAATCATTTGCACAAGACTTTCAAAACCAGCTGAAATAGGCAGTAATTGTCATCTGTGGTCATTTTTTATTCTTTGATCCTGATCATAACCATTTAGTAGATATTTTGATAAATGTTTTGAATGTTCCTTAAAATGAAAGTCAGTGGGGTCCAAAACAAAACAACCCCATTGGACCCGATTGAATATCACTGTAAGGACATTGTGACTTAAAACAAAAAACAAACAAAAAAATCCCATCCTTTTTAAGAAAGAATGTCACACAGATTTAGAACAACTCAAAAGTGAGTAAATTATGAAACAGTTCTTGGGTGAACTATGTCTTTAAGGAAAGGTCTCTGACCATAATTCTAAGTTCGAAAAAAAATCTCCTCTCGTCTCTTCTCTGCTTCTCATAGAGTGTTCGAGTCAATGTATTCCATCTGCCTGAGCTGTTTTACTCAAGGGAGTGTTGAATTCAAACTTTTAGCAAAGCTTCTTGGCCTGCTGCCCTTGTTTGTACCAGGTCCAAACGTCTCTCTTCAGCACCCTCCTCCCTTCCCCTCTCTGGCTCCTTTTATTTGTGTAATTTGTGGAAAAACCATAAACATTTGTGTATGATTTGTGGAAAGGGAAGGGACTTAAGAGGGGACAGCGCACATGGGGAGAGAGAGATAGAAAGTGAGGGGCTGTCATTGTGAGGCTGTACATGTGTGCTCAGCACTAAGAGGATATAATGTATTTATGGAGATATCTAGTGGATGTTCAGGCCCCATGAAGGTACCATGAGGCTCATAATGACTTCATCTGTTGAGTGTGTGACAGTTTTATTTGGCTTTGTTACAAATCTGGGTCAAATCTCATTTTCATTTTTAAGTGACAGCGCTCTTTGTTCAGTCATCTTATGTTCACCTGAGGCTCAATGAGTTATAAAGACAGTTAAAGTAAATGAAGCACAAAAAAACAACAACACATGAATCATCATATGATTCAATCGGCGTGATTCATGTTAGTTTGAGCGCTGAAAAGTAATTCCAATGGGCGCGTTTAATTGTCATAGGGAGTATATGGGTGTTTTGTCAATTATGGTCTTTTTTTGGGCTTTTCACATAAAACACACTTTTTACACACTCACCTGATTATTCAATTTGTTCACTATGTCCAACAGTGGATATACATAAAGCACAGGAAAATTCCTTCATTTTGTACATTATTATGTCCACCATACTGTCATGCCCATGTCAACTCTGGCCTGTGAAGGAAACAACAGTGGTGCCAATGACAGTGAAAATACACAAAAAGGTGTGTATCAATCCTACAATCCTCAAACCCAAACAGGGCTCAGTTGCAGGACTTTTTTGCCAGTAACATAGTGAACATTTTTTTAAATACAGTGCAACAGTGCCCATCCCCTTTTTCAGCTGTGCTGGTTCCGTAACTATTTTTTTCCATACATTTTTCCAATAAGGATTTTTAAAGTCTTATAAACCCAAACATTTTTATAAACCATGAACCAAGCCAATCAACTAAGAGGTAAATCACAACACCACAAACTTCAATTTGAATTTCGATTTTTTAAAATATATTTTATGTTTATTTCATAATATGCATATACAGTATTTACAAACATTTCAGTATTTTGAGAGCGTAGGGAGATCGACTCGATTACATCTTTGCAGCGCTTCATGAGAGTGGGCGGAGATAAAGAGCTATTTTAGTTTTTTCGACTCTCTGAGGTTTTTTTCCAATGAGTTTTGAATTAATACGTTTTTACAGAACCCAACTGTTGTGCTCTATAAAATGGCACACTCTTTGGTCTTGCTAAGGTTAATTTCTGGCATTTTATGTATCCTAAATACATGCAATTATGTTTTCACACTTTTTGCATAATTACAGCTTGACTGGAAATGACACACAATAAAATATTCTCACACTTGATATTTACCTCAGATATTTGTTGTTGTTCTTCACAGTAGCACATTTCATATTTCATCTGAAGCCTGATTTTCACTGACACCCATAAGAGCAAAGTTTGATGTGGCGGAAATTATATATATATATATATATATATATATATATATATATATATATATATATATATATATATATATATATATATATATATATATATATATATATATATATATATATATATATATATATAAAAAATCTAAATTAAAAAATGATAATTTAAAAGTAAACTGATCATAATTTTTATTATTATTTTTGAACCTTTTGTATGTTTAGAGTGGGTTATAGTTGTTTGGATTTTTTTAAACATGTAATATTTTTTATTTTATAATAGATTTTTATAGTTTAGGAAAGTCTGGTTCATGTAACAAAAATACATTTTGATAAAAAGTGCAGAAAGTTCAAGAAACATATATGATCAAGCCAAAGGGCACAGCAAGAGGCAGAAACAGTTTTAAGGAAGTATAGATTAAAATATAATTTCACAGGAAATGGACAGGGAAGTTTTCAGCACTTTGCAGATGCATCCAGCTTGCAAAGCAATAATTATTGTGTTTTGTGATGTGCTCAGATTTAGCAGAAGTGTGTTTGTGCGTGTAACTGTATCCATACGGCCTTGTTTGTGTCAGTCAAGAGAAGTGAAATACTGATGAAAAGCAGAAGTGACCACATATGAGAGGCTGTTGACGATGTTGTCATGCGCAACTTGTCACTCCCGACACACACGTACGCTGCACGCTGAGTTTGGTGGCTGTCTTGAGTGTGTCGAAACTGGGTTCCTGACCCCTGTGTTTAGACATTGCAGTATAGGTGGTGATGACAGTGTGTGCTCAGAGAGGTCAAAGGTTACGCCGGGGAGTGGTTGCTCAGAGGGAGGGGTGCTGATAGAGACGCCACAAACTCATCTGTCATACTTCACTGTGACCTGGCTCACTGCCTTTCGGACAATGTTTACATTTGTGTGCGTGTGTGTGTGTGTGTGTGTGTGTGTGTGTGTGTGTGTGTGTGTGTGTGTGTGTGTGTGTGTGTGTGTGTGTGTGTGTGTGTGTGTGTGTGTGAGAGAGAGAGAGAGAGAGAGAGAGAGAGAGAGAGAGAGAGAGAGAGAGAGAGAGAGAGAGAGAGAGAGAGAGAGAGATTTAGGGTGTGTATCCATTGGATTAGTCTTACTGATTGTGTCTCTCTCTTCTTACACACCAGTCTGATGAACCATTGTAACAATACTAGCCTGAATACTCCATCTCTTATATTTTGCTATTTATTGTATCGCTGCTATTTGCTATTTCTATTATATTTTAGTCAACAAATAAGTTACTGAAAGAGCACTAAAGATCGTTCTTTGCTCAGAAGTTTTCAATTTCATTGAAGTATTTGGTGTTTCGATGAAGTAATGATGAAGTGTTTCTTAAAATTCTGTAGGAGTAATTAAAACATAAAAAAGAGACAATTGTTGACATTCAGCATATAGATCACAAGTGCATAGATTTAAACAATTAATTTCAATAGCACAGCTCAGATCATTTGGCTTTGGGTGTATTTGATGAGAATTGTTTGAGCTTATATATTAAAATATGTGGATTCTGAGATATTACACTATATAGCCAAAGGTATTGGAACACCCCTCCGAATCATTTAATTCTGGTGTTCCAATCCTGTTCATGGCCACAAAATCAAGCACTTAGGCATAGAGACTGATTCTACAAACATTTGTGAGAGAATGAGTAGCTTTCGAGCTCAGTGAATTCAAATGTGATGTGAAGTCCATTTGTAAAATTTCCTCATTACTAAATATTCCACGGTCAACTGTTAGTGGTATTATAACAAAGTGAAAGCATTTGGGAACAACACCAGCCTTGAAGTGGTAGGCCACCTAAAATCATAGTTGGGTCAGCACACGCTGAGGCGCACAGTGCGCAGAAGTCGCCAACTTTCTGCAGTCAATAGTTACAGACCTTCAAACCTACATAGATCCTGATCTCAACCCGATAGAAGACCTTTGGGATGAATTAGAGTGGAGACTGCGAGCCAGGCCTTCGTCCAACATCAGTGATGGACCTCACAAATGCGCTTCTAGAAGAATGGTCGAAAATTCCCATAAACACAATCCTAAATCCTTCCCAAAAGAGTTGAAGCTGTTTTAGCAGCAAAGGGTGGGCCAACTCCATATTAAACCTTACAGATTAAGAATGAGATGTCATTAAAGTTCATGTGCATGTAAAGGCAAGTGTCCCAAAACTTTTGGGAATATATTCTATTCTATTCTATTCTATTCTATTCTATTCTATTCTATTCTATTCTATTCTATTCTATTTTATTCTATTCTATTCTATTCTATTCTATTCTATTCTATTCTATTCTATTCTATTCTATTCTATTCTATTCTATTCTATTCTATTCTTTTCTATTCTTTTCTATTCTTTTCTATTCTTTTCTATTCTATTCTATTCTATTCTATTCTATTCTATTCTATTCTACTGCAGGGAGTTTAGTAAGTTCATGCGAAATGTAAATACTCTTTGAGACACATTGATAACTCTCCGGAGGTACTTTGTCAGGCCACATAAACTTTACTCCTTCCACACGTCAGCATTTAGAAGTTTAGGAACACTGCAGTCCACATGTGAACAAGCAATCATGAATGGAGCAACCACAAAACTCAAACAGTAGATGACATGGGGTGACTTAATCATGAAAGCACAATCACAAAACTGAAGCAAATTATATTAGCATATAAACAGGCCCAGCAGATACATTCCAAAACAAATACATGAAAAATGGAAGTGGAAAAAATATATTATTATAGAACATTGAGTATGAACAGAAAATTTAACATAGACAGTTTCAGATTTTCCCCCCTTGTTTTTTCCTTCTTATGCTGCTATGTTTACACTCATTTGCTGTACAGTGCTCTCTCTTACTTGCTGTACATTAATAATTCAGTTTATTTTGGTATGTATGCTGTTTACCCTGCAAGGAAGCATCAACACTGCCAACTACTGTCAATATCCTGCATTACACCATTATACTGCTGTTGCACATTAACCAATATCTATAAATGAACAACAAGCAGAACAAATTACTAGCCATTTAAACACACTCACTTAAACTTTGCCCCAGACAATTTATCATATTAGCATACTACCAGCACAGACCAATATAAGCTCATGACCTGTAGAAGGGTTCAGTATCAGTGTGTATTGGTATGTGGGGGAGGAAGAAACAGACACTGAGGCAGGGCTGAGCAGGATGGCACTCCAGGGTGTGTGCTGACATGAGAGTGATAGCTGAAGAGAAGTGTAGATGTGTGATGGAGCACGTGTGATAACAGTTTAAAGTGTCGACTGTGATTCGGACAGCGTGGCGTTGAGATCTTTTGGTGATCTCGGCCTCTCTGTGAACTGCTGGTTCATTTAGCAGGGGATCCTGGAGAGGTCACGGTAGATGTGGAAAGTCTAGGGATTAAAAAAGTGCCGATTTGATTCATTTTGACAGTGTGAAGGCATGTTTAATTCAAGAAGTTTCTAAGAAGGGGCTGCCATGGAATACAATTTTTTTTTTTAATCACAATTCTTTTTTCTCGAAATTGTGAGTTTATATCTCCCAGTTTGGACTTTATAACTTGCAGTTGCAAGTTAATATCTTAGGATATTAAAATATCTCACAATTGTGAGATAGAAAGCCACAATTACCTTTTATAATTGTAAGTATATATTTTGCAAATCTGAAGAAAAAAGTCTGAATTTTCACACACATACTCGCATTTGTGACAAAAAAAGTCTGAAATGTGAGATTAAAAAAAAGTATCCCGTGGCGGAAACAATTAAGCTTCAATGGCATATTTTACTTAATTATTCATAATATTTTCCTATTATTATTATTTTAATAGTTTAACGTTCTGTTTTAACCTTACAGTCTTCACCACACTCTTCAGGAGCTTTCAGGGTTGAAGTCAAAGTCCTGTCACCTGTAAATATTTCTGTTTGAGATTTAGTGATAAAATTACAGCCTGAATTGAACTTTAAGAGTTCATAAATTTGGTGATTTAAATAGAGTGACCCCATGAGGACGGGACAGGTGTTGTTTCCTCCCTAAGGCCTGTCTCTGCTGCCAAAGCGCCCAGGGTCAGGGGTTAATGGAGCCGAGCGGTGCTAGGCCTCCATCCTGTGATTCACTGAGTGTGGATTTAGTAAACAGTGAAGCTGTCACAGCAGATTAACGCAAGAAGGGAGAGAGAGAGAGCAGCACAAGGGGCTAATGGCTTCCTCACCAGCCATGAAACAACCTCCACCTCCGTAAGAACTTGAGAGAAAGGAAGAGGACAGAAAAAAGGAGGAAGGGAAAGGGAAGGGAAGGGAAGATAAGAGCTTAAAAAAGTGACCTGTTCATGCTTCTTTCCTGTATTCTACAATCAGATTCAATAAAAAGGGCAAATATATATTACTGTTCAAAAGTTTGAGGTCAGTGCGATATTTTTTTGTGTGGAATAAATGAATACTGTTAATCAGCAAGGATGAAAAAAGTGACAGTAAAGAATGTTGTTACAAAAGTGTAACTGCAGATTTCATATAAATTCTGTTCTATTTGACTTTCTATTCCTCGAAGGCCCTGTTCACACCTGACATTAAGTTGTGGTCGATGGGATCCCACGTGGACGACCCTAAATACAAGTGTAAATGGGGTCTACACCGTTTTGAGCTTGTCCACTTTCAACCCAACCATTTATTTTGCTTTTATTTTGCAAATTTTGCTTTCGTAGTGTAAACTCTCATGTGGTCGAATGCGTTCAAGAGCAGCCGCAAAAAAATGCTCTTCGCCTACTGACTTAACGCATAAACATTCCAAAACGGGATTTAATCTTTGTCGGCTGAAGTCCCAAGTTTGGTTTGAAGGTGACCAAGCACAATGTTCTCTCACCATTCCTGATTTCTAACACGCACTCACAACGTTCAGCGCTGTCTTTCAGAGCAGAAATGAAAGCTGATGCTCTCCGTATGTCACTGGGAGCATTCATATGTATATTGCGAGAGCTTTTTTCTTCCATTAGTTCAAAAGATTAAAAAAACAAAACAAAAAAACATACATTTACCTAACCAAAGACCCTCCCCTCGAAGAAATCAGGACAGATGTGGTTGAAACTGGAAAAAAGAGATGGATTAAAACACCAGGTGTAAACGTGTAGATCGCCCTCGCCTATACTCGTGATCAACCAAAATTAATCTTAATACCAGGTGTAAACAGGGCAAAGGAATCATGAAACAAATTCCACAAATTATTATGCAGCTCAACTGATTACAACATTAATAATAAGAAGAAGTGTTTCTTAAGCAACAAATCAGCATATTACAGTGATTTCCTAAGGATCATATGACACATAAGACTGGCGTTATGATGCTGAAAATTCAGCTTTTCATCACAGGAATAAATTACATTTGAATATATTCAAATAGAAAATGGTTATTTTAAATTGTAATAATATTTAACACAGTTTCCCCTGTATTTTTGATCAAATACATGTAGCCATGGTGAGAATAAGAGATGTCTTTCATTCACAATTATGTGCAGATCATAGACCGTAAAAAAATATGGACGACACGACATCATCCGTTTCCGCTTGCCAGATTTGAAGCTTTCAGGCGGCCTGCACGGCGCTTGGGACCGAGTCTGCGCAGTAGAGATTTTTGGGACCGGAGTTGTGCAGTAGAGAGCAGGAAGTAGAGCAGGGAGTACAGTTGCGATATCAAAAGCCCGCCCACACTCTCACAGATTCAGAACAATTCATTATGTTGGTGTGAAATAAACAGTTATGGAAATGTAGAAATTAAAGTTAAAGCTCCAATCTGCTCCCAAAAATCCAGAAAAAAAGTCTGTTAGTGCCTCAGTGACAACTTCACTCAGAGAAGACGGCGATCTCAGCTGTCAATCATGACGTCACACCCCCCCCCCCCCCCGTTTTTATAGCATCAAATAACTAAGTAAAACGAAACTTTTTAAAAAAATGAACACATGAAATGAAATCATCGTGATGATAACTGCCTTCAATGACATAAACTAACTTTGGGAAAAAAATATTTGAGGTGTATTTTTATTGTTTAGTTTGCCTCGCGTCCATGAGAAAACACAGAGGGGCGACTATACTGGGACCGGTCACCAGGGGGCGATCGAGGCACGAAAGCTTCAGTTTCTGAGAGGGGTGCTGCAGGCTTGGTCCAGATCCATTTGATAGTCCGTAATTATTTATGAAGTACTCTACATTTTTACATTTTCTAGTGTTTAAAAAAAAAAAAAAAAAAATCAGTGTGGTTGTTAGAGTGTTCTTGGTGGTTGCTAGGGAACTGCCCTAGAAATTCTCACCTACAAATCTCTGTTATTCCCTAATTTTAATTTTCTCCTTTAACATAGGTTACATCTCTTGGTATTTTCCCATCTGGTTTATTGTCTGCCAGGTCGAAATCATTAGTCAAATCAGTTCAGAAAGTAATAGAAGATCTCTTTGCATTTAAGGTATATTTGTGTTCACGCTTGACGAGTTACAGTTTAATATAACAGCCTTCAAAACCCAAACTCTCAATATGAACAATTGTAATGGTATATGTTTACATTAGCAAAAATTGCTAATAATCAGAAGCCACTCCCCAATTATTATTCCTTTTTTCCCGCTCGTACAATGCACAAACACAGTTCATTCTCTAGACACAAGCATCATAAATGTCAGAGCACACCAGCACACCCCACTTTCCGTGGTTCTCAGTAGCTTTTCTCAGTAAACTTGGAGCAGCTGTCTGTCAGTACGGCTCAGGTGAGAGTGTGTATGGCTGTGGGTCTGCGTATAAAGGAAGTTATTGAATGTCACTTGCAAAACTCTGACTCATGCGTGATGTTTTCAACACACCTGAGGAAAGAGGGGGTGCGAGAGGAAGATAGAAGTGATATGAGAGTAGCGATTCTTCATTCCTCTGAGGATCCTGAAACAACCCAACCTTTCATGTGACACGTCAATACCAGCACTGTGAAGCATAGAGTTACTTCAAAACGACACACAATATAGTGTAATGCAATGAGTAATGCAATTTAATGAAGGTCCCAGCAATTTCCTTATGCACTTGAACACACATACACGCACAGACGGAGCTGTCAGTTAGCCAGCAGGGGTCAAGCCCTTTTTTTCACTGCTTTGTCCAATACTCACTATTGGATTTGATGTACAATGGGAGCTAAGCTTTGATCCTAATGGGGCCAAGCGCACATTCAACCCTTCCTCCCCCCCAAAAGCTCTCTTTCTTTCGCCTTGACCTTCACCTTCTCAATGAGCCACAGAACAGCATAAATGAGAAGGGGCGAAGGAACATCACAGTTAAAGTATGAAAGAGCAACGGAAAAGAGGGAATGAGAGATACTTTAGTTAGAGAAGTGATGTCATTAAAGGAAAAATACCTTTTTTGAATGCTCAACTTGAATTTCCAACATTACTGTAGTAATTGAAGTGCGATCTCTTTAATATTTAATAGCTTGAGATGTTTCTCCATAGAAAGTAACAGAGATCCAGTGGAGTTCTCCTGTTATTTTCCTGAGAAAAAGCCTCTGGTAATCTCCCGTGTCGGGTTTCAGAACAACTCTCAGCGACGTCTCAAAAAGTGCTCTGATTTGCCAAAAGTCACAGATTTTCTCATTAAATTCCAAAGACTAAATGATCTGGTTTATGCTTTCCACATTGATTTATATATCCTCTATTCTCTTACTGTATGTCTAGAGTAACCACTCATTATACAGTGAAAAAGCAAAAATGTTTGTACTAGTCTCCTTATGCTCACCAAGGCTGCATTTATTTAATCAGAAACACAGAAAAACTGCAATATGGGGAAATATTATTACAATTTATAATAACTGTTTCTATGTATAATGGTAAAGCTGATTTTTTTCAGGATCCCGCATGTTGAAAACCTCTAGTCCTGTATATTGAAAACATTTGTGTTGTATTTTTGTAGAAACTATGATACTTTTTGTTTCAGGTTTCTTTGATAAATAAAAAGTTCAAAAGAACAGAAATTATTTGAAATAGAAATCATTTGTAACATTATAAAAGTCTTTACTGTCACTTTTGATCAATGATCAATTCATGCACCCTTACTGAATAATAATTGGATTAAAATATGAGCCACCTTATATTAATTATTGTGAAAAACAGTAAAAAGACAATTCCAGAAGTATCTGCGTGACAGGTCACAACATTATACATTTTTGTTAAAAGTTATGCACATTAGGGTGTTTGTGTGGTACATTTTATGTTGTTTGGTTCATTTTATATGATTAGCATTAGAATAAATTGATGTAATGATGTCAATATAAAATCCCTAACTTTTCTTGTCTCAGATGGGGGAACTCCCATAAATCTTACATTAGCAACAGACAGGAAGTTTGTTAATCTCTGAGCAACCATACCTAGCGATGGTGAACACAAGATTCTTTGGTGCCAAGTGCCAGCACTGAGCCTTCAGCCAAAGTGGGCTTCTTTTTTTTCAATTAGTTTTTTCTTTCTCTCCCTCCCTTCCTTTGGCGGGATTTGGGAGCCACAGCTGCCCCTCTCTCCTCCTGTATCCCAATGCTTCAGTGACTCTGTATAGAGCACACACTGGGCCGGCAGAGCGGGGCGTTGTTTCGCCTGCCTGGCTCTTTGCCAACACCTTGCCCGGCTTTTGGTAAGCTTGTCTAGTTCCAACTCCCAACCTTTTCTTCTCTTTCTTTTTCTGCCCTTTTTGGCCTTGCTCCTCTCTTCTTTCTTCCTTTTTTGTCTTTTCTTTTCAGCCAAGCTTCTTTCTCCTTTCTTCCCTGCAGTGTGGAGCTAGTGAATATTTATTGATGCTGCAGGTATTGTGAATGGATGAATGGACGGAGTACAGGAGAGGAGGGATGTGGGAGACTGTGGGAGAATTCTGAATGAACAATACGCTTCCCTTTAAGAATGGAGAAAACACAGTGAGCTACAGATTCGGGCTACTAGTCTATGCTTGTCTCATTCAGCCCGGCTCTCTATTAACAGCCTCTTTACCCTCTCTTGCTCTTTATTTCCCCCCTCGTTCTGTCCATTATAAGCGTGATGAAATATGTTGCAGGCCATGTCTCCTCGGGGCAGCTCGACTGAATGAACTGCGAACAAGTGGATTTTTCTTCCCCCTTCACATCCTTGTTTGTCACTCAGGGGTACAATAGCTCAGCCCGCCACCCCAGGCCTTCTTATGGCAAAATCCGTCTAACCGCCATCTCCCAAAGAGTTGGAAATAGTTAGCCTTTCCATCCTCAACCCCCACGGCTCCGCTTCACACCTGAGGAAAACACAGGCGACTAATGGACCCGCATTATCATGTGTCACAAACAAGAGAGAGATATTAGGTAACAAAGACAAAAAAGAAACCTCTACATGACATTTAAGCTTAAAACAAAGTTGCTCAAGAAAATTCGTCCCTTGAAAGCTTTCTGAGACATCTGAGAAGAACATTTTATTGTTGAAGGGTTGCTTTTTCACAGGTCGTAAGAATTTTCAGTCTTGTTTTATAGATTTTGTCTGTTTTTCCTTAAATTCTGAATGAGAAACAATTTTAAACAAATTTAGTTTGAAATGTCAGTAAATCAAGTATTGAATGTTATTGGCAGGGTTTCTGAGAACTCAAAAATTGTGTAAGTGTTCTGGAATTAATTACTACAAAATAGTATACTACTGAAATATATACATTTTATAATAGCATTCAAACTAACATTAAACTTAATATTACTTAATTGATAACCATATAAAAATCTACATTATTTGATATTTAATACAGCATAAACATGCACGAAAACATTGCACACAAGTCAAAAGTGGTAAAAAGTTGATGTGTTTAACATCATAGCAACATTCGTGTGGTCTATAGCAACATTCAAAAATATGTAATTAGTGTTAAACACGCTTGAAACATTCTAAACAGGCTAGCACCACTTAGCTGAGTGCTAAAGCATGCTATTATCGTTATTAAATATGAAGTTGTTGAAACTCAAGCATACAATGTCCATTCTGCCTCAAAGTTCACATTTGATAAGTGCCCTGGGCTGCATTTCCCAAAACGTTCTTAACACTACGTCATTCTTAAGTTATACCTTAAGGTATCCCTTAACGTTAATATGTGTTTCCCGAAACAAACTTAGTTAAGAATCCCTTCTGTAAGTCATACTTTCGTAAGGTTGTCTGGACCACTCTTAGCTATACTTTATCACTATTGACAGTTCATTCCACTAGTGGCCACCACCATGAAAAAAGCTTCTTTATATGTCAGTCTATACGAATATAATTCTGAAGTTGCAATATACACCCAGTATTCAATAAGGCTAGTTGAATTCTTTTTGTTTTTGTTTTGTTTTTTTATTTATTTTGAATTTTTTTAATGCAAGGATTAAAATTATGATAAAAAATTTCATTACAAACACTGATGGTTGTTAGCTTTTTAATGATATTATCCAAAGGTACATCAGCTGGCAAACCATTAGACAGGAAATGCTTAGGAGCCTATTTAAAGGGAATGATTGTTAAAGAGAGTTTAGTCAAACTTTGGCAGGGAGGCAGTGAATAGAATTGTGCTAAATAAAAAGACAGCGCCGTCCGCGGAGCAATTTAGTGTATGTGCACTATTTCATACGTGAAAACTTTAGTCCCCTGGCCACCATGTCAGAAGCTGCTATTAAAAGAAATTTCGCCTACCACGAAAGCAAATTCAGCAGCTTTTATATCTTGTTGGACCAACTTTGTCGAGACACAGCTACCCCCTCTGCCCTAAAATCAGCCCATGAGATTGCTGGTTCGTGCACTCATTTCAGAATTATGTAAAATTTAGGTGCAATTTTGTATGATAAATGAAAGTTCAACTATTTCTGAAGTGCTTCTTTTATAAAGAACATAATTTTTTTCGCATAACACAGGGAAATAGCCCCTGAATAGAGTAAATAATCGATTATTGAGCCATCAATATAAGCCAATTCAGCATCTCCACCATGACGGCACCCGCTAACGTCGCACTTAAGACGGTATACCTTAAGCGACCTCCTAAGGTATAGTTCAGGGAACACATCTAGAAATGGTATACCTTCAGTTAAGTTAAACCTTTTGAGTCTTCGTAGCGCTCTAAGAGACAACGTTATTGGGAAATGCAGCCCTGGTCTTAAAACATCTACATGCCAACATTTTGTTTAGTTATAGTGCCAACACCTAGTAGCAGGAAGTGTGGCAAATACAAAGGACTGATGTAGTCCTCATATAGGACAAGTGTTATATTCCTATATTTATCCTCCTTTATACAGTGCATCTGGAAAGTATTCACAATATACTTCACTTTTTTTGATATACAAATTTTGTTGTTACAGCTTTTTTTTCCAAAATGTATTAAATTCATATTTTTTTCCTCAATTCTATAAACAATACCAAAAATGACAATGTGAAAGAAGTTTGAAATCTTTGCAAATTTATAAAAAATAAAAATCACATGTAAAAAATCAAATTCACAACCTTTGCCATGACATTAAAAATTGAGCTCAGGTGCACTTTGTTTCCACTGATCATCCTTGAGATGTTTCTACAGCTTGACTGGAGTCCACCTGTGTTAAATTCCGTTGATTGGACATGATTTGGAAAGGCACACACCTGTCTATATAAGGTCCCACAGTTAACAGTGCATGTCAGAGCCCAAACCAAGCCATGAAGTCCAAGGAATTGTCTGTAGACCTCAGAGACAGAATTGTATCGAGGCACAGATCTGGGGAAGGGTGCAGACACATTTCTGCAGCATTGAAAGTTCCCATTGAGCACAGTGGCCTCCATCATCCATAAATGGAAGAAGTTTGGAACCACCAGGACTCTTCCTAGAGCTGGCCACCCGGCCACACTGAGTGATTGGGTGAGAAGGGCCTTTGTCAGGTAGGTGACGTTTATCTGTGAAGAGAGGCGGACCTTCTAGAAGAACAACCATCTCTGCAGCACTCCACCAATCAGGCCAATATGGTAGAGTGGCCAGACGGCACATGATAGTCCGCCTGGAGTTTGACAAAGGCGGCTGAAGGACTCTCAAACCATGAGAAATAAAATACTCAGGTCTGATGAAAAAAAGATTGAACTCTTTGGCCTGAATGGCAAGTGTCATGTCTGGAGGAACCTAGGCACCGCTCATCACCTGACCAATACCATCCCTAATACAGTGAAGCATGGTGGTGGCAGCATCATGCTGTGGGGATATTTTTCAGTTTCAGGAACTGGGAGACTAGTCAAGATCAAGTGAAACTTGAAATGCACTAATGGACAAAGACATCCTCAATGAAAACTAGCTCAGACTGAGGCGAAGGTTCTTCTTTCAATAGGTCAATGACCGAGTGGCTAAAGGACAACCCTGTAAATGTCCTTGAGTGGCCCAGCCAGAGCCCAGACTTGAACCCGATTGAACATCTCTGGAGAGATCTGAAACTGGTGCACCGAAGCTCCACATCTAAACTGATGGAGCTTGAGAGGTCCTGCAAAGAAGAATAAGAGAAACTGCCCAAAAATAGGTGTGCCAAGCTTGTAGCATCATGCTCAAAAGACTCGAGGCTGAAAAATGGTCCCAAAAGTGCTTTAATGGGGTGCTTAGTTGTTGAGATTTTTATATTATCCCATTGCTTCATCAGAGAAACAATTGAAATTTAATTTGTAATTTTCTGTCCCATCTCCAACTGGACACAGGATGAGAGCAGCACAACGGAGAGCTGCTAAAGTCCAAAGAAGTCCAATTGAAGTCCTGTTCTGAAGTTGTCCTGTTGTCCTGAATCCCTGAAGTCCAATTGAGAGGAGCACAATGTGGGTGCTTGGTTGTTGAGATTACTATGGAGAAAAATGAATCTTTATATTATCCCATTGCTTCCTCAGAGAAACAATTGAGATTTAATTTGTGATTTTCTCTCCTATGTGATGATACTTTGTCAGAATGCAGTGTGAACGGCTCAACATTATACATTGCTCCAATTGGATACAGACGACAGAGAGCAGCATAACGGTCTCTCTCACAGAGCCTGTCTCTTTCCTTGTCCCTCATGAAGCCTGGCTGAAGACCATCCTTGAGCAGGAAGTTGTGGGTCAACCGCACAGCTGGACTGAGACAGACTCTCTATTGTCTGTCTCATCCTTTCCATGCCGGTGGTCAAAACACTGTTGGAGCATTACAGTCAGATACATGAGTCTATGACAGATGAAACTGTGAACTAAATTGTTTTTAAAAGGTGTGAGTCACTGTCTTGATTAATGATATTGTGTCCAATAATGTGTGTATGATCAAGTTTGGTTTACTTTACAAGACCTCTGCAAGCACAAAGGCCAGGGGTCAAAGGTGACGACCGTCTCGCTGTCCTCTTTGTGTATGTTCTCTATTAGCTGTGCTCGACGGGCCTGGTGTGTGTTTCCTGTCAGCTGATTGCCAACAATCAGTCAACATCAGGCCACATGGTAGACAGGAACTCACTTAACCAGAGTGCAGAGCAGAAACGTGTGTGATCAGCAGTCCTACGTAGTGATTGAGGGAATAGTAGCCTTTCTATTTAATGACCTAATGTTTTTTTTGTTTGTTTGTACTTTTCTTCCTAATTGCAATTAGTTCAAATATCACTGTCTGTCGTCTCTTTCATTCCATTACATGTATAGACAATGTGCATACACAGACTTCCTTGTTAGTCTTGCTTGCTGACTCAGGAATTACTCAGGAATTTTCTCAACATGTGCCTCTGAGCTGGAATGATACTCTACAACATATACTTTATAACATATAACTTTATGCAAAATTATGGAACTTTGTGAAGAGATACAGATAGTAAAATATGTTGCACTTCAATCAAATTGTAAGTTACAAAGTGTAAAAGAATGCATTAAAGATAGGGTATAGGCAATTTGTTTTATAAATCATTTTTGTTATACTACTTGAAACTCCTCACATCCTGATAGCAATTAATAATATAAGTGGTCTAAATATTAAAACATGTATATCCCCTGTGGAAGTCACATGATCAAAACAAAATTTCATCCAATCATTGCACTACCTGCTTGTCAAAATACAAACTAAATATTTATATTTCTATTGACACCCCCTCCCAATAAATATAATGGTTTCCACAAATATATTAAACAGCACAAGTGTTTTCAACATTACACAAAGCATTGTTCCTCGAGCGCCAAATCAGAATATTAGATTTCTGGTGGAAAATTCAGCTTTGCCAAATGGAAATACTTATTTCAAAAACTCTTACTGACCTCAAACTTTTTTGTGTTATAGTTGCTATTTCAACATTTTACTATGTTTAAGGTCTCACATTGAAACAAGTATTTTGAAAGTGCTTTCTGAATTTGGCAACTCAATAGGTCAGCGACTACTATATGGGGTAGATGGAAGGTGCCGTTGGATGATTGGCTGGTGTCTTTGAGTGACATGTAGTCTAAGATGATCATGCATGGCTCATTAGGCACAGTCAGAGGTGGAGAGGGTCACATGGGATGCAGTCAAAGTTAATAATTGTCTCATTGATGCAGATTGCATTCCCAAGAGGAACAGCTCTTTAATGTGTGCTACTCATTATTGGATCACAAGCCCCCCACCAGACTCTCCAAAAGATCCTCTGTGCTTGTATTAGTATGTTTATGTACTGGGACATGCCCCTCCTACTGTTTCTTAACTGTCAAATTTGCATAGCCAGTAAGCAGAACAATGACAGTGATGGATCGCTCATAAATGTTATTTGTGTGAAAGTTCTATAGAACACTGCAACACTGATAAATTCTATTATAATTGGTAAAAAAAAAAAAGTGAGTGGTGCTTATCAGTGTAAAATTCACCCTCAGTGTTTATGGATATAGTGGACATTAATATTTCTCAAAAATTATAAACATGAGGACATTTAATCAACAGAGTGTGAGGGACCATCACAATATGTGAAACCATGATTTTCAAAACTGTATTTAACAACTATTTTAAAACATGTTATTTTATAAACTGTGAATATTATATATAATACTGCTATTTTTTAACCATTTTTACAGCAATGTCAAGATCATAAACTGCTAAAAATGTGTGCCTTCAATGCAGTGTAAGTTTTAAAAAAAGAACAGCATCTGTCAAATGCATGTAAATAGCTACTCTCAGAATTTAGTTGAGAAATTGACAAAACGCTTAACACTTTTATTACTAAGGTCTGTAAAGGTGCTGTTAACAATATAATATGCAGGTCAAATTGACCCCTCAAACATAATTGTAATCTAAATTTTGTACATCATTGGTTAATCTGTATTTTTGACAACTCTAATTTGAGCATATAATACAACATAAAAATACAACATAAATACAACCCGTCAAGTCTTTTTGATATTCGAGTCCCAAGATATGGCCCAATGTAGTTCGTTTGTCAGCCTTCACTCCATGCGTTTTTGTGTAGGCTAGCTAGTCCACTGGTATTGTACAGTGCATATTTACTTCAAATGCACTTTACTCTTTCCCCGCCATTGGCTGAATTTTCCAGCTATCCATATGTTCACTAGCCTGACAAGCCAGACCCACATCAAGATGTTTGGTCTGGAAACTCACCATTGACAGGGCTCAATCCGAGGGGCGGGATAAACGGTTGTCTTTCAAACTCCCTCTGCACGCGATAGGATAGCGCTACAACCAACCAGAGCAACGAAGGTGAAACAGAGCTTGTTGATAGATTAAACATTCGCCGTATCCGGTCGGCTAAACTCAGAACACATCTTCCCTTTTTAAGAATGACTTCAGTGCCGTTATTTGTTTTTTCCTTAGAGAAAAGTTTAGCTCAAAGTCTTCCTAAGTTGCGGTCAAAGCTGATTCGAAAGACCGCCATTCGCCAGTTTCTGTGTTTACTAGAAGCACGCAAACGCAACTCGGCCGTCGTCATTATGGCCCCGCCCACCGACTCTATACACGATGTGATTGGCCCGGCAAGAGTTAGGGGATTACAGCTCAGAAGGGTATTGAGAGTTGCTAGACGACACTCGCGGGCAGATTAGATTTGCTGCCGCTAGGGTGCGTCTAGATTTCTAGGCTATATGTTCACTGTAGGCGCGCTAATAATGTTTTATTTGTATAGAAAAAAGTGATAGAAGATAACTTATGCAAATGTAAAATAATGCAATCATCAAACATTAAACAGCATATAAGTTCAAAACTAACGTTACGTTAAAGTTATGCCAAACGTTATCGGATGAAACGTCTAACACATGAAGATAAAATGACTGTGAAGCTCTGGAGGTGTTGATGTCTGATTTACTTCATCTGTGTTTCATCGTTCTGGATCCAATCTGGAGTTAGTCTTTGACAAAAATTATATTCTCTCAGCTTTTTGCTTAAATTGTCTTTAATGAAAATGTTATGAAAGTTAACCACATTTAAATGTTGATAAAAAAAGAATGCATGAAGCTATAATTAAATGATTTTAAAATGTAAAGAGTTAAAGTACAGTTAAAGGTATAGCCTATTCAAGTATTATAAAATGTATACCTAAATAGGAACATAGTAGTATACTTAAAGTGCAAAAGGTAATATGTAATAGTAAACTATATGATGTTATACTTATAGAAAATGTACAAGTATGCTTTTACTTTTTATGAAAGTGTACTTTCATAAACTAAATAAATGTACTACAAGTATTACGATAGTATCCATCTCATCCTGATCCTTTGCAGGGTCTGCTTCATACACACCTTCGATTTGGCACAAATTGCCCTTCCTGACACAACCCAGCACTGAGATTGCTAGGACAAACTCCAAACTCCAATCCGCCTAACCTTCCTCAGGGAAAACGGAGCACCCAGAGGAAACCTGCAAACTCCACAAAGAAAATGCAACTACACAAAGAACATGCAAACTCCACAAAGAAAGGACTTTCTTGGTGTGAGGAAACAGTGCTTCCCACTGAGCCACCGTGTTGCCCGAAAGATAGTAAACTACTAGTATACTTATAAGTTCACTTGTAGAACTTACAGATGCAGTAAAATTGAGAACTGTGAACTAGTTGTGTACTTAAAATGTACTACTGTTACACTTATAGTACACTTAACAATACTTTTATATACTAAAAAGTGGACTACTAGTGCATTGCTATTAGTATACTACATAAAGTATACTTAAATATATACTTGAACATTTCTTGAAAATTAACTTGACATATACGTTTTTTTTAAGGGTTAACAAAAGATTAAGAAAATGCTACTGTCTGAGTATAGCCTAGTCTGAGTATACATTTGAATTAGAACTTACTTCTCATAGAACTTACTTGTTCATGAATGTGTGTTGCAATGTGTGTGTGTGTGTGTGTGTGTGTGTGTGTGTGTGTGTGTGTGTGTGTGTGTGTGTGTGTGTGTGTGTGTGTGTGTGTGTGTGTGTGTGTGAGCGCGTGTGCGTGTGTGTCTGTCTGTCTGTGTGTGTGTGTGTGTGTGTGTGTGTGTGTGTGTGTGTGTGTGTGTGTGTGTGTGTGTGTGTGTGTGTGTGTGTGTGTTCTCTCCCCTGACCTAAGGCCTTGAGGCCATATGTATCCATGTGAGAGAAGAAAGCTTTCTACGATCCCTCGCAGAGATCTGGATCTTAACTCCGGCCTTGTTTCGGCGATCTGGCCTGTCATCTATTATTACAGCTGGTTCGGCCATGAGCACTGCAGAGACTCAACCCCAACCACCCCTCCAGCTCCTCTCCAGCGGGGTCGACACCTATGACCCCTCACCTCAGGGTTATTTGCTGTGACACTGCAATTAAAGAAAGCTGTTTTGTTCCTGAATCCTCTTTAAATAAGTCTTCAGGTTTAGTCTTCTGTCATCATGGCTATTAATAAATGAGCTGATTAACAAATCTGCCCAGTCAGGGGACTGGCCAAGCAACCCATATACTAGATAAGGCCATTCACATTCTTTTGTGAGCATTTCCATAAATTCCCTCAACAAAACATTATAGCTGATGTGAACAAATATTTGTGCACGAGTGTGTTTAAAAGAGTTAAAGTGTGTGTGTGTGTGTGTGTGTGTGTGTGTGTGTGTGTGTGTGTGTGTGTGTGTGTGTGTGTGTGTGTGTGTGTGTGTGTGTGTGTGTGTGTGTGTGTGTGTGTGTGTGTGTGTGTGTGTGTGTATGTCTGTGTGTGCGTGTGTGTGTGTGTGTGTGTGTAATTACAGACTGCAGGTTATTTAACACCGCAGCCACTCCCTCAGGTGCTTGGCTCATGTTTTATTAGAAAGAAGGATTAGGGGAGGGAGGGTCATTACAACAATGGGCCATAGATCTGCACAGATCTCCATCTAAACCAGTGATATACATCTCAAATGGAACGTAAATGCATTGATCTAAAATACGTAATGCTGTACATTTCATAATGTAAAATGAAAACGCAAACACCTATACACATAAGAACACAAGACTTCTTCAAACATTTCAATGCAAATGAAACCCAGCAGTAAAGATTTAAGAATAGGTAAAAATCTTCTCAAATTTGATGTTTAGAGTGCTGTTGTTTTTGTCTTTCTCTCTCTCCATCAAAGGTCAGAGGTCATAGTCAGGAGATCTCAGTGTTCCAGAAATTAATCTTTTCACATTTGTCTTTATTAACCGTCTGGAACTCCTCAATCCACAGAATGTCCGCATCTCGAATTCTCTACAGAAGTTTACTGTTATATTTTAAAGTGAGTAAAATTACAATTTTGCAAACTTTCATTGTTTATATCTAAGGTATAGAATACAATGGAATACAAAGAAGTTAGGCCCTTGCAAAAAAGTTTATTCAACTGTGTTATAAATTCTTTTAAACTAAAAATAAGAGAGAAATATGAGAGTATACTTTTATGTATAAATGTAACAAGCTAAAGCTCTATGCTATCCAGCATTGGTGTTGGATAGATTTAAGTAAAAGTAATTTATACACACTGCTATTTGAATCCTAACAGAAACAGAAAATTTTTGGTTGATTTTACTGACAATTCTTCCACAATGTAGGTAAACTGTATTAAGTATTAGTTCACGTAAAGAAAACTTTTTGACTAATTTACTGCAGAGTATACCTGAAGTATAAGATTACTTGTTGTATAGTTATAGTTAAAGTACAAAATGAATATTTGAATGTATATTAGCATCATGGCAGTGACTTTAGAACGGGAAAGTACTCGCATTTTCATCAGAAAACGTTAAATCGAATTGTCTTAACTATGTCAAGAAGTTAAGTTGCAGGTAAGTTAAATATGACAGACAGGGAAGGCTGTTGTGAAAGGCCGTTCATCTAACTAAGATAAACACATAATGAAAGCAGATTCGCCAGCATGGGGGTAAACTGATGACAGAAAGATAACAAAGATTAGAGAGAGAGAGAGAGAGAGAGAGAGAGAGAGGAGCCATGACTTGGCTGAACTTACTGTGAACTGTGCCAGATTTATTTTCTCCAGCCTTTCTCTCTCCCACTGGGAGCCAGATTTACACGGCTCTTTCTCTGTACGTGTGAGTTTGGGAGCGAAGCCGCAAAGGCTCGTGGGAGGCAGGCAGAAGGAAAAAGGGATGAAGGGGATTCGGGGGGTCCTTTGTTTATGGCTTCACCACAAAGACACCTCTCTCAACCCGCGCCTCTAATTCATCCTCTCAAACTCTCTCTGCTGAGCAATAAGGGCTAAACACCTCTGCCTATAGACCTGGCCCCCCCTCAAGTAGTAAATGTGTATCTTCTGTCATCATTCATCATTGTATTGTATTTATATGGAAAAAGGTCACTGGCCTAGGCTGGGGGTAATGAGTGAGCGAGTTTCAGCGGGGTGTGCAGGTCTTGTGTTTGTCTCTGGGTAATAGGTGTCGAATGATACTGAAAGACCATCCACTCCCCCACTTTAACATGTGTGATTGGATAGAAATGGACGTGTTGCATGTGTGTGTGTGTGTGTGTGTGTGTGTGTGTGTGTGTGTGTGTGTGTGTGTGTGTGTGTGTGTGTGTGTGTGTGTGTGTGTGTGTGTGTGTGTGTGTGTGTGTGTGTGTGTGTGTGTGTGTGTGTGTGTGTGTGTGTGTGTGTGTGTGTGTGTGTGTGTGTGTGTGTGTGTGTGTGTGTGTGTGTGTGTTCAAGTTTTTCTATTCCGTTGGGGACTTCAACCTGAATGCACACTGACTGATGTAAGAACCTAAATTGAGGTGCCCATTAGGAAACAAGCTTATAAATCATACAGAATGAGTTTAAAAAAAAAATATGCAGAAAGTTTTCTGGGATGGGTAGGTTTAGGGTCAGTGTAAGGGGATAGAATATATAGATAGTACAGTATAAAACCCATTGGATCAGCACACCCACAAATATAGCGAACCAGACGTGTGTGAGTGGGGGATTAAATGTCCCCACAATGTAATATAAACCTGAGATCACCTACATTGTGGGGACCAGCCAACCACAATGCAAATGGAACTAATTTAGATTGCTACCATCCCTTAACATTTGTACATTTTGTGCAGTTGCAATGTATAGAAACCTGCATTGATTATACAATAAGCAACAATTAGCCTATTTAGTTACTTATTTTTGGTTTTGTTGCCTATAAAGTCTAATTTGCACACCATCCAAAATAATGTGCAAGAACAGAATTGATGCATCCTAAATCAAATTATGTTGAAAAGTGTTGGCAAAGTTGCAGAGATACTCAACTGTTATTTTCTAAGTGTGACTCCAAGCATGCCTTTTCTACTACTGCTACCCACAACACCTTGCACAACAGTTTGTGAGTGTTATCTTTTCATTTCAAGTGCAAGGCAGAAGCTGATACAGCCATTTTTAAACGTATGAATCTTCATGGGTAAAATTAAATAATAATACATTTAAAAGTATGTACTTTATCTATAGATGCTAATGCTAACACAAACAACACCTAAGGTCAAGATGATATTTTATATTAGTATTTCCCAATGCTAGCAAACTTACTCCATCTTACTACACACATATAAGTTATTCTGCACAAAGAACCACTCAAGCACACCTATACACCATGGGGAAGTGAAGCGCATAAAAGGGCCAATGGCTGAATAGAAGAACGTGGTGTAACACCCATTTGAACATAAACAGGGAGATCCCCTTACAGAAAAGACCACATCCAACAGTGCTGGGAAAGGTGGATGAGGTCAGGGTACTTTTCATTGGTGGAAAGGCAGGGGGAAAAAATAATTAATTACTGTAATTACAACCAAAAGCCTTTTCACTCTCTCATTCAGACAGTGAAAGAGGAAGGTGGGGTTGCTTGTCTCTAGCTGAATGGATCACACACATACTCATGGCACACGTACACATATGCCAACAAATACACACACGCCATACACACAAGCACAGGCATGCAGATGTATGAACAGGCATTGGCTTGTTGACACACATGATGGCAGTCTCAGATACACACATGTATACTCTAACGCACACAGATACACACGCCACACACAGTGGTGAGCAGCAGATTCTCATTTTTCATCTTTCTTTCTTTCTTGAAGCCTCATTTGCTTCATCACTATGATTTATGTGGTTAGTGTCAGGGAGCGAGTCTTATGTATGAAGTCTATGTCTCCATGTCATCTACTTGCTGTTTGTTTTTCTGTCTTGCTGTGTCCCCTCAGCGGCTTCAACTAGGCCCAGTAAAATACAGAGTTGAGTATGAGTCAGCTTATAAAGACAGAAAGTCAGACTACAGTATTAAAAATACAGTAAGTGTTTATGTAATAATCAACCCGATCACATAAATGCGTATAAATAGTACGAGTGTGCAATGTCGTGGAATGTATACGCCTAAACTCATTTTGGCGTGCATATGATACGCTGTTTTTCGCGTGCATATGATACGCACTTTATGGCGTATATATGACACGCTCTTGAGTAGGTTTAGGGTGGTGGGGCGTATATATGACACGCTCTTAGGTAGGTTTAGGGTGGTGGGGTGGGGGGTTCGTATGTATAATACGCCATAAAATGCATGTCATATGCACGTGAAAAACAGCGGGCCATAGACACGCCAAAATGAGTTTTGGCGTATACATTCCACGACATTGCACACTCGTACTATTTATACGCATTTTTGTGAGAATAGCCTGGTAATAATATACAGGACAATAGACCGCAGGATTCTTTTTTTTTTCACATGCAAGAGTACTTGCGCAAACAAATGTTATTTAGACACTCATAATTTCATCTCATTGCTTTCATATTCACCTTCACAGTGTCACAATGTCAGTAAAATCACTTCAGGATGTAATTTAGCTTTGTTGTTGATTAAAATGTTGTTGTTGATTTAAGACAGAAATGCAATATAATACACATAACTATGTTTTCAGTGGTGTATAAAGAAATTACATAATGAACTGTTATGTTTTTATTAGCTTAAAATGAGCCGTTTCTAACATACACCATTGGTTCCCTTACAGTGAACCATTTTGCAGAGTCATGTTTCTACAGTAGCCCATACAGAGCACTAGCTACTCTCTGCTGTCTTAGACGACGACATATTTGTCCTGCGTCGGCCACCACACCTTCTCTATGAGCTTTGAACAGGAGGGGTGAGCAGTGGAAGGATGCAATTTGCAACCTCACCACTAGATGTGCACCTTCACACAGTGCACCTTTAAATGATTAGCTATTTAGCCCATTCTCTGTTCAGTACTTCCTTTTCTCTATAGAGAATTACATTTACATTTTTTTAAATATGCTAAATTAATTATAATATATTAATATATGAACACCTTATAAGTGTAAATTTGAAACTCTGTTAATAGCTTTTTAGAATATAGTGGATTGTTGGATTGGTTCCCCAATGTATTCCAGAACAAAGTGGTTTAAAAGACTCAAATTTTAACTTCTCTGTAAACCCTAATCCTCAAAATAATGAATCGGTTTGAGTAAGGTAAACTTAAGTTAAACAAAGTAATTTAATCAACTTAAGTTGAGTATTTCGAAAGGGAGCGTAAATGCTCAAAATAGTTTTATATAATTTTGTGTGTGTGTCTGTGTGTGCAAGATTAATGTTAAGTTGGATATTTAGTAGTGTTTAATGTTTAGCTATGCAGATTTAGTAGAGTTTCTGTTATTGGGGGGGGTTACCATAAAGTGGAGCATGAGCTTAAAGGGTTAGTTCACCCAAAATGAAATGTATGTAATTAATAACTCACCCTAATGTCGTTCTACACCCGTAAGACCACCGTCCATCTTCAGAACACAGTTTAAGATAGGGCTGCACGATACTGGAAAAAAAATACATTGTGGTATTTTTCCCCAACGATATATATTGAGAGCCATCAATCCAGCATAAAGTCAATAATTACCATTCCATGATATTAATAATTTCACTAATAAGCAAGCTTCATTACAAGTGACAAAAAGAAATGTTGGAAATTATGTGTAAACATGAAACTAAACCTCCAGTAGGTGGCAGCAGGTGACCGTCTTAATGAGCGAGTCACTGAGTTGTTCATTCAAACGATTCATTCAAACGCTGAATCGTTCAGTAACACACTTGTTGCTGTGAGTGAGACGCGTTACAGTTCTGCTGTGAACGATTTTCACTTCAGAAAAAAAACAAAAACACTAAATATTGCATCTAAAATGTAAGTGACTTAAAGTGAATGTTAATTATTTGTTTATGGAACTGTCATATGAAATCAGTGTCATTTTAGTCCGTGATGGTATTCAGGAAAACGCTCGTGTTGTAATTTCTCCTCGAGATGCGCGAGCGTCAACAGCACGACCTTATTTTCGTCAGTTCATTATTATAATGTACAAACATTCTTGCATTTTGGTGATTCGCTAGTTATTTTTTTGTTTTCAGGCTCTTGTCCGTCGGGCAAGTAAAATTCTCTTTCTTGTTTTGTGGCCACAGCTGACACTCCATGCAAAGTACCTCTTTTTGGTCAACATCCTCCTTTTTGTGGCCAAAATAGTCCCAAAAAGATGATTTCTGGTACGAAGCCAGGAAGAAAAGACAATGCTGAATAAAGTTGTTATTTTTGGACCAAAATGTATTTTCCATGCTTCAAGAGATTCTAATTAACTAACTGATCCCACACATGGACTGCTTTGATGATGTTTTTATTACCTTTCTGGACAGAATAGGTTGCATACACTTGCATACACTCGCGGACTAAATATAAAATATTTTAAACTGTGTTCTGAAGATGAACGGAGGTCTTACGTTTGTGGAATGACATTAGGGTCAGTCATTAATGACATCAATTTAATTTTTGGGTGAACTAACCCTTTAATTTCAGAACAGCTATGGCAAATGGTCTGCAGTACAATTAATGCAGAACTTAATCAATAATTGCTACGCTCTGCTAATGCTATCAAAGCACTGTTACCAATTAGCCTCACATTTTTTGAGTTTTTAATTTGTTTCTTGTTTACAGCGTGTCCAATGAGTCTGACAATCTACTTCTCTACATGGAAAATCACTATTAGTTAGCAACTTTTAAAAACATGTTTATTATTCTTTTGTCATGCATCCTCATTCTGATAAAGATATGTATCGAGCTGACTCTTCACTCAGTGTCAGATAGCAACAACGTTCAGTTTGCTATCTTACTGAGCAGCATTCCAGCCTGTCAATTCAGAACCACACGTTTTAAGTGCTCTGCAGCAATTACTGTATAGCCTACAAGCATTTCAGCAGTGCTGCTTGTGCATGAATACATACATGTGAAACATGCAGCCTAATGAAGGTCACGAAGGCTGAGCAATACTGCCCTGCTACATTATTTGTATGATACAGCATATACTTGAGCCAGATGCTAATGCTGCCCTTTGCTGATGGGAGGAATAATCCTGGAGCAAGGAGTGTACATAGTTATGCGCCTGGCTTTGTTTCAAAAGATCCCTGGTTAGATAGCAAGTGTACCACTGTCAAGTCATTGAGTCTGTTGTTGAGTTGTGGTTAGCTTGATAGCTTTACAACAGTGTCGAAAGTAAGTTAACCCATTACAAGCTGGTTGTTGATAGGCTAATCTCAGATGAGTGTAAAAAATCATGGAACTCAGATGTCACCTGCTGGACACAATGAGAACTGCATGCTAACATTTTACATTGACTTTCACCTTTTGTGGGCTTTTACACCACTGACAAGAGTTGAAGAGGACACAGGAAACAATAGGGACAAAAAGGGGCACACTTGTCTATATTGTCATTTCGCATTGCACCAGAGCGTGTACAGTAATTGCCAGGCCGCATTTACATTATAAAGGATTAAATAACTGTTCATAACACATTTAGCTCTGAAATGTTCCTTGGATTGGATTTGACACTGAAACCTCAGTAAATGGGTCAGATCACTATTATTATTAAGGTCTTTAGAAGCTTTGTAAATACATTAGTATGTACATTGACCTTTTATGTTTACAGTAGCAGACTCTTGTTACAAAGAGAATTAATGTCCCACACCCATATGGTTGGCCATTATGTTCTCATTAAGTAGTTGGGCAGTACAGAACTCATTTATATTCTACTGTATTATACATTACCCACTCAGCCCATTTTCCACTCTATTTCTTCTCCCTGCTCCTCTTTATGTCTCTCGCACCCCTGGCCAGCGCAGCAGCTGTGGGGCAGATGTGAAAACGGTTGCATATAAGAACAGGTCCCCCTCCCCAGAAAAATAATAACCCAAAACCACAGCACAGTGCTTCATCAACCCAGAAATTTTCCCCAATCTTGCTGGTTTTCGTTTTATTACAGATGATTATGAACCGCAGAGATGTCTGTCAGTGGAATTATTTGTGCTAAAGGAAGCTGACAGCAGTGCTTGTGTTTTAGGGCTTGGCTGGGAAATCAACAACATGTATGTTTATAAATGGGACATTCTGGATAGTTAGATTCCCAGGAGTAGCAAAAATGAGGTTGCAAAATCTGGTGTATATATGGGATGGCCATGTTTCAGCCGTACTGTAGACTTTAGTTACGCCTTCTGGGGAATCAACCGTTAATGTGTGTGAATGCTGTTTAAGCATGCTGCATTCAAGAGCACGTTTCACAATTTTTTTTATAAAAATGCAAGCTGTCCTTGCTACAATACTGTGTGGTGTCAAGAGCATTGCTGTGTGGTTCCAAGTCAAAAGAACCCACCTCCAGCTCTGCGATATTTCTGGACAGCTCTGCGATATTTCTGGAGTCATGACTATGATTAAACTTTTTTTTGTTTGCCCATTTTACATTTTTTTTAATCAAATATTCAGTTGTATCATTTAGAAAAGAAAAAGCACACCTCTTCTGCACTCTCACATACACTATTTTTGACCCTGGACCACAAAACCAGTCATAAATCGCACCAGTCATATGGGTGCTTCTCAAAAAATTAGCATATGTGATAAAGTTCATTATTTTCCATAATGTAATGATAAAAATTTAACTTTCATATATTTTAGATTCATTGCACACCAACTGAAATATTTCAGGTCTTTTATTGTTTTAATACTGATGATGTTGGCATACAGCTCATCAAAACCCAAAATTCCTATCTCAAAACATTAGCATATTTCATCCGACCAATAAAAGAAAAGTGTTTTTAATACAAAAAAAGTTAACCTTCAAATAATTATGTTCAGTTATGCACTCAATACTTGGTCAGGAATCCTTTTGCAGAAATGACTGCTTCAATGTGGCGTGGAGGCGATCAGCCTGTGGCACTGCTGAGGTGTTATGGAGGACCAGGATGCTTCGATAGCGGCCTTAAGCTCATCCAGAGTGTTGGGTCTTGCATCTCTCAACTTTCTCTTCACAATATCCCACAGATTCTCTATGGGGTTCAGGTCAGGAGAGTTGGCAGGCCAATTGAGCACAGTAATACCATGGTCAGTAAACCATTTACCGGTTTTGGCACTGTGAGCAGGTGCCAGGTCTTGCTGAAAAACTACATCTTCATCTCCATAAAGCTTTTCAGCAGATGGAAGCATGAAGTGCTCCAAAATCTCCTGATAGCTAGCTGCATTGACCCTGCCCTTGATAAAACACAGTGAACCAACACCAGCAGCTGACATGGCACCCCAGACCATCACTGACTGTGGGTACTTGACACTGGACTTCAGGCATTTTGGCATTTCCTTCTCCCCAGTCTTCCTCCAGACTCTTGCACCTCGATTTCCGAATGACATGCAAAATTTGCTTTCATCCGAAAAAAGTACATTGGACCACTGAGCAACAGTCCAGTGCTCATTCTCTGTAGCCCAAAGTGGCTTGACCTGGGGAATGCGGCACCTGTAGCCCATTTCCTGCACACGCCTGTGCACGGTGGCTCTGGATGTTTCTACTCCAGACTCAGTCCACTGCTTCCGCAGGTCCCCCAAGGTCTGGAATCGGTTCTTCTCCACAATCTTCCTCAGGAGCCGGTCACCACTTCTCTTTGTGCAGCGTTTTTTGCGTCACTTTTTCCTTCCCACTGAGGTGCCTTGATACAGCACTCTGGGAACAGCCTATTCGTTCAGAAATTTATTTCTGTGTCTTACCCTCTCGCTTGAGGGTGTCAATGATGGCCTTCTGGACAGCAGTCAGGTCGGCAGTCTTACCCATGATTGCGGTTTTGAGTAATGAACTAGGCTGGGAGTCTTTTGCAGGTGTTTATAGTTAATTAGTTGATTCAGATTATTAGGTTAATAGCTCGTTTAAGCCTAGTTCACACTGCCCGATTTTTGCCCCGATTTTGAGTCGTCGACAGGTTTTGTGAAATCGCCGACAAATGCCCGAGATCACAGGCAAATCGGTGCTTGTGTACGCGAGTGACAATCACGCAGTGTGAATAATCAAAGACGCGATCAGAGAGAATCGCCGACGAGTCGCCGACGCCGGTGAGATATTTGGCATGCTAAATATCTGGACCTGTCGGCGATTCAAACTCCTGCTGTGTGAACAGCGTTCTGACTGAAAATTACACCGACAGCCAATGAGAGAGTGAGATACAGGGCAGCAGGAGGTTCAGGGAGGAGTTATAGAGCAGAATTTCAGTATTTTAATAGATATATTTACAATTCTATCAAACAGAAACAAAGGCCAAACATTTGCACATCCAGCCACAGCAGCAGCACATTACAAATTGTTTATTTACCTCAAACTGTCTTTGCAGAACACAATCCTGGCTCCCTCTGTCTCTCCAACAATAGGCTTGTTTGAGATGAGCAAAATCTGCGCAGAACTGATCACCGGTGATCAGCGCAAGCAGGGCCGTTTCTAGCCTTTCTGGCACCCTAGGCAAGATTCATGTTGCCCCCCCCCCCCCCTTTTTTTTTTTTAACTATAACTTATAAAGCAAATATGACTTCCTTATTTCATGGGCATATTGTACATGCATTAATCGAATAATGTAGCTAGGTTTATTATCACTGAGATTATCAATGATCACAGATGTTGGGGGGGTTCGTGGGCATGCTCCCCCGAGAAAATTTTGATTTCTATGATCTACATATGTGTATTTTAAGATGTTCTGAAGGCCAACAAATTAGACAACAATAGCTTGAAAACCATGTCACTCGGCGCTGCTGCGGACTAAAGAACACACTGACACAAAGACTAAAAGACGGGACAAAGCCGTAGTCGAAGCCGAAGCCTCGTGCCAGTTTCATATGTTTTAAAGGTTAATCACATATTTTTTTAGGGGGGGGGCTGAGGCATAAGTTCATAAAAAAGGGCCTAGTGACGCCCATGGTTATGACAGTGTTAGCCTACTTGATCAATTTACACTAAACAGCTATCTCTGATGTAATGTTTTTTTTTAATTCAAATTAACTATGCTATAATGTTCTGCACCTGAGGTTAGTATGGTATGGTTGGTATGAGGTTATGCAGCTCTGTTTATCATATTAGATACACTTGTGTGTTTAAAATGATGTTATGACGTTACTCTGTGCATTCGCTCGGTGGCTGCTGTGACACTTGTTCACACTGCTAAGAGAAAAGCGCTTCTGCCATATAAAACTGCAAACCATTGGTAACGCAGATATGAATTGACAGACGACTCCCTCAAACGCTATGCTGAAACGTCCTGGGTCATTGGTTAAAATAGCAATTTTCTCACAATTTACAAATAGTTGGAAACATTTGGGATATTGTAAGTACTCAACTGAACAAAATATATAACAGTAGCCTAGCGGTTTTTGGATATTTTACTGCAAAAATACTACATAGTGCACCTTTAATCTGGTCATAACTATTTCTTCTTCTCTAGTCCCTCCCCTATTCTTCACAGCCCCAACTTCATTTTGAACATCATACAAATGTCTCCCTTTAGTTTACCTGCCCCACTGATGTTACCATTCTCTAATGGCTTCTTTCCATATTATATCGGATTTTGACAACTTATTTGCCTCAGTGTTCTCTTTTTATCAGCTTGTTTGACTAATTTGTCCCCTCTCTCATTACCCACAATGCCAATATGAACAGGAATCCAAATCAGATCTCAGAACCTTTTTTTTTTTCCTCATTCTTGTGTATATTTGTCAGTATTGTATACAGTAAATCATGATGACTATTAGGCATACCTGTCATGAGACTATACAGAGCTGACACTGAATCACTTCCAATTAAAGCTTTATTTATTTTGTTTTCTTCAATCCATTCTAGTGCCATTATAATAGCGTATAATTCAACTGCATACACACTCAGATCATTTGTGGTTGGTCTGCTTACTTCACCTCTTTGATTAAAAATAGAAATTGCAGAGCCACTCTTTCCTGTTTCTGGATTCTTTAATCCATCTGTATAAATCTGAACATAATCTTTATATTTAAAGTCTAAATATCTATAAAATTTAGCTACAAGATCTGTACTGTTTCTTACTGTTTTGACTTAAAATCAACTTCCATGGTTGCTTCCATTCAGGGGTATCAGGTCATATAGTCGGGCAGACCGGCAGAGCTGCTCTATCTCCTATCCACCCAAAACTTTTTTTTGTGCTCTTCCCTTCCCAGTTTGCGTGCAGTATTATTTTGGTTGGTTGACTCATCTCCATGTCCTTTTAGATTTATCCAATAGTTTACAAACCAGTTGTTTACATCGAATGTTGTCTTATTTATCGAAACGAGTTGTCAATAAAAATAAATACAAATTCTATTTATATACTTTTTACTAGATTTTCTTATCGTGATAATTTTTGCTTCCTTCTAGCACTTTGGTGGTTTGCATTTATGTGTTTTGGAAGAGGTGTGATTTTGCAAAGTGCTCTGAAAGGAATCTAATGCTTTCAGAGCTAGCTTGCTACTGCTAGCCTGCAATTAAATTAAAATGTAGGTCCCACTTTACACTAGGTGGCCTTAACTACTATACTTACATCAAAAAAGAAGTACAATGTACTTATTATGTTCTTATTGTATTGCAAAACACTTTTGCTGATATTGAGGGGGGATATGGGTAAAGGTGTGGTGGCATGGGTAAGTTTAAGGGTAAAGTTAGGTAGGGAAGGGTAAACCGTGTAATTATATATGTAACTACAAAAAGGAATTACACATGTAATTACTTGCAGGTAATTTTAAAAATGCAAAAGTACAATGTAAAAACATGTATGTACACAATAAATGCATTGTATTAAATGATTAGTTAAAATGTTACTACAGAGCCTAGTAGTTAATGTAGTAATATAAAGTGGGTCCAAAATTACGGTGGCCAGGAAGTGCCAAACAACATTACAAAGTGGGAAACACTTTTACGAGGCTCGAGACAAATTTACATTTTGGAAAACATTTTTACCTATCATAAAACACAATTACATGGGCAAAATACTTTTACCAAGGACGAAACAAATTTACATTTAAGAAAACAAATTAACAAGGTGTAAAACACTTTTACCAGTCCTAAAACAAATTTACAACGACCAATTCTTAACGGAAAGGGAATGTACCACACACCGGAAGTGACACAGTGAATGGAATACTGACCGCTGATTGGACAAGACGTATGTCAATCATGACATACAGAAATTATACAGCCACGGCAGGAGAAAGTTGATTTGCATGTGCATGTGTAAATATTTGTGCAAGTGTAGGCCTAGATTATACATCTGAACCTTATTGTCAAAAAAATGAACAGCATCGGGCATTTAGGTTTCTCCATTGTTACAAAGACAACAGCATGTGTCTTCTACTCAGTGAAATCAATAGACAATAGAGTGGCCGGCAGGAAACAGTAATTAGTCTTTGATCAAAGTGTCCGTTGCCCAATACAAGGCGACACTGGAAGAGGAATAGCATGTGTGGAGAAAGAGAGAGTGGTCTTTTTCTCTTCCCATTCTTTCACACAGTTGAAAATGAATGGGGCCGGTTTATGCTGGGGTCACGAGTCACGGCCCTGTGGTGCAACATGAAGGCCCTCTCTCAAAAAACGTTGAACGTTTGAATCCATTCTCAGGAACTATAGCCTATTTGTTTCTTTTCTTCTTTAGAGATGGGTGGAGGAGAGCTATGGGATGACGGGGGTTCTTTCATTTTATTTGAATCAAAGTTAGAAGTAGAATTAAAGAGTAAATACTACTGACTACAAAGGAGAAAGAAAAATTGAATTAAAAAAAGAATGAGGAAGAATTATTTTTATTTTTTTTACATTGACCACAGCTGACAAAAGAAAGGACACAAGAGACAGGACAGAGAGACTGTTTTTGATTCTCGGTAAACATATCAGCCTGTTACTTCTTTTTCCTTTCCATGTCAAACATCCTGCTTATATAAATGCAGGGTCCGTAGACTTAAATTTGTGCACAGTTAAAACATTTAACATAACTTCATTATCCATTTTCAGAAGGAAAATCTAAAGGTTTATGTCAAAGTGATATCTGTATGGAATACACACACATAAATGAAAACAATGGATGTTTTGATGGTTGATTGAGAGAATAATTATACTAGGCCTATACTACCCTAAAATGGGCAAAACCAGAGCCACAAACATAGACACAACCATAATGCGTTTCCATATTGGTATCATTGCTCTGGTAAATAACAGACTTAGAGATAAATAAAAGAATGAAACACAGCTGGTTTGGCCAGTCGTTTGAGAAAGATATACAGTATAGATAAAACAGATTTTTTAACAGTTATTTGGATATACAAATATGATCAACTGGTCTTCATAACAATATGGAACATTTTCCAAAAACATGCCATTTTAAAATGAAGTTTACAAAATCTGACATAGGGTCTATATAGTGTTCTCAGTGGTGCTGGTTCATTATATATGTGTGAGGGAAAGGTATTTTCACCCCTTTCTACATCACACATTCACTTCAAGCCAGTGCTCGAGCACTCACTAAAAAACTACAAATAAAGTCTATTAAAAAAGAACACTATTTATAATTCATAGCCCAGTTTTCTCATGGAAACAGAGGTGAATAAATGTGTTTATATTTGGTTGGTAATGTATTTTGCACTTGCAAGTTTCCAAACAAGCTACAAAAAGAAATGCGTTGCTTTTCTCGTCACATCTGAGAGTGTGTGTTTGAGTGTGGCCACCAGGGGCGTCGGACTGGGGGGATAAAGGGTACCGACTACCGAGTAGCCTACCGGGTACCTTAGAAGTCATTTTTATATACATACATATACATTAATCAGAGTATGGCTTATTTTATTTAAGTTTTAAGTGTTTTTATGATATGAAAATGCAATACCCCACCCATTGGTATGGTATTTGCTACGGGGGCCCAGCAAGATGATTTGTACCCAGGGCTCAAAATTTGGTGCTACGCCGCTGGTGGCCACCCACTGGCAGAAACGTTGCTAGACAGAATCTTTTTTGCCCAACAGATAGATCCCATCCAACAGATATAAGGCATTTTGATTACTGTCGACAAATTTAATAACCATTTTGTTTGTAATCTTATGAACAGAAAATCTATTCCAGCATAATCTTTCAAGTGGATGGTGTTATATAATATTAATTGGAGAGTGGTCTGGTCTCTTCAACACAAATATTTATTTTTCATTATATATTTATACAAATATATATCAACACAAGTATAGATTTATTTCTAAATATATATTTAGAAATAGCTTCTTTTAAACAAGATAAAATAAGCTACATTTAAAATAGATGTTACCCCTGTATAGTGTATGCAATATGTAGGCTATATCCAAAACATAGAAGATACATGCAATTTCTTTGATGTTTAAGAGACAATTCTGCATCTTTTTTTTTCTTTCTTTTTTTCTTTTTTGTGAATGGGTTTGTGTTAAAGCTTTTTAAAATGAGTTCTCTCAGAAAGAAAGAAAAACAAAAACAAATGCCAAAATATGTATTTAATATTGTTATTTTAATATTAGTTTTCTTTATCATAATCCATATTCTCATATTCAGTACATTGTTAATCTGTTTATAATTCTTGGTAGAATTTCTATTCACAAATGCATATTTTTGGATAAGATCCCGCTACTGTCTATTTGTCTAGTAGACTATGATTCATTTGTTTTGTCTTTGATGGGCATGAATAACCAAAAATATTTGAAAAGTCAAAGATTGCTTTCAGTGTTTAACCATGAATAATATATTTCTCCCTCTGGCACTCTATTTTGTTTGTATATTTTTCGTGATCTATTTTTTTATTTTTTTAAATTATTGTTCCTGTTATAGCCTATAACTTATATGCATACTTGTTACATTTTCATTTTTGGCCAAAACAGAAAGAAAGATCCCAAAAAGCTTTAGCGCCTCGTTGTGGCTGTTTTGGAAAAAATTTAACATGTTTAAATTGAACAGCAGGGGGCAGCATATCATCCTAAATTGTGCTTTACATGAAGCCCTGGTGTTCTTAGCCTCTCTCTCTCTCTAAGTGAGGTGTTCTGAATCAAAATCATGTTTTCTTTAGTGGTTTAACAGTTTTTGGTCATATCCCTAATGCACAATAAAATCAGCCAGGCCCAAGCATAAATCATAAAATGCTACACATACAGCATACCCACATAATGTTGTTTCATTTCGCACTGCATTAGACACATTTTTTCTTTTGCCTTAAGGCACAGTTACTTTCAAACATTTTTTTAAAGCGAGAAACTTAACTACAATGTCACCAAGCTAAAGCTACACAAAGCTGACAATATAATAAAAACAGAAGTCAGAAGAATCCACTGTGAGATTTGTCTTTCACATACTAAAGTCTCAGAACAAGCAGTGTTTACGCCACTTTCAGACATTTATGAGGTTACTGAACTGTTACACACGCACACAGGACAGACTTGTTTTTAGCCCTTTTGCACTGTAAAATGTGCTGTTTTTTGTCTCCTCCCCCAGTGCTTATTCCATCTGTGTACGTCTGGTAAAGCCATCACTGCGCTACCCCCTTCCATCCAAGTACACCAGCTCTGTCTTTCTCTCACTCAATGAATGTGCGTCTTTACTGCCTTCAACTGATAACTTAAGGATCACCATTTAACTGTTTGTGAAACCTTCAGTTCTATGCATATTCTTTTTGATACTTTTGATATTTTGACAAAATAATTTTGTCATATAATGCAATGCCGAGTTTTTGTAAATTCTATTTTAATTTAATTTGAAGAAAATTATACTTTTATTTAGCAAGGAGACATTAAACTGATCAGTGACCTTTATAATGTTACAAAAGATTTGTATTTCAAATAAATGCTGTCTTTTCAACTTTTTATTGAATTTTATTTTGTAGAAACCATTGAACCATGCTTTAATATATTATGTGTTTTATTAGACATTTGACCAACTGTTTGAATACATTCATTGATAGAAAACAAAACATTGTTGAATAGATTCGCACAGACATTTTGAGGCCTAAACCAAAAAAAAAGGAGCACTGGGGTAGGGTTGGGGGTGAGAATTGGGTGCTAGTCAATACAAATTATCCATCACTATTTCTTTACTTACAGCCTGTAACTGTTGTAACTTTCTGATTTGGCTGATGCTCAATGGGCTCCAATTTTTTCTCATGACCATTGATGACACAAAATCTCATCTCTTTTGATGAACGACTATGCTATTTTTAATTTTGTAATTTCATCCAAATATCAACATTTGTGAGATTTAGTCAGTCAAAACAGTTTTGATCGAATTTTGTGTCCCTCGAAAATAGTGATCGATGACATTGTATAAATATCTAAGTTGTTGTGTCTATTTGTTACACTGTAAAAAAATTAATAAAATAAAAATTTCAGTTAGCCAAATTGAATTTCTGTGAATTGATGCAATTTAATTTACAGAAATTCAATTCGGCCAACTAAAAAATTTACATGAGATCAGTCGCTAGAATTTTTTGAATTGGAGACCTGAATTTATTTACAGTGTAATTTTGGATTTATGGAGACAATGTTTTTGATTTTGTGGAGTAAACGTTATAGCTTTTATTTTGAAATAAAAAGGTAAAATTAGACCCTTGGGGTAAGATGACCCAGCCATATTTGGCACAGAAGGCCCTAAGTGGCACATTGTTACTGGTGTTATTGTTTCTAAATTTTATACTGAAATGAATGGGTTATTATTTAATATTTACATTAATTAGATGTAAATTTCAGGAATCTTCACTTTCATTAAAACCTATAGGATAATTGAGTGAATTCTATTATGACGAAATCTGTCTCCGCAGTGACGCGGAGTCAGTGCTGACCTGTTATCTTGTGCGCTCGTGTATTCGGGTTTAAAAAAAATAGGGCTGAGCAAAAAAATGCAAGTCTTCCTCTTTGTCGAACTCTTTAGACATGTTTGAGAAGGTTGTTTTGTTTACAGCGTGATGCATCTCTCTCTCTCAGACTATAAACGAAGCTCGGGCGCACCAGATAACACGTCAGCACTGCAGAGTCGCGAACGCAGATTGAAAACAGACCCAGAAGAGAAGACAATGCTGAATAAAGTCGTAATTTTTGTTATTTTTGGACCAAAATGTATTTTCGATGCTTCAAAAAATAACCCACTGATGTCACATATGGACTACTTTGATGATGTTTTTATTCAACTTCTGGTCCTTCTGGACATGGACAGTATACCGTACATACATTTTAAATGGAGGGACAGAAAGCTCTCGGACTAAACATAAAATATCTTAAACTGTGTTCCGAAGATGAACGGAGGACTTACAGGTGTGGAATAACATGAGGGTGAGTCATTGATGACATCATTTTCATTTTTGGGTGAACTAACCCTTTAAACTGTACTAATATAAGAAATAAATGCAGCTATGGTGAGCATAAGATACTTACTCAATATGGTAAAACTTTAGGGTCTAATTCTCAATATTTAGTTGCTTGTATTAGCATATTACTATTGGCTGTTTAGTGCTTATAAAGCACATATTAATTCCTCATTCTGTTATTAATAATTCTATTACTAACTATTAATTAGCAGTAATTATGAATTAATTGACATTGAAGTCATAGTTAATATTTAGTTAATAGTGAGAATTGGTACTAAAGTCTAACCAAAAATCTTACTGACTCTTTTGTTTTTAAATGGTAGTATATGTTAAGTGTGATATAGGAAGGATCAAGATACTTTTTTGAGACACTGCTTCTATGTAGTATGGATCTAATAATTTAGAATTCAGACAAATAAGCCTAATCACTTTAATTTCCCCAATCTTCAAAATATATACTGATATGACGAGACAGGCAAGATGAATGTTTACGCAATTTCCAGAGAACCATCCCACTATGTCTAAAATACAAACACTTGGGCAATATAAGACCATAGTGAATCAGGGTAATACAAAAACACATTTTGGAAGAAGGATCGATTATGCATTGACTCGTTATTGAACTTTTGTCCATTTTAAACCAAAAGAAGTTACATAGTGTACATTTAAACGTCAAAAAAAGATTGTTTGAAAGCCATAGTTTTATTCTCTATCTAACAATACTTACTGATAAATAATATATATCAATAAATAAGCCAAGCACAAATCTTCATGAAAAAAAGAATCTGACTATTGCATTGGAAATGTGGGGGTTTTCCAGGACGGTTTGAATCATCTGTTGATCCTGCTGAATGATTTAATCTCAGTTTATCAGTTATAGATAAACACACAGCAAAGACACCTGACAAAAGCAAAGGAATGAAGGGGAAACAAAACTATTTTACAAGGTGTTTTCATATTAATTAATACAATGTGAATACAAAAACAAGATTGAATGCCCACCCTTAAACATTACAGTGACTGGGACATAAGCAGACTACACAAAAACTAATGAGATGGTAACACTTTATTTTAGGGTTGAATTCACACTAGTTGCTTATTAGCATCTTATAAGTCCTGTCTGATCTTATTCTACATCCCTTAAAGGGTTACTTCAGCGATTACTTAGCACATGGCTTTGTATCAGTAGAAACCCTGGAGTATATTCAAATGATTGTGCTTTCCCCCCTCATATCCCCCTGAGACAAGAGATTTATGCATTTTATTTCTGGAAAAATTCCTCCTATGATGCAAATTGACGATATTTGCATCATAGGAGGAATGTTTGGCCAAAGGCTAAACACTACAGCCAACAGAGGGAGCCATTTCCGCATGTTTGAACCCGTGCATGGGAGATGGGAGATTACACTCAGATCTCAGCTGGCAGCTACAGGCACTCATTTAAACGGAGCTATGGTAAGCAATGTAAGTCTATTAACTTCTCTAATTTATTTCTATGAAAGTTAAGCTAGCAAAGGCACGAACTGAAACGCTAGACTGAACTTGCGTTGTGAATGTATGCCGCGAGTGTAGGTGCAATTACCTCAGCTCTCATCACGAGAGCGCAGCTCATTTATCTGACTCCTGCAGTTAGTGCTCAGTGCTGTGATACTCGCGCAGTGACTCACTCATTATATTGAACAGACACGTTCAGTTTTTAATTGTAGAATCTTCTTTAACTCAGTCACAGTAATCCAGTAGGTGGCTGTGGGAATGGCCTCACAGGGCAGCGAATTGTAGTCTTTCATCCCCATGACACAAAAATACATTTTCTGTCTTTTCTCAGTCTAGAAGGCACCAAATTCAAAAATAATTTCACATTTCTACTATATTGATGACCCAGTTTCATCTTCCCAGCGTTGAAGTACCCCTTTAATCCTACCCAATATCCTCTCAAACGCTACACAAATGAACTTACTAACTATTAATTAGCAGTAAATTAGGAGTTTATTGAGGCAAACATCGTAGTCGAAAGTAAATGTGGCCCCCACACTAAAGTGTCACCATTGAGATTGTATAAATTGTCATTGAGAACCTCTCAGAGATTTTATTGAGACAGTTTGAAATGCAATTTTAAGGTGTTGAGTTTAACCTATTGCACAAAGCGCAAATATTCAGATTTTCGTCTTCAGCATTTTTCTGTTAGTATGAAACTTTAAATGAATAATGCAATTTGCAATTATTTCACTTTTCTGTCTGCAGCATTACCAAAATTAGTCCTATAAGTCAAATATCAGAAAATACCTTTTTTTTTCCTTGAGCCCCCCATAATGTCTTTCCACACACTGGCGTTCCTTTAGCATGCTATAACATAAACACATCAGCTATTTAGTGAGAGATCTCGTCTGTCCTGAAAGCCTGAGTAGAGCAATGTGTTTTGTCTGAAGGTAGCAGTGCAATGGATGGATGAATGGATGGATGGATGGACGAGTGGATGGATGGATAGTCATGGTGTGTACTCAATCAGCACACAAACACACAACAACAGTAAAGGAGCGTGTGAGCATTTGGGCATATGATAGTTTATAAAGGGTGGCATCAAGCAATTTGTAGGAAATTGCCTGAATATTTTTTTTTATTATTATTATTATTTAATTTACACTTGTAAAAAAAAAATTCAGGTCTCAAATTGAAAATTTTGTAGTGACTGATCACATCTAAAAAAAATGAGTTGGCCACATTGAATTTCTGTGAATTAAATTGCATCAATTTACAGAAATTGAATTTGGCCAACTGAAATTTTTTGATGTGATTAGTCACTAGAAAAATTTCAATTGGCCATTATCTTAGAAATCTTGACGCACCCTAGCGGCAGCAAATTTAATCTGCCCGCGAGTGTCGTCTAGCAACTCTCAATACCCTTCTGAGCTGTATTCGCCTAACTTTTGCCGGGCCAATCACATCGTGTATAGAGTCGGTGGCCGGGGCCATAATGACGACGGCCGAGTTGCGTTTGCGTGCTTCTAGTAAACACAGAAACTGGCGAACGGCGGCGGTCTTTCGAATCAGCTTTGACCGCGACTCTGGAAGACTTGGAGTTAAGCTTTTCTCTGAGAAAAGAACAAAGAACGGCACTGAAGTCATTCTTAAAAAGGGAAGATGTGTTCGGAGTTTTGCTGACCTGATACGGCGAATGTTTAATCTATCAACAAATTAATTACTAATCCCAATACTTAAATGTAACAACTACCTTACTAACTAAGTCATAGTTAATAGTAGTTAATAGGGAGAATTGGACCCTAATCTAAAGTGTGACTATTTTTGTATTTACAGTAAATGTTTTCAGTAAAATTTCACTCATTAAGTAGGCCTATGATAGATAACTTACGGTTAGCACTGTAGTGTTTTCCGATCTTTTTTTCTGTTAAAGTTATGAACATTGTATGTGGGGGGGAGGGGGTGGCTTTGGCTAAGACACCTTCAGTCAGTCAGTGAGACCAGCCAGCGACACTAATCCACAAGATTTAGGAGAGCATTCGGGCTGAGCTCTCTGTGTGCGTATACTATAATTTGCAAGAGAGTCCAAGCTTAGGGAGATATTCAGATATTCAGGCATGAGAGAGAGAGAGAGAGAGAGAGAGAGAGAGAGAGAGAGAGAGAGAGAGAGAGAGAGAGAGAGAGAGAGAGAGAGAGAGAGAGAGAGAGAGAGAGAGAGAGAGACAGAGCCCACAGAGACATGGATACAATAGCAGAGCTCAGTAAAATACAGTGGAAGGTTCTGAAATAAGGGGCTTGTGTGAATGTGATAAACAGCCATCAGTTCTGCAGTCTGTGATTTGAGCCACATTTCCATGGACTCCGTCCAGATGATATGGACCTGTACTGATCCTTAAATTATCCAGCTTCAATCCCAGCAAGGAAAGCATACATGTTGTTTTAAGATAAGACATTCACATACAAATTTTCATCTAAGCCAAGGTGCTGTTACTAACCATGTGGTTTTGTTGATGAGATGTGTTATTAATAAAAAAAAGGCCCCACTTTATATTAGGTGGCCTTAAGTACTATGTAGTTACATCAAAAAATAAGTACAATGTACTTGCTGTGTTCAAATTTTATTGCAAAACTCTTTTGCTGATATACAGGAGGGATACGGGTAGAGTTAGGGACAGGTGTGGTGGTGTGGGTCAGTTTAAGGGTAGGGTTGTAAGGGAAGTGCCAACTGTGTAATTACAAATGTAACTACAGAAATTAATTACAGACGTAATTACATGCAGGTATTTTTAAAAAGTAAGTACAATGTAGAAACATGTATGTACACAATAAGTGCATTGTATCAAATTATTAATTAAAATGTTAGTACATAGTAGTTAAGGCCACCTAATATAAAGTGGGTAAAAAAAAGTACATAAATAAAAAGATCAGGCCAATGCTATAATCGTTGAGTAATGAAAAATAAAATGAACACAAATCATTTTTGTAAACAGTGAGAAAACTGAGAATAATGAAAATATTAATAGAAATAGGCCTATAATAGCGTTTTCGATTGCTAAGAAATTATAGAATTAAAAAGTAAATTTACTAACATCCTAGCAACCTGCTAAAAACCACTTATGCAACACCCTTGCATCCTGGTGGTGAGTTTGCTTGTGCAATGAAAATGTAAAAATATGTTGTACACTTATCATTAGATTGATTTCTAAAGAACTGTACAATAAAAAGTGATTACTGGAACTTAAAAAGCCTTGTGACGTTAAACTTTAAAATACATTTTGGTTCTAAGAACGTTTTATTTTTAGGAATGGTGAAATGTGACTTGGCAACTGCAGCTGACCTTCACCTGCTGTACTCCTCAGTTATCTGCTGAACACAAAGCACACGCTTAGAGAAAGTCAGCCAGAGCTAGCCAGAGAGAAGAGAAAACTGATAACAAGGAATATATATAAGGATATATATTGTGCAAATGGAATTACACATGAATGTATCACCTGCTATGAACGTATTGCTAATGGCAATCCTCAGATTCTTTGGGCCTAGGCTGCTGCTAAACAATGTTGCTGTTAAACATGGTTTACACTAAATTCTCCGCTTTTAAAAAAGGAGTTTCCATCATAATCCACTCCTTCAGAGGTTCCAGAGAGGCTGGCCAAATGGCAATAAAGTCCTCACAGGACAGCAGAGAGAGGGAGTAAAAGACACAGAAACAAGTGATGGAAAGAGAATGAGTGAATTTCAATTGGCATTTTGCACCCTTGAAAGTCACTACTAGAAGGAGATCCTACCCGAAGGGTCATTGAAAATGAAAGGGAGGCTGTTAGGCAGAGTTGTAGTCGCGACCTGGTCATTTGTGCCAAGACTAAGACCAGTTGAGGGTTGAGTCAAGACAGAGTCCACATGCTCCTTGACATGTCTAGACTTGACCTTGATTCTGAATCAAGACCATATTTTCAGAGTGTCCGCTCTGGAACCAGTAGGGTCTCTGCAACAGTGTTAACCTGGATCGCTTCATATGTCTGTTAGAGTAAGTAGGGCCTAGTCATGCTCACTTTCAAATGTAATTTGCTCTATGTGGTTTTTAAGTTACTGCGTGATGACAGTGTGAGTGGAGTGTAGTCACTACTGGGTGACATCATCTTGTGTTTGAGTTATTTCATTTGATTTATTCCAAAATACAGAATTGTGGATAGATTGACATTTGTGCTCACACAAACAGTTCCACTTTGGGCAAACTTTATTTTAATTCCTCTCTCTTTTTCCAGGTAGTCCTCAGTCAAGTGAAACATTACTTTCTGAGTTTATTTTGACTGAAGGCAGTGGAGCACTCACTTTCTTTCTCCATTTCTCTCTCTCTCTCTCTCTCTCTCTCTCTCTCTCTCTCTCTCTCTCTCTCTCTCTCTCTCTCTCTCTCTTTTTCTCTTTTCCACATTAGTTTTTGAAAGAAGAATATTATACTCACCAAGGCTGCATTTATTTAATAAAAAAACAAAAACCTGTAAAACAGTAATATTGTGAAATGTTATTACAACTTAAAATAATTGTTTTCTATTTTAATACATTTAAATTTTTAATTTATTCCTATGATGACAAAACTGAATTTTCAACATCATTACTCTCATCATTACTTAAATCGTCTGTGTCACATGATCCTGGAATTCAGAAATCATTGTAATATGCTGATTTGGTGCTTAAATAACATTTATTATTGCCATTAATTATTATTATTATTATAAATGTTGAAAATGTTTTTGCTGCTTAACATTTTGTGCAACCAATGATATTCCAAATATTCCAAATGTGTGGTAAGATTTAACAGAAATTAATACTTCTTCACCAAGGATGCATTAAATTAATCAAAAGTAACAGTGAAGTGCTATTAGTGCTTTCTATTTAATACATGCTTTAAAAAATGTAAAAACAAAATATTTAATAAATGCAAAAATGCTGTTTATTGAACTTTCTATTCGCGTGTGTGTGTGTGTGTGTGTGTGTGTGTGTGTGTGTGTGTGTGTGTGTGTGTGTGTGTGTGTGTGTGTGTGTGTGTGTGTGTGTGTGGCTAGTCTATAAAAATAGGCTATAAAAATTAACATGATTATTGATGTCAAAATTAGAAGAACCAAAGATATTAGTTTAATATTAGAATTAGAAAGATATTAGAATTGTATTAAATTATTTTTAAAATTATATTATATTAATATTCATGTGTCCTCCTTAATTTCAATGTAAATGAAAAAAGTGGAAAATGTGCTAGTGCTTTAAAAGGTATTCCTACCCCATTGTGAAATCATATTATTGGTTAATAAAATCAGTTAATTTACATTTTAAATCACATGAAGCATGTTAAGTTCATTTTACAAATGACTTAACCTTTTATGTAAAGAAATGCGTATAGTCTGTCTTATAATTATTGTTTTTTCTATCTTTTCTTTTTTTATTGTTGTTGTATCTTTTGATATGCACAACACACGTCTGTTATTGTTTGCTGTGTGATATGTCATATAGGTCCTTTGCAGCAAGAATCATATGATTGTGCACATTTCTGTTTAGAGATAAAGTTTAAAATCTTCGTATGCATTTGCTCTTATTTTATATGTGCATTACATGCATCAGAATGCAGTAACATACCTTTGTATTGACAATAAAATAGATGAAACATAAGCATATTTTTACCATCAGCTGCAACCGTTCTTAACAGAATAGTCACGTTTCTGCACTGAACATAACAGGGTGGGGTTAACAATTACCTCAACATTACATGCTTTACACATTCTGAAGGCAAGGGGAAAGAGATTGCGACAGAGAGCAAGAGAGGGGGAGATGTGCCTTGCCTGTCTTCTTATTTTTTTACTAACATCTGGAGCAGGTCCAGAGTTACATTTTGGAACCATTTTGGAACTCTGTGAAACCATAGTAAAGGAGAAAATGGAAATGCAATAGAGCTGCAACTAACGATTATTTTTTCTGTCGACTAATCTAACGATTATTTTTTCGATTAGTCGACTAATCTAACGATTAATTTTTTTACCCTTTGAAATTTTTCAAAATTCTGTGGCACCCCCTCGCATGAGTTACGCTAGAGGTGTAACAGTACAGACTGCTCACGGTTCACTTTGTATCACGGTTTTAGGTTCATGTTTCAGTACAGTTCGGTATTTGCTATGTTCAGGGGAAAAAGGACTACTGTCAAATGAAAATAAAGAAAATAAGAACAGATAACTTAAATAGAAGCAGCAGCACAAATAAATACTATTGAGCAAAGATGAGAATAAAATAAACAATGCTTTTTAGGATTTTCAGGTAGGTCTAACATTAGTTTTTAGGTAGAGAAATGGAATTAAGTAATCAAAAGTAAAATAACCACACATTTAACTGTTTAAAATTAAAAAATAATCCTTATTAAACTTACAAAAGCTATTCAGTCAGGAGCAGTGAGTGATGTCTTTATCTTTTGTTTGACATTAAACAGACAGCAGTGAAGGCTACTGCCCCTTTAATCAGACCCACGGATAGTCGTCGTATTTTCTGTATAAAGTTCACTTAAGGCATAGAGTAGGCTATGACATTTTGACATACTTTTTGTGAGTTTGTCCGTTTAAGCACAGGATTTGAAATATAACTCAATATTTGCACGCTTTGGGACGAGTGCACAAAGACAGATCTTCTCATTCGAGTCTCCTGGCTAACGTTACACGGGGGTGATGACGGTGAAAATGACTGCTCATATTCGGACGTACAGCAGCACTCGCATGCGTTTTATAAAGTTTACAAAGAGAGACCGTTTTGCCCACGTTTTTCTTTTATTATCGCTGTTGTTGTAGTGCATACCTGAGGAGTCAGCACGTGTATCCATCGACAGAAACATACATACATTATTATTTTCAAGTTACAACCCATATTAAAGATGCGTCATCAGATGCGAGATGAACCGAAGTGTAAGTGCGTCCCCGCAACTTTTGCTCGGGATCCCGGTTGGGAAACACTGGTCTGTATTGATTGACACCGCGCTGGTTTGTTTAGAATTAACGTTATATGAGCGCCGTGACCGCGCGCTGCCGCGTGATGAAGGCTTGTCGCAACTCTGTTATTCAACTGCTCAGGTTTTAAAAGCTATGTCATACTAAATGCGCCAAAATGCAATAAAACTTGTTTTACGGTCGAATGCAACGCGTGTGTGTGTGAGTGAGTAGACGCGCAAAAGGGCGGAGAGAGAATTTAAGGAAATGCAGCTAAACGAATATGCGTGCGTCTTTTAAATAGCGTAAAAATGAATGAATGACGAATGTGGCGGCCGTTATTGATTATGTGGCAGTCCGCCACAAATTAGTCTATGTGTGGGAAACACTGTTTGGCCTCTGTTTAAAGTATTCCCATACTTTTGATATTCACGGTCTAGGTTTCTGTGATAGAACCAGGAGCAGAAGCCAACATTACGCGAGATGAACGTCTGACACGACGCGTCGACGCATTTCACGAACGTCGACGTATTTCCGTAGTCGACGTCATCGATGACGTCGACGCGTCGTTGCAGCACTAAAATGCAATACAGCTGATAAGGCATTACACAGCTGCATTGTATATAACCATACAATTCCTTATGATAAAAAAATTAAATAAAATAAAAATACATGTGCAAAATATCAGGATGTTCCTGTATGTCAATATTAGCTACAGTGTTTCTGGTTATAAAGTAAAAAATGAGACTATATTATATTATAAAGATTCTTTTGCACACTGAAGTCTAATTCATGTCATTTGTAAAAGCTCAAATGAGTAGATGTAATGTGTTTCGGTTGGATAATGTCAATGCTCAAGATTTTATTTTTCTGAGGAAGCCATTAAGGTCAATTAAAGCATGCATGAGTCCCCTCACAAACTTCGATAATTGCACTCCTACAGACTTTTTATTGGCCTGTAATGATTCAACTTTCACACTAGCTTTAACATTGTGAAAATTTTGGCTGGCACTATGGTAAGGATTTTTGAATTCCTTTAAAGAAAAAGTATATGAAATATTGTCCTTTAAAAATCCCTTCTGAGAACTAATGGCATTTTATGGACCTTTTTTTTAAAATAACTAATAATTTGGAGATAAAATAGCCTTGTTGCTAATGAATTCAAAGTGTTCAACTTATACCTATCTTGTTTAGGTCATATTTCATCTAAAAATGCGTCATGTTCATGTAAACAATATCACATATGCAGCAAAATTCGATTGTTTCTAGGCAACTGTGAAAATAGACTTTATGCTTTAGGCTAATACTTTGAATTTATGATTTAGGGATGACCATGTCTTCATTAGATTTACTTTCATAGTTTCATCCAAAATCTCTTTGACAAAATGATACAGTCAGAAATGAGTCAGAAAACGAGAGAGTTGGACAGTAGTGGCCCCTGATGCAATTTCCTGTGTGTGCAAAGCATATACAGACGCGCAGAGAGTAGTGATTCGATTCCGCCAATCGACTCTTTTGGTCAAATCGTTTCAATGAACCGACTCAAAAAGATTCAGTGATTATTTTACGTCATCACGTTTTCCTGCACTTCGACAATAATTTGATGCGTCTCAGTTCAGTTTGTCGCGGTGCTTGATTCAGTTAACATCAAGTAGCCTAGATTTTGAACCAAATAAAAATTGTTTTTAGAAAAGTGGTGTTTTGATAAAAGCCTCGTTTTATTTGTAGGCTAGGCTATATCCAGTAGCTAACATTTCTGATTGCTAAGTACATGAATCAGTCTGTAGGTTTAGTCCTAAAGTTATTGCTATCCTGTCTGAAAGAGACGGCTCTCTGTTGGATGGGTCAGTGTGACTCGAGAACCTATCAGACCGATTCAGTCCGATTCTTAATGAAATCCGGGTGCAAACGATTCATTGAAAAGATCCGACTCAACCGAACGATTCGTTTACAAATTGGACATGGCTAGTAGACGAGGGGTTTGGCTCCCGGCGTAATCTGACCCCAGCACTCGGCTCTTTAAAGGAATAAAGGATGAATTTACTGAATGGAGATCCGCTGCAACGTCTCCTGAGCTCAGAGAGGGACTGAAAGCTCTAAAAGACGGCGCTACGGAGAATGAAAGTTTTGGAGGAACAACTTTTGAGAGCGTTTACGAACTTTGGAGGCGTAGCGCAGCGATGTGATGTGATGTGATCTAACGTTACCGGCTTTGAAAACATTAAAGTAAAAACTCGAGCGGTCAAGAGAAGGACAAGTCAAGGTAAGCTCAACGGTGGGAAACTTATATGGGACACGAGGATAGTTGGCTATAGTTTGGCTCCGGTGTATGTGTCTCTCATGACACGTGTAATCATGTGTAATGTTTTCATGCTTTAGATCTCTCAAATTGCAGTGTGTGTTTGTTGGGATGTTCAGGGGGTCCTTATATGTTAATGTTGACATTTTCCTGTCCGACACACCTGTGCGTAGTGCCCATTTTTGGACAAAAGTAATGACAGCAGTTAGTACATGCCCCATTATTGTTTTTAGCACATGGAAAAGTTTTATGAACAGAAAAGGAAAAGTAATGATGCTGTTTGCAATCTGCCTTCGGTCACTCGTGCTGTTAATAAAACGATTATGTTCGTGTTTCTTGAGTGTGTTTATGTCTGCAACATTCCCAGTGCATGCGCATTTGTGCCCACGTGGAGTTTTGTTTTATTATTGAGTTTGATCACAGTTCGACTTCGCTCACCCATCATCCAATTCTGCACAACACAGTCATGAGTAAATGCTTATAGAATAAACCCTAGTTATTCTCTTTTGTAAACACACATTATTACAGTGCTTGCAAAATAGCACTGTTGATATCCAAATATGCAATTTCTTATTCAATAGCATTTTTTGTATATATCTATTAATTATCAATGACATGAATTAACCTCTTTTATGATATGAACATATTTTTGATTGAAAAGCAAGCATTATATTTTACGTGACTGACGTTCGTAAAGAACAATCCCATAAACATATTTTTGATAATTTGAAAGTTGCTTCATTTAGCAGACATCTCCATGGTCAAGTGGTAGAACAAGAAAAAGAAAACAATGATATACAATTATTATGATATGGATTATATTTGTTAAAATGGTTTATTACCTTGAAATTTATATATATTAAATCATGCAAATAAATGAAGACAGTGCACTCAGTCTCATGTATTGAAGGTGTAAGGAAACTGGTATTTTCAAAAAATTTCATTTAGATTTAAATGATTTCCCTTTTCATTGCCCTTCTGTTCCTCATTCCTTCTATTTCTAGCCTTGGCGTCATGTCAGGGTTCATTCTCCCAAAGACTAATGCCACTTAATTTGTGTAGAACTAAAGTGTAATACCTAAGCATGCCTTAAAAATGTATTGCTAGCAGTGTTTTTTTCCTTTTCTCTTCGGCAACTGCGGTGTGTGTAGGTGATGTTTACACCACAGCATGGAGGAATGTCATAGCTATATTTACTGCTCTAGCTGATAATGAGTGTGGCAAGTTTACTGAAAGCTGTTATTAGGCTGAATACAAAGCTTCCTGTAGACCAGAGAAGAAGAGGGAATATTGGAAGGATGAGCTGCAGGAGATCTCCATGCCTCATCTAAAGCTGTTAGGAACTCTGTGATTCAAGTAATCCAATCTATTTATACCAGCACTAAATGGGTGTTGTATTCAGCAGCAGATGTTCTCACCCCTAAATATGACATATCTTCAGGCTCGGGCTGCGGTGATGAGCTATATTCAGTAGTGCCTTTTGTCCTCTACCCCAAACCCCTATTGAGCCATCAAAACAGTATTTTTTACCACATAGCCTACCTTGGGAGGAACGTACCTTTTCAGACCTCATACGTTGTACTGATTAAAGCTCTACGATGGAGTCATCCCCATGGCCTCCATGAAATAAAAATGTTTATGGAATATTGTGGTATTTGTTATAAAAATGTATCTGTCCACATAACGTTTTGAAAAGTTAATGTGCCCTTGTGAAATTTAATACAAATTATTTCCCATCCCTCTTGCAACGACATCGCTCCTCTAGTGACACGTTTACTAGCTTGAGGGCGGGACAACCTGTCACTCACATGACGTCACAGTAAAAGTGAACTATAAAATTACTACAAAATCAAGTCCCTCTCACATTTTTTTCTTGTTCAATAAGGCGTTTTACTTAGATATGTCAATAGGGAAGAAAAGACTATTGCAACTTACTTTTAGCTGGTGTAACTCTCCTTGCCCAACCAGCTGATTTAAAAGTAACCAAAACCCCTATAAAACCATGCACCAAAACAACCATGGATATACCAAATGATTGGCTTTAAGTTTTTTTTCCCTCTCACCAGAAGTCTTTGGAGGAACCAACCAACCTTTCTAAACTTCTCAAGTATACATATTAAAGCTCTGCAGAGAAGTACAATGGCGTCAGAAAGCATATGGTGGAATGGGTTTTATTTAGCTGTTTTCTGATGAACAGCTACTTTGAGTTAGTCAAGCAGGCGTTTCAGTTAGTCAGACCTCCAAAGCTGATGTTATGGGTGGCCATAAATTTTTGCACAGACACCAAATGGAAACTTTGTTTCAGGCTGAAACAAAAGATGTCAGACTTGGTTTAGTTGCGTGTGGTGGCCTTTCTTTTGAGATATATAGTCCGTGCAAGAGAAAAGAGTTGGAAAGCTGCTCATAGACTGCTCGCTCCAACCTGTAATAGCTACTTTAAGTAGACATTTAGAAGATCACACACACAGACATGATATCATATTGCCACAGACAAAAAATTTAATTGAATATAAATGCAGCTGTAATAGTACTCAAATGTCACTGATTGTATTTAGATTGTGTTCATTTTAAGGACAGAAACACACATACACATACAACAAGCTGATCCAGACACGCTTTTTTTTTCTTGCTGATTTGAGTAATTCGGATGAGATGCCAAAGCCTTGGAAAACCAGTTTGGTCTTGACAGAGACGATCCAGAAAAACAACAGAGGGGATTTCACACGACTGTTGCGATGATATCATTTAATCGTCTAACCGCTTACATCACCGCAGCTGTACACGCTCAGCAGAGATCTGGGGTATCCGTGTGTGTCACGGGTACATAAAATACAGTTTCAAAATGATATTCATTTTTTTGAAATAACAGAGGAGGTTCTGTTTTATTGAATGATGCACCAGAGACTTGCCCTGGTTTCCAACTGGTCTTTAATGGCCCACATGCACATTACAATTTTTTTTTTTTTCATTGGTTCATAAGCTTTCCTCTTTCCACTATGCTGTTTAACAGAGATCATATTCTCCTTGTGTCTCATACTGAGTTTTAACAGTGATGTCATTAAATTTTGGTCATTAAATTATATACATTGACAGCTCTGGCTTTAACTCTTGATATGAGTTATCTTCATATGAGAGTTATCGTGACGGCGTGATCTTTTTAGGAGCCTCTAGAATATCGAAATATAAAAATATATTTTGCCAGTATTTTAAAAAAAGTTGCATAAATAAATACTAAATCAATATCAGTATTTATTTGCTCTGCTATGGGTTAAAAAATGTTTCATTACTACCATACTACCATGATTTAAAAGATGTTAAATGCAATAGCTAAAATTATATGAAAACATGAGGAAGTTTAAAATAAAAATATAATACAATTTTACAAAGGCATATTTTTTTTACCCATACTTGTTCAGTAAATTAACATAAGGAATAACAGTGATAATACGTGCAATTTCTATGCAAACATTTATTGTTAAAGTTGCTTATGCAAGTTATTTGTCATTTTAAAATGTCCTTTTTCAAGTTTATACATCCAACATTGAGGATAGACAATTTATGCTTGGAAACAGTATGTTGTATTTATAATATCACACTTATTATATATCTAACAGTTTAAATGTTTTTTCACAAATGAATAGATGATTTAAGGAAGGGGTTCATCATATTTGGGACTCTACGCAAATAGGGAAAAAGTATGCCTACTTTTCCTCAGACTCTCTTCTTCCCTTCCCCCGCCAAACAAGCCAAGGGTGCTAAATGCCTTGTTCCTCACAGCATTAGCACGGAGGCTTCAGGGCAAATGGATTATTTGCATCTTGCTGTCATATTCAGCAGTACAAGTGGACGTGGGCTGAGCTAGCAGAAACATTGGCTTAATTTGACCTCTTTTTCTGAAGGCCATGTCTGCCAGGCTATGTCTCCCAAACCTCAGGTTCTGACTTCAGTCAAGTCCGTACATAACTGGACAGAGAGTTATAGCATTTTGGTCAGCTAGCGGAATCTCTCTGTGCGCCGCTTCTGTAATTTGTCAGTAGGGCTGTAGTTACGACCATGCTAATTGCAGAGTGCGACATGGCACAGTTGTGCCGCTCTGCAGTTTGAATGTCTGGAGACTTCTGGTGTCAGTCCGTCTCATGTACCATCCCACTTCCAATGCCACAGATAGTTTTTCTTTTTGTCTCTTACAGGGGCCCTTATATTGTCCAGAAGTTAACCGTCATCATTGTGTTTATTGTTTGGATATTACATTCTCTTTTACTTTATTATCCTGCATTCTGACTTGAGGTTTTATTTTCCCACCATTTGAATAGAGTTATCTTTAGTAGTTTTCAGACTTCTAGATCAGCACGTGTCTTTGACAGGCTATATTTAAAATCAAATAGCAAAATGATCTACTAGCTCACACAGCCTGGCGCTTTGATTAGATACACCACAGGAGCCGGAGAGGCTTTGTCAGAGCATTGTGCAAACTATAGGATCAGTGACATTAGCACAGCATTCGTGGCTCGACAGTTCGAGACTGTTTTCCAAGATGGCTACTGTCTGAAAAACGTATAATGTACGTCGTTACAAAGTCCATCTCTCTACACTGGCTGTACAATAATTTTACGAAGCGACGAAAATAGTTTTTGTGCGCAAAAAAAATCGAAATAATGACTTTATCCGCCAAGTTATTGTCTTCCGTGTAGGTCTCTGACGTGGAACTCACATGATAGCGGTGCTCTTCCTCTTCCGGGTCATGTATTCAAACGGTGGAGAGACCTCAGTTGGATAGAGCTACAACCAATCAGAGCAACGAAACGACGCATTACGCTAGTTGTCAAATGTCAACAGAGCTCAACTGCACTGTGTTGCCAAGTCTGCGTTTTTTCCCGCGGGTTGTTTTCCATGTCCGCGGGTTGAAGCAACTGTTATGTTATAGATCCATGAGTGTGAATTTTAGCAGGCTAACTTGCCAAAATAACACACATTTTACCCCCCAAACACCTTTTTTTTTCTTCAGGCAACCCTGTCTGCACGGGCGCTGGAATAAACGATCTTTGCCGGTGTTGTAAAAAAATAAAATAATTTATTGATACACAGAGTACTTACCCAACATGATCATAATTTTTGACAGAAATAGTGAAGGTGAATGCATATACAAACAAGCTCTCCGTTTAGGATTCGAACAAATATAATCTAAGCCCCTTTGATGACGTGCATGATTACATTACTGTTTATCATCTGTCCGTCATCGTCTAAAGCCCGCCCTGATGATTTCATTGGTCCGAACAGTTTCTGTTTGGAGATAATTACTCCTCTATGGCCCAGACCGAACCGCCTGACCTAAAAATGTTGTGGGCTGGTCCAGGCTACAATAAAATAGAATTAGGAGTCATTCTTCTTCTGCAGAGGCAGTCTTTCATCGCACTATGATGTCATAGTTAGATAAATGACTCATTTCAGATTTTTTGGAGCTTGGTTTCAATTAAAGCTGTTTTTTGACCTGAACCCAAACGTAGTCTTAAGGTTTTCTTATTTAGTTTTATTTTTCAATAACTAAACCTGCTTTTTGCCATGAACATAGCCATATAAACTGGAATAGCGTAAAAAAAAGTTGTAACATTTCAGAGTAATTAATGAAAAATGTTTTCCATATTGTAAGGTAAAATGTAATTTGTGTTTTTTTGGGGGCAGATATGTACCCCAATATATAGGTATGTGAAAGAGTTTTATTAAAATATTTTTTCCTCCAAGAAAATTATACCAAACAGAGTTTATTTTGAAGAATTTAATTAATTTTATGAGGCATTGTTTTCCTATTAATTATAATGTCAGGACAGTTGTTCCACCATCGTCTTTGATATTAAATTAATTTTAATACAGATATTCAAAACTTGATCTTCATAGAAAATGTGCATTCAAGATTTTGCATTTATGAATTGCATGTTTAATTTATTTTTGAATAAAATAATAACTAAAAAGGGTAATTGACCTGCTAAAATCACAGACGTTACAAACTTTTAAAATGTGAACTACAAACTACAGGTAAAAATAATCAGTGCTTTCCACCATTCAAGAGCTTGTCTCCTTTGAGCTGCCACATTCTTTATCCCTTTTTCAGGGGAAGAGAGAAAGACCCCCTCCCGTATATTGGTAATGGGACTGTCATGCAGAAAGACTCCATTGTGTGGGCCAGGATCCTGTTTCTCCCTGGGCCTGTAATTAAGAAGGGATTGCTTGAACAGGGATATTTAGGTGGCTGAATATAGGGTAGGGATTGCTTAGGCCGCTGGGTAAACTGTCTACACATGCATAACTGGACTTACCCCATCCCTACGGCCCTCAAACGATATATGCATGTGTATATTAGTGTCTACTGTGTGTACGTAGAAGTTAGCCTTTGTTAAACTGTGTCATCTCTAAGAGCTCACAGCTCAAGTTTGCTTTTCAGTGGTTACCTAGGTGATCACTAAAAAGTGAGCTCATTTGAAGGGAAACAATAAAAAAGAGGTGAAAAGAAACACTTGGCCTAGAGCGTTTACCGCTAGACCTGTGATGTCAATAGTGTGTTCTCATCTTATGGTAAATGTCAGTCTTAGATCACCAAGATTTAGGCCTCTTTTTATTAGACTTTCTAGTGAAAGGAAACTTCACTAAAAACACTTTAGTAAAGGTCCTATCAGTTCACTATCAAGCAATGGTCCACTAATAAAATGTTTTTAATGGCCAATGCTCATTCCAATTTCTAAGAGAGGGTCGATGGCTGATATAATCCCAATATAGGCATCGCAAAAATGATAAAGAATGGAGGACTATTTGTGCATTAGGGTTAAAAAATAAAAAGCTATTTTTTCTCTGTCTCACAATTAGGGATGGGTATCGTTAAGGTTTTAACGGTATTACTACTCTTACCGATACTGCTTATCGGTCCGGTACTTTAACGGTATTCTTATCGGTACTTTTTCAGATTATATATATATATATATATATACATACATACATACATACATACATACATACACACACACACACACACACACACACACACACACACACACACACACACACACACACACACACACACAATTAACAAAAATACACAGCCTACACATGCAGTGCTTTCATTTCAGGAAGAATTCTACTAATCAAATGTAAAATAACACTGTTCATCATAAATAGCCAAATTAATGCTTATTAAAGCTGAAGTTATTCATGCAAGAGCTGTGAGTGATTTTCTCTGAACAAGAGCTGTGAACATTTGGTTGTTTAATTCGCAGTAATTCGTCAGCATGTTTATTTACACTGCTGCCTCTTTAAGACAGACGTGCAGAGTGGCGACTGATAATAGGCAGATGGACTATATTTTCTCCTGACTATATCCATAATAACTACGTCCATTTTAGACACAAACTGTGTTGTGTTTAAGAGACTCTCCAAGCCGGTCATTTTGACATAGATGTTTGTGTACATGTGATCGTTTAGACGCGAGTGTGAAACCGAAAGTGTAATTTGCTCGTCTCGTTGCGGCTGTTTCAGAGCGCGCGCGTCGACTTGGGAACAATCTCTTGCGCACATTTTTGTGCATTTAATCGCTGTTTTTATTATTAAACGCGTCCCACAATTTACCAACCGTAGCTAGATTGTATTTTACAACAATCACTGATCGTGCTGATTCTGTCATTACGTTTTAGTTTTATGGAGAAATGACAGCGTAGGCTACTGCTGCAAAGGGAATCAAGTTGGGTTAGACATAAATATTATAATTATAATCTTTGGAAGACAAAATCTAAAATAAAAGCAGACTATCACAGATCTAAAGTGTAACCAGGCTATGTTTGAATGTTTGGTTCTGTCCTCGGCTGTCGTTTGCGGAGCTCTCTCTCTCTCTCTCTCTCTCTCTCTCTCTCTCTCTCTCTCTCTCTCTCTCTCTCTCGTCACGTGTATTTTCAAAAGTACCGACAGCAGAACCGATAACGTCCGAGCTTATCGATACAACAGTCTTTCAAAATTCAGCCCCGGGGCCCGTTTAATACCGGGTTTCGGTACCCATCCCTACTCACAATATGATGTATATCTCAAAATTGTGGCTTTATTTTTAGAATTGCACCTTTATTTATCATAACTGTGACTTCACAGCACAGCTCATTGTATTTTGTGGTTATTTCAAATGTTTTGCCTCTTAATTTCTTGCAAATACCACTTTGTATTTCACAATATTACTTTATATATAAATATTGTGACTTTATTTATCATAAATGTAACTTTTTATAACTCTCAATAAACATATCTCAGTTGGGACTGTTAATAACTGTGTTTTTTCTTTCTTTCTAATTCCAACTTCATTTCTCATAATGGCAACGTTTCTTCTTAATAAACTTTATCAATCACTTTTTTCATTTTTTTACTCTGAGGCAAAAAAAGCCATCAAGCAGATACAATTTACAGTAAATTCCAGTTCATGTAAAAGCTAGGAATATCAGGGAATTTGAAAAAAAGTGTGATTTTGTTAAATTGGGAAATTATGCTATATGCTCAACTTAAATAGTTTTTTTCTCCTTTAGTGCAGTCTCTATAAAATGAGTTTTCAATGTATCCAGTAATCAAGAATGACTGTACATCATGTAAAGGTCATTGCAATTAATTAGTCAAAAGTTGTGGAAATCAACCCTGGAAGCATGGAAATAGAAAATATTTATCATCTGTGGACAAGGCTGTTAGTTGTTTTTGGAATTTATACAAGGACAATTATAAGCCTGCGTCTGTATTTTCAAGTTGACAAAAATTGGGCACATTAATCGTTCTGGCCTGTAAATTGGTCAGTACTAGGCTTTGGTTATGACGGTCTTGTTCTTTTAGTCTTTTTTGTTTGGACTGTCCAATGGACAATATGATTTCAGCAGACACAGTGGTGATTTTCATTTTTTCCCTCTGTCTGAACCAGCCCGGGTCCAAGGTCCCACTCCTCCTTACAGGCTTCAAGGCAAACTTGTTAACCCTGTACTCTATTTGCCTTGTGGTCATGTAATGTTCATTGTGTTCTAACAAATTTCCATCTCTGTTACCTGCAGGTTGGCAGACTGGCACACAGGCACAGATGGCAGAGGTGATGGAGGGTGTAGTCACGGCAGCAGTGCCCAACACCAGTGTGGACTGGCAGAAGCGGTGCATCGCTCTGGAGACGCAGCTTATGAGGTTTCGTCTGCAAGCGGGAAATATCCGCCACCTACTTGCTGAGAGGGTAAAAGAGGGGTATTATGGGTAACATAGGGTCTACAAAATCGCCCACTGCATTCCAGTTACGTATATGATTTGTTTATTTTCTGTACATTTTGCACATGTATGGATAAATTCATCTAGCCAAAACAAATATCAATCCTCTTTCTTGCAAGTTGGATTGCAACAAAGCCACTTTTTTTGACAGTAAACATCACTATGTAAGAGCCTAAATAGCAGATCATGTAGTAAACGGAACATCCTGCTGAGCAGCATCTTATGAATTGCACATGAAGCCTTCAGCTTCTGTCCTGTCTCATCATCCCAACTCACAAACAAGAAAGTACCAAGCAACATTATACTACCTTTTAAAAAACAACAACTTTTGGACATAGTACTAACATGTTTTTTTTGTACATTTACCATGGTATTTTTGAAGTACCCTGGTTGGATACCTTGTTACTCGAACACTAATCAATCAGTACCTTGATATATATCAAAACACCCAATGTCATTACCATCTGATTCATCGCTGCACATTGTTGTGACATTAGCTAATTCTGATTCTCATTTACTTCTTTTAAAAGGTCTTTTGCCTCAGACACAGTGGAACAAGTTGCTTAGTTTCTCCTCTGCTCTTTCTCTCTCCTTCCTCATCAACAGTTTGGTCATGCTGCATTGACCTCAGTCTTTCGTCTTGCAAGAAAAGGTTAACTGTCAAACTTGGCAGGCGGCCCTTCAGGGGAAAACCACTGACTCGTGTGAATGCCTGAGTGGATATACAGGTGTGTGTGGCTGTGTGTGTGTGTGAGATAGACGATGGAACGATTCCTTTATTAATGACCAGATTAGCACAAGTAACTGTATTTTTACAGTTTTTTCGAGAACGCAGTGTTGCTTTCCTATGGCCATGTTGTTAGGTTGTTGTGGGTGGTTGCTAGGGCATTGCTATGCAGTTGTTAGCATGCAGTTGTTAGTAGCTATAGTGTTCTTGGTGGTTACTTACTAGCAAATTCAGGAGTCAAGATTTTATATTTTCACCCCCCCCCCCCCCCCCCCAAAAAAAAAAAAAACCCATGACACGGAACTAAACAAAACATGATTAGTTGCTTCACATGTCATTTAGACATCCTCTTGGGCGGTCCTTGGACAATGAAACTTGTGTTGGCGTCCAGACCTTCTGCCATCAATCTGAAGGTCTGGCTATGCAAAACTAGGCTGGAGGTGACAAACCTTAGTACTCTAGGGGGCGTTATAGTGATCTCCAAGTGCTTCAACCATGTGTATTATTATTCGGGCCAGTTGCATAAACTTGACCTCTATGTTAATACTGTGTCTTGCTAATGCTAATACTTGCTGTAGTGGCCCTTGTGGCAATCCCAAGAATGCAAAGCATACTTGGGTTGTGTCAGACACATTTCAGAGGGAGTGAGGAAGCTAGCATAGCCTGAAGCATCTGTGTTCACATGCTTGTTTAAAGTGTGTTTCAGGACATACGGTTTGAGGTTTTGTGCTATAGGCCATCTCATAACTTTTTGTTCATCCATAAAACCGTTTACTGAAGAATCAGAACACCTTCTAACCATTTTTCATGCATAACTTTGTCTCAATAAACACACTGGGGATTAAACATCTCCTCATGGAGGGACCTATAAACAATATTTTAGATTGGTCTGTAGACCATGTGTGTACTTGCTCTTCTTGATGTTAATAAGCCGGTCCAAAAACAACACAAATTTTGTTTTTCTTTTCGGTCTAAGAGGTAGGTCTGTTGTTGTGTTTTTTTTTCTATCTGTGGTGGTGCCATTAGGGTGTTTACTGTCCAAACACGCAGACCACAGGGACATTAACTCTTGGACGCCTCCCAAACATCCTCCATCAGGTTTCTTCCCACTATGGTCATCGTCTCTAACAGCCTTTCACTTACCCTGACCTCCACTCTCTCCTGCTCTCCCATTCTTTCCATCTTCTCTCGCTGGATATCAGGGCTCAGTGTCTTATGTTTTTTTTTTTTTTTTTTTTAGTGAAGCGGGCAAAAGAAAGTGTTGAGAGTTTGCTGCTGGTGTCTGTTTAGAAAGATTCATATGCTTCTCATCTGCTTCTCTGGGTGGCGTTAGGAGTGTTTTACACATTGACCCACTTTGCTGAGGAAAAGCTTGACACAGAATTGTGTGAAGGGTGTGATCTCTTATTCTGGCATGAGGGAATACATTTTCCATTCTGTTCACGTACACATGCTCTACAGTTGTAAAAATTCATCCCATAGGAGAATAAGATTAAAATTGTGTATGAGTGCTCATAGGCCATGTTCGAATAGCATACTACCATTACGTGTACTGAAAAAATGTTTCTAGATTTAAGTGGCTCGTCACTCTATACGCCAAGTTGCCGGCTCAGGGAACTGACCCACCAAAGACGGTCCGATTAGAGACCACACGAAGATTCAGGTGTTTCCGGGAATAACCCATTTATTTTCACCACTCAACAGACTGGCTGGTTGGGCCGTGTTAATGTGTTAATCTGTGGTTTTCTATAAAATACAAACAGTAACATAAACATGAATATACATAACAATAATAGCACTGAATTACAATAATCAAACATATTGACCATAATACAGGACAATAAATTAAGATTAATAACTAAACATGAACATTAGTCCCAAAAACTGGAAGCAAAATGTAAAGCAGCTATAACTTCTACATTATTGCCGGTGCACAGCTGTAACCTGACACCTTGTTAGTGCTGCAAAGCTCGATGAGAGCAACGCATTATCAGGTCTGAGTGCGCATGCACAAAGCAATTTGTTTACAACAAGTCTCCCGTTATATACAGAGTATCACTGCGAACCTTGCCTCAAATAGGAACATAACATGTAATAATAATGAAAAGTAACACTAGCACTGACGATGATAAAGATTTGTACACAAGCATACTATCTAGCAAGTTATAGACATGAATACACGCATCTACATCGTCACCTCACGTGCGTTTTAGCTTGTTTACAGGAACGAATACAGGTCTCATCGACTATATAATTAAAAAGAGCAAACTTACTTTTGTATTCACGCACAACACTTTGACCAAAAAGGCGATATCAAGTTATTAAACTTCAGCATAACTCAAGCGAGGCGTCTCGTGTGTACCGCTGCACTGGACTGCCGTCTCTGTGAGGGTGGGGGAGATCACCTGGTCATGTGTCCGGCTGCTGATTGGCTCAGGCAAGGTGTGGTGTATGCGTGTATGCCTCAGAATACAGAGGGGGAGATTTAAGAGAGAGAGTTTAGTGACAGCAAAACATAGCCTTTTTTACAGCCGCCCCCAGATTTCCACAAGGAAATATGTACATCTGCAAAAGGGCTTCTAATCTACTATGGATTTACAATTACTTTAGTCAGGAATGGCAGGTAATTGTATAAGGCGTGCAGCTGGCCGAGTGTAAGTTTTTTCTCCCACCTGAACCTTTGCTGTTCTCACTCTGGTATCAGCTCCAGGGAAAACTTCTGACACCTTCCCCACTGGCCAGAGAGCTCTGGGTAGCTGAGGATCCACGATCAAAACCGTAGTGCCAACCTTGACTTCTGGAGTGTCGCTTTGCCATTTTTGACGGCTTTGAAGGCCAGGGAGGTAGAATTTGAGGTAGTGCCTCCAGAATTGGTCCGCTAGGATTTGGCTGTGACGCCAGCGTCGCCGACTGACAAGCTCAGACTGGGGGTATACTGTCAAGGGAAGCGAAGCATCTGGCCGCCCCATCAGGAGACAATTTGGAGTGATCGGATCAGGATCAGAGACATCAGATGATGTATATCCCAGTGGTTTGGAGTTCAAGATTCCTTCAATCTCCACCAGCACAGTTTGAAGGACCTCAATAGTCACCGATTGAGCTCCAAGAGTAACCCTCAGTGCGTTTTTCAATGAGCGAATTTCTCGCTCCCAGCAACCTCCAAAGTGTGGCGCATTTGGAGGGTTAAAATTGAATTCAATCTGCTGCTCAGCCAACTGTCTCTGAAGGTCTGGAACAAGAGCTGCAAAAGCTTCCTTTAGCTCTCTTTCACCTCCTCTGAAGTTTGTGCCTTGATCTGACCAGAGCTCATGGGGTTTCCCTCGTCTAGCTGTGAACCGTCTGAGGGCCATAAGGAAGGAGTCACTTTCCAGACTATGGAGGATATCGATGTATACTGCTCTGGTGGTGAGGCATTTGAATATTATCCCCCATTTTTTCTCACTGCGTCGACCCGTTCTGACAGCATAGGGACCAAAGCAGTCCACACCAGTGGAGTAAAAGGCGGGCTTGAAAAGACGTAGTCTCGCTGGGGGAAGGTCCGCCATTTTAGGTACCTCTGGGTTTTTTCTCCATTTTTGGCACTGCGCACACCCTCGCTGCAGATGCTTTATGGCCTCTCTACCACGCAGAACCCAGTACTTCCGCCGGAGTTCAGCGAACACCCTCTCAGGACCTGGATGGCAAAGTTTGGAATCATAACTTTGGATGATAAGTTTGGTAATGGGATGCCTTTGGTCGAGTACTATAGGGTGTATGTTGTCAGGTTCAAGGTAGGGACTATGTCGTAAACGTCCGCCAACTCTGATCAAGTTAGTTTCTACGTCGAGTTCTGGGGACAGTGCTCTTAGTCTACTGTTGCGGGCAAGCGGTTTACTGGTTTTTAGTTGTTCCAATTCTGATGGAAAGCATTCCTGTTGTGCTTGCTGCAAAACACCAATCTCAGCATTTCGGTAGTCACTGGCTGTGGGCTTACCATCGGCCGCCCCTTGAAGAGCCATGGACTCGATTAGCTCCTTCAGAGTCTTAAACTGACTGAAATTAGTTGATGTAAAGCAGACCAGAGTACTAGAATCTGTTTTACGCAATTCTTTATTGTCTAGTACCTTTGGACTGGGGCATTCCGGCCACAGATTGGGTGGATCTTTCAGGAACAGCGGTCCTTGGCACCAGCGGCTTCCTGTGTTGAGCTCGAGTAGACTCTTTCCCCGAGTGATGTCATCGGCTGGATTACTTGCGGATGGTACGTATCTCCAACTGTGTTGCTCTGTGAGATCTTGAATCTCTGCTACCCGGGTCCCTACAAATACTTTGAATCGGCAAGATTCAGATTGTAACCACGTTAGGACGGTGGTGGAGTCGGTCCACAAGATTATTTGCCGTATGGGCAGGTTCAACTCGGTTTTGAGCAATTTGGCAAGTTGAGCTCCTGTCAATGCAGCGCACAATTCCAGTCTGGGAACAGATTGTTGTTTTTTTGGTGCTACACGTGATCTTGCTGTTAAGAAGGCTACCTCTGTTTGCCCATGTTGATCTTCTGTTCGAAGATATGCCACAGAGCCATATGCACGTTCGGAGGCATCACAGAAAACGTGTATGTCTCGTAGGCTTGTTCCAGTGTCTTTGGTGGGGCTACAGTAGCATCGTGGAAGAACAATATTTGGTAGGGCTGGTAGCTCCTCCTCCCATTCAATCCAAGTTTGTAACAGATCTGTGGGCAAGTGTGGATCGTCCCAATCCCGTTTTTTGTCCCACAGTCGCTGTACAATTATCTTGGCACGAGTGGTATAAGGGATGAGGTAACCCAACGGGTCGTACTGGCTGGCTAAGATTCTGTATATGTTGCGCATGGTAGTCTCACTACTGCCCTTGGCACGGTATTTGTAGGAGATTGTGTCAGACTGATGGTTCCAGAGAAGCCCCAATGTCGATTCCTTGCTGTCTGTTTGGCCTTGTGAGATCCAGAGTTCTGCACTGTCTGATATGGCATCTTGGGGCAGGTGACTTATTGTTGAAGGAGCATTGCTGGACCACTGCCTCAACTCAAAGCCACCGTCTGCCAGCAGGTTCCTTATCCGGTCAACGAAACATCTTGCTTCCTCTGCTGAGGTGAAACTTTGTAGGCAGTTGTCTACATAAAAGGATTTTCGCACAGAATTCTGGACATCATCTCCAGGCTGGCTATGGTCAAGTATATGTTTCTGAAGTGCAAAGACGGCACAGCAGGGGCTGCAGGTAGTCCCGAAAGGGAGGACTTGCCATTCGTACACTCGGGGTAGTTCCTGTGTGTTTAAGTCTCTCCAGAGAAAGCGCAAGAGCGGTTTATCTTCTGAGAGCAGTCTAATTTGGTGGAACATCCCCTTGATGTCGCTGCTGACTGCCACCGAATGTTCCCTAAATCTGAGCAGAACAGCAAGTAGGGATGGGCCTAACACTGGTCCAGGGAGCAAAAGCTCATTCAGGTTTTGTCCCTGATATTGGAATGAGCAGTTGAAGACAATCCTGTTTTTCCCATTGTGATGCACCATGTGATGCGGGATGTACCAGGAGCAGGAAGAGTCTGTCTCAACATTCTGTGGCACTTGCCTAACATAGCCTGCTTGTTCCAGTTTTGAAATCTCTGCAGTATAAGCGGCTGCTTGCTCTGGGATCCTTGTCAGCCTCCTTTCTGTTGCCCTCAGCTGTGACAAGACTGCTTCTTTCGGTGCTCTGAGTTCGGGCATGTTCTTGACTCGTAAAAGAGGGGTGGCGTATCGCTTGATGCCATCCACCTCGACCCTTACTGTCTTCCTTTCCAGAAGTTCCACCGCCTCCTGATCCAGCCTGGACCGAATGCAAATCTTTTCATTGCGCCAGGGTAGTATGTCCATCTGCCACAATTTCTCCACTTGCTTGTAGAGATCTGATTCGGGGAATGAAACTGAAGTGAAGAAACAGTGTTGTTCAGTCAAGTCCTTCCACAAGTGTTGGACCGGGCCCTGTAATGTCCAGCCGAGACGTGTCTTTATAGCTGCTGGTCCCCCTGGAGGGCCAAGCCTTACTGGTTCCACAGGAGTGATCAGATGGAGGTAATCTGACCCAATGAGCAGCACAGGACAGACCGCTTCGAAATCGTGCAATGGAAGCCCTTTAAGGTGTCGATATCTCTCCTTCAGCTTCTTCACTGGGTGTGAGTGTTCTGCTAAGCTTAGCTGTTGAGCAGTAAAGGCACCTTTGATGTGATACCGTTTAGCGGGCTGAGCGGTAGGGGAGATAGTAAATGAGACTGCTGCTCCTCTGAGAACTTGTAACTCTTGCCTGACTGTTCTTAACGGAAGGTCTTCAGGCTGGCCTTTGAGGCCCAACTGCTGAGCTGCACTATGGAGGAGAATCGTTCTCTCGGATCCATCATCTTGGATTGCGTATGCGTTCATCCTCTTCTTTCCATTTCTGAGAATCACTTTGCTGATTTTAAGTAGAACCTTTCGGCTGGTAGGTGGCTTATGAATCAGGAGAATCTCATTCATGGTGTTGAGCAGACAGGTGTTGGTATCAGCAGTTTCATCTTGAACCGGCCTTGGATTCTCTGGTTTTCCAGTACTGATGTCATGCAGAGCCAGGAGGTGTCGACTGTTACACTGTCTGCAACGCATTTTTAAGTTACATTCTGCTGACTTATGAGTTCTACCACAGCGCCAACATCTGTTGTTGTCTTTGATCCAGCTTCGTTTCTGGTCTTTAGTAAGCTGCTTGAAGTTGGTACACTGGTTGAGAGAGTGCTTACTGTTGTCGCAGTAGGGGCAGTAGGGTCTCAGAGATGTCTTAGATGGTGGAGCAGACTGTGTAGACTCTGACATCACATTCTCAGTGCCCAGAAAGATCGTAGTGCTTTTAGTGGCTGGCTTAGAGTCTCTGATAATCTCTCTTGTACGTGTCGAAGGCCCTCGACGTTGATTGCTTGCATACCTGGTCGTGTCCTCTTGAACTTGAATTTCGAACTCTAACCATTCTGCAAAATCCAGAAGTGTAGGTATGGGTACACGATGCGGATGTGCAAACCTCCGAAACCCTGATCTCAGATCGTGTGGAAGCTTCCCAAGCAGCCGAGACACGTGAGACCCACACTGCAGTTCAAAAGTGCCCTTCCTACCTAATTGTTCCAACATGCCAACCAGGGAACGGACTTTGAGAGCGAAAAGTCTAAAGGCCTTCTGGTCTCCACTAGAAATGTTTGGGCCGTCCATTAACTCTGCAATCCGTTGTAGAGCTAGTTGATGCGGCTGGCCGTACTGCTGATCTAAAGCAGCCATTGTCCTGGTGTAAGGGTGTTGCGAATGGCAGTACGAGTCAGCAACTAGTAGAGCCTCCTCTAATTTCAGATGGTCCATCAGTACCTGAAATTTGAACCGTTCCGTTGCATGAGCTGGGAGGATATTATCCAGAGCAATTTTCAATCGTGAGAACTCTCTTGGGTTGGGATGTATGAAATCAGGAATCGTGGGAGTTGGACCTCGATAAATCAGTTCCTGTTCAGGGGAAGGTGGTGGAGTAAGCGACCGGCGTGGCGTTTGTGGATGCCTGGCAGGGTCTTGAGAGTCTCTGTAAGGAGAATTTGAGGAATCATTTCTGTGGGAGTAATGCACCTTTGATCTCTGACCCCCTTGTGGCATATAATGGTAGGAAGAGCTCGGTTTGATAATGGAGGCAAATGCTGGAGGTGGGGGGTGTGGAAGACTTCGAAGCTTGCCTTCAGTCGGGTGCTCTCCTTGAAGTTTGAAACGAGGAGCTGGTACAGGTCTGAAGCTTGTATCATCAGAACGTTCCTGTTGTTGGGTGCGTGGTGCAGGTATAGGACTGGAGCTAAACTGCCTTGGAGAGGTGACAGGTGAAAGGGGCGGACTTCCAGGACGTTGATGGTCCATTTGAATTTGTAGCCGCTTCATTTGTTGCTTAAGCTGAGAAAGCTCATTTGCATATTGGTTATTTGCACTCTGCACTGTGTCCCTTTCCTGCTGAATCATATGCAGGGCTTGGCGGAGATCCTTATTCTCTCTCCGTACAATGTCTGATGTAGACTCGCACTCCTCATCGGACCACTGTAGAGGGCTGTCGGCCTCGTATCCTGGTAGCAGCGGTGTAAAACCTGTGGCACCTTCATCTTCTTCATCGCCATCAGCCAGTCTGGTTGAATGAGTGAGTGATGACATGGGTTGTGAAACAGGCTTATGGATGGTGAAGCCAGTGAGATCATACTGATCATAACGTGTGGGAAGGACGCTTTTCCTCCTGACTCGCACAGTTGGCTCAACATCTGTAGCATGTGACATCTTCTATCTCTTTGGTAAGTCCACACTCCGGCTCGAAGGACCATGAAAAAATGTTTCTAGATTTAAGTGGCTCGTCACTCTATACGCCAAGTTGCCGGCTCAGGGAACTGACCCACCAAAGACGGTCCGATTAGAGACCACACGAAGATTCAGGTGTTTCCGGGAATAACCCATTTATTTTCACCACTCAACAGACTGGCTGGTTGGGCCGTGTTAATGTGTTAATCTGTGGTTTTCTATAAAATACAAACAGTAACATAAACATGAATATACATAACAATAATAGCACTGAATTACAATAATCAAACATATTGACCATAATACAGGACAATAAATTAAGATTAATAACTAAACATGAACATTAGTCCCAAAAACTGGAAGCAAAATGTAAAGCAGCTATAACTTCTACATTATTGCCGGTGCACAGCTGTAACCTGACACCTTGTTAGTGCTGCAAAGCTCGATGAGAGCAACGCATTATCAGGTCTGAGTGCGCATGCACAAAGCAATTTGTTTACAACAAGTCTCCCGTTATATACAGAGTATCACTGCGAACCTTGCCTCAAATAGGAACATAACATGTAATAATAATGAAAAGTAACACTAGCACTGACGATGATAAAGATTTGTACACAAGCATACTATCTAGCAAGTTATAGACATGAATACACGCATCTACATCGTCACCTCACGTGCGTTTTAGCTTGTTTACAGGAACGAATACAGGTCTCATCGACTATATAATTAAAAAGAGCAAACTTACTTTTGTATTCACGCACAACACTTTGACCAAAAAGGCGATATCAAGTTATTAAACTTCAGCATAACTCAAGCGAGGCGTCTCGTGTGTACCGCTGCACTGGACTGCCGTCTCTGTGAGGGTGGGGGAGATCACCTGGTCATGTGTCCGGCTGCTGATTGGCTCAGGCAAGGTGTGGTGTATGCGTGTATGCCTCAGAATACAGAGGGGGAGATTTAAGAGAGAGAGTTTAGTGACAGCAAAACATAGCCTTTTTTACATGTACTATTTCTGGACAAACTAGTGGGCCTCATTAATTAAACTTTCGTAAATATATGAGTAAATTCTGATTCATTTGCATGTAAACCAGACTTTATGGAAAATCCTCTGGATTCACAAACGCTTCATAAACATCAGATTTGATAGTTAAACGTGTATAAGTTAAAGGGTTAGTTCACCCAAAAAGGAAAATTGTGTCCATAATTACTTACCCTAATGTTGGTCAACACCCGTAGGACCTTCATTCTAGCGTGACAAGCCAGACCCACATCAAGATGTTTGGTCTAGAAACTCACCATAGACAGGGCTCAATCCGAGGGGCGGGATAAACGGTTGTCTTTCAAACTCCCTCTGCACGCGATAGGATAGTGTTACAACCAACCAGAGCAACGAAGGTGAAACAGAGCTTATTGATAGATTAAACATTCGCCGTATCCGGTCGGCAAAACTCCGAACACATCTTCCCTTTTTAAGAATGACTTCAGTGACGTTCTTTTTTCCAAGAAAAGCTCATCTCCAAGTCTTCCAGAGTCGCGGTCAAAGCTGATTCGAAAGACCACCAGTTTCTGTGTTTACTAGAAGCACGCAAACGCAACTCGGCCGTCATCATTATGGCCCCGCCCACCAACTCTATACACGATGTGATTGGCCCGGCAAGAGTTAGGGGAATACAGCTCAGAAGTGTATTGAGAGTTGCTAGACGACACTCTTGGGCAGATTTGATTTGCTGCCGCTAGGGTGCGTGTAGATTTCTAGGCTACCTTTATTCATCTTCGAAACACAAATAAAGTTGAAATCCGATGGCTCAGAAAGGCTTTCATTCACACTAATGTCATTTCCTCTCTCAAGACCCATAAAAGGCACTAAAGACGTCATTAAAAAGTCCATCTCACTACAATGGCTCTACAATAATTTTATGAAGCGACGAGAATAGTTTTTGTGTGCAAAAAAAAAACAACGAAATAACGACATAGTGATGGGCCGATTGCATAAGAAAAGTTCTAAATGTTGTGAATCAGTGTATCGATTGAATTCCAATCATTTGTAAATAGGATGTACATGTACTCTTATTCACAATGTGCATAATACCTCGCCTCACAACTATGCAAATTACGTGACCAGGAATGCTGTGGAATCTTCCATACTTCCTTCCTTCTCAGGATTGCTCCTAGTATATTATATAAATGCAGGCCACCATGTGTGTCCACCAAAGCGTTTTAGCCAGCTGAAAAGATGCCTAAAGCTTTTCTAAAAACAGCCAGCTGGTGGCGCTTGAGAGTATCTAATTTTTAAGAATATTACTGAACATAAAAACAGAGTAACCAACAATAATAACTTCTCCCTTATTATTCAGCCATTGTATGAGTAGGAAAGTGGTCATTGAAGTATATGCCCCGCCCCTCTTCCACTGTGATTGGACGGCTGGGTAAAAAGTGATCGTGACCACTGTTTTATGTGCCATCTACATGTGGGGAGCAGGTTTAAATTGATTTTGTACCAACAACATTATGAAAACACGATTCATACGAAAATCATGAATCCTAAAATTTACGAACGATTTGCTCAAAAATGAGTCCTGCTTGTGTTTAATGAATGAGGCCCAGTATGTGTTTTGTGCATAACTTATGCACATTTTCTGTGTTAAAAGAATACCCATGTAATGTACAATTTTGTTTGCCAAAACTTAGTTTATAAACAGAGCACAGATGCTCATATGTACAGTAGTTGTAAGATGTACTTTATTTCTGATTGTGTTTGACTTCACACAGAAAACATCTTTTCTTTATGTGAGTGCTGCATGTGTTTGCATTTAAAATGAGAAAGTAAATGTGGAAGATTCAGTAAGTTGGTCCTCATGTGGGATTTGGCCTAGTTCTTCATGCTTTCTGTAGAACTGTCTTGTTTCTAATGATCTGCCAGACAGGAGGATTAGCCTGCAATAGCAATAATGCTTTCTTGCGATCTCTCACTCTCTCAAATTCAATCTTTCTCCATTAAAAACACCATCCCTGCTTCATTAGTGTTTATCTTCTTGCACAGTTCTCAAATTAATTAGTGAGCTGTTGATTGTTTCAAAATTTTGGTTGTCTATATCTAATATTTTCTAAGACAATATTTTGAAGTTTCTTCAACGATGGACTTATTTTAGCAAATAAACGTTCCTTAATGCTAAAAAATGTTGATTTATAAAGAATATTATTGGAAGATGTTTTAGAGTCTTGATCATGGCAGATGGATATGCTGGTGCTTTCCATAGTCATTAATGCATAGCTTGCATTCTCTGCTTCCATATTCTAAGGGGGTGTAGTCAACTGGTTAAGTCCTGGAGTTCAACCAAGGAGGAAACCTTCTTTGCTTTTACCCATAGCAACTGCAGGAGAACAGTTGTTAAATTTTTCACATACCTGGTTGTGCGACGCCTGAGCAGCTGCCCTGCCCCCACCTGTTTAACCTGTGGTCTGTCGTGCAGTCAACCGTCAGTCCATCCCTAGTCTTCTGCTTAATCAGGATGATATTTTGTGCTTTAGCATTAGCAAATTGACATGAAACGGAAGTTGCAATAATCTTTTCTTTCATATTGTGGCATATATCTTCACACACAAAAAATGTAGGACAGGACTTGATTTATTTCCATAGGGTATTGATTGGATAGTTTTCGTTTGCTATTGCCGTGCTCTCTAAGAGTGACAGAAAAGATGTCTTTGCAAAAGGGAGGGGAAGTTATTTTGATTTAAAGATTATGAGTGCACATTAATGTACACGGATAAAAAATAATGCAAGAATTCTCATTTCGGTGACTGAACTTAGGCTCAATGTTAAGCCATTTCTTTCACCCCTCGAGTCATGTTCGTGGTCCTCTTGTATTCAACTGTTGCCTCCCCAGAGCTCCTCCTTGGGACATGAGACTGGTGTGGCGCGCAGGTGACGCTCATTAACACTTGCACCACCAGCCTTGCTTCATTCCCGCGGCTCTTGGCCCCGTCCGACAGCTGAAAATATTTGACCAAAATCTTTTTTTTTTTATCTTGTCAGCGTCTATATTGTGCACAGAACTTGGCTAAGCCTAGTAAGAACTGGTAAGTAGCAATATGTAAAATTCGTTTAGCTGAAATATCGAGAGGCGGTTAAAGCCAAAGAACTTTACTACAACAAATGTATCACATGAGAACATCATAATGAGTTCAATTACCCTGTTACCAGTTTTTAATTATCCAAACTTATTATTATTATTTTTTTGCTTTTGGTTTCTGGTTAAATTAAACTTTTAATTTTAAACTTAAATTACATTATTTTTGGTGTTTACATCATTTTTTTATTATTAAATAATTCCATCCGTTAATAATTTCTACAAATTCCCAGAGGACAAATCCTCCGGAAAAAAAGAGGTGAGAAAATAAGAGAAGTTTTTAACTCTACAAATCTCTTTGAGCATAACATATTTCTTTATATATTGTAAAACTTAGCATTGTAAAAAAGTGTTTTTTTATTTTATCTGATCACTTGAACACACTTAACTCGAAGCCTAATTTTTATTTGTGTGAAATGAAACATCTTCTGAGTAAAGTCTGTAATACAAAATCTTGGAATTGCATCAGTTTACGTCACTGAGTTATTTCTATTAACTCTATTGAGGCCCGGTAGCTCAACACTCTCCACTCTCCACCAGTAAACTTTACGACATAGTTGCTGAATAGCTTTTAATGCTCAGTGAATCATTGCTGAGTGGGTAAGGCTAACCTGAGGTCAGTGCTGAGCTTGGGTGAGTGGACACTATTCCCATAGTAATGTGGATTGATGAAGTGTCAGCGAAAGCATGTCCTTGTTCATATTTGTCGCGGTGTCGTCTATTCATTTCTGTACATTTGGTGACCCTGAGGTGAAGAGTCACACCTCCACACAATGACCCCACAGGCTGCTCTTCTGGCCTCAACGCTTGGGGAATTCTCGCATGGAGCGGGTGCCTCCTGGGAATCCCTGGACTTTTGGGGTGAGGAGCGAGAAAGGGTGGAAAGAACAAAGAAGTTTGAACAAAAGGAGTGCTCTGTCATACAGTGGGAATTCATTAGTATACTTGTCCACCTTTTTATTGGGTCAGTGAGCTCATGAAACAATAAGCACAAAGCATGTCATGGCCAGGAACTCTGTTTGTGTGAGTTTTTAACTTCTTACATGCCTTTGCTTATCTATTTGCAGGATATCTACATAAGAAGATATAATCCATGCACATTTTTTCCCCTTCACCTGTCATTTTTAGTTGAAAGTTAATAGTTGTATAATTTCGTAAGCAGAAAATATTGTTGTACAAACAATTTCACCAGCTTCACAACAGGAGCAAATGCACAAAAATGCTATAATTTCAGTGTTGCTGAATCCAAAAGTGTGTGCCTGCAGTTAGTATTTTGCATAATGCATGCCCAAGCATCTCCATATAAAAAATTTGCTCACATCCTCTCCTGTAAGCCATTCGTTGCTCTTTCCATATATACCACTATGCTGTTTAAACACAGAGCTGTAATGCATTGTTTTTTTACTCATATTTTTTTCACATATATTTTATTTAATAATATGTATGATGAAAACTTTCTAATGAAGTGTATGATTGTTGAGCATCTTGTGTCCTGACCAAGATAAACATCTTAAAATACTCACATATTTTGCACATGAGTTGGTATACAAATAAAATAAAGCAAACAGAAACATTTCAAAACAAAACAAAAATCACTAAAGACACAATAGAAGCAATTGCTAATTACACTCAAAAAGTGATAAATCACAGTTTTTGGCTATGATGCACAGCAAGACATCCATGCGTAGAAACATTACTTGATGCAGGAAACTTGTCTGGTCAACAGAATGCACAAAATGAGTTTCTAGGATGTGTCCTAACCTTTTCCCTGTGCTGTCAGGCCATCATGGTGGTCTTGTTGGTAACCGTAGTGGTTTGTGGCATAAGTGTGCACAAACCCGCACCAGTACAACATGCCCTTAGTATTTAGTGTCGGATTATGATCAAAATCATTTAAGCATGACAGGTAGCGACACTCAAAAGTCAGATATATGCTAGATTATTTTCATAGTTTATCTAACATTTATAGTTTATCCAACACACATTCATCCCAGCCTCAATTGAACAATCCATGACTTTGTTTCTATCTATAGATGCAGGAGTTGGAACAGAGAGTGATAGAGGCTGACCAGCGGGCAGAGAACGCTGAAAAACAGGTATTGCTGTTGCACCACCGTTTTCTTATTTTTAACACTTTGCTGTATTAGAATCATAGTCAGAACATGGTGTCCTATTTCCCATACACTGTGTGTGTGTGTGTGTGTGTGTGTGTGTGTGTTTGTGTGTGTATGTATATATGTATGTATGTATGTATATTATGAATGAATGAGATATATAATGAATGAGATGAATATATATATATATATATATATATATATATATATATATATATATATATATATATATATATATATATATATATATATATATATATATATATATATATATATATATATATTCATCTCATTCATTGTGCCACATGATTAATAGATAACACATGGAAATGAAAAACAAAAAAACAAAACTACAATTTTCTTTATCAACTTAAGTTACAGTTGAAGGTATAAAAACCTTATATAGCCTTAAGATATGTAAGCCAAAAAAAGCCATCAAATATTATCGAGTCAATAGTCATTTTTTGTATTCTTTCAGAAAATGTATATTCATATATATTTATACAAAAAAATTATATAAAAACAAATGTTCTTTCAGTTCAACTTCAGTTTTATAATTAACTACAAGTAATAAATCATGGGAGCACAAATGGCACTCTTTTTTCATGTTTTTGTTTTTTTGTTTTTGTTTATAGCATAATGATAAATACAGTTGTGGATAAAAGTGATGCCCAGCCTAGGAAAATTGACATCTTCCCCCTTTATTCAAATATTATTAAACATTTGTTAAATATTTTGTAAGCATATTATGTATAATGCTAGGAGTCCATTATTTTATTTGTGATAGCACAAGGAAACATGTTGTAGTCATTTTTTTCAGATTAATACTTTCAACAATTTTAGTGTTTTGTTCTTCCCTTCTATTTAATATATATTATATAAAATATTTCATCATATTTTGGGTTGTAATAAAACTTAGGCCATTAAAAAACAAATATCCCCTTCAGACATCACTTTTGGCCACTACTGTACCCTTTTCTCTTAAGGACTTGATCAAAATTATCATTGTAGGTCCATATTATGGAGGAGAAACTGAAGTCTGCAAACATGCAGCCCAGTGAATCGGAAAACTCATTGTTCAGGCGTTATCAAGAATTGAGCAGTCAAATGCAGGAGAAAGAAATTATCATAAAGAGACTTGAAGGACAGCTGGAGAAGCAGGTAAAGACCTCACAAAGAGAAAGAGATGGCTATTAAACTTTCACATGAGGACTGAAACATTGCTCAACTAACCTCTTTATCTGCAGAACTTGGTTCGAGCCCAAGAGGCCAAGATTATTGAAGAGAAGGCCGCCAAAATCAAAGACTGGGTCACGTTTAAGTTGCAAGAGGTGAGTTGAAACGTGCTGTCGTTAAAAAAAAACATTTGTTGAAACGGTATCATTAATGCTTTTTGTGTCTTGTAGATGGAAACAGAAAACCAGCAGTTGAAAAAAGCTAACTTGAAGCAGGCTGAACAGATCCTAATACTGCAAGACAAGCTTCAGAGTAAACATAATTCCTTTCCTGTTTTCTTTCCTTATACCATTTGTTTTTGCTTGTTTTGTATACCTCTCTCTGTGTTTCTTTCAGCTCTTCTCGAGAGGCCCTTGTCTCCAGCAGTGGATGCCCACCTGGTCCCCTCCAGCCCACTCCACCCTCCCAGCTGCCCCGGGACACCCCCTGCCCAGGAGGAGGGCTGGAGATTGACAGGATCTCGCACAGCCAATTCTACAGGTACATACTCATCTTCTACCCTCAGAAGGTTTGAAGCTCTTACTAGTGTCATTTGAACAGAAATAGAATGGCTAATTCCATTTTCCTCAGGTTTATAAAATCAATCTCAAATTCACAGCCAATCAGAAGAGCGTCTCTAGTGCGTCAAAGAGAGTCTCTAATACACAATTTTAACATGAATAAAAATACATATTGAGCCACTGTAAATATTTTTTTATTTGCATAGAATACACTTTGTTCACATTGAGTTGACAGTCTGAATGTTCTTATTCCCGGTCATTTATTTACAAGATCTGAGGTGAATTATTTATTGTCGCTTTCAGTGTGACTATAAAGGGCACGCAAAATGATATTAATTCTCACATCAGGTGCTTTTAACATTTAAATAAAGCACCAGGAAAAATAGTACCAGGGATTATCATTGTCATACTTTGCAGCTGAAACAAAAACATACTATGGGAGTGAAGAAAAATAAAAAAACATTTCTAAAATAGAATTGTCATGAATTGTCCTTGTGGCTGGTTAGGACAAAAACTCTGCTTTAAAATATAAAAAATATACTTTTTTAACCAGATGAGTCGGTTAGGACACGGTGTTAGTGTAAAATGTATCCATAAATTATCTGTCGACATTGGATGTGTTTTTGTTAACATTAGTTATCCTGATTTTATAAAAAAGCATTCTTAAAAATAATTCAATCAAAATTATTATTATTATTAATATTATTTTTTATCAAAAAAGCCTGAAAAAACCCTTAATTTAACTTGACGTATTGCTACTCTAGCATTATTGTTTTTGTGGTTTTTTTTGTCACAATGAAAGGCATTAAGACTGCTGACGTTTATTCCTTGTAGCTTATTATGCACTAATAAAATGTCATGTTTCCGTCAATGATTTTGGCTTTCCAAAACTATTTTGCCCAAAACCTAATATTTTTGCCTAATATTTTCGGCTGCCTAAATTTTGGTGCATAACTAAACCCCCCAATCCCCCTAACTTCTATGCCACACTTTTTGGATGTACCATCTTTAATTTTTATCTAAATATGTGTTAATATCTTTTACAAATTGCAGATAGCAAAAGGAAAATCACGGAGGGTTGCGATTCTGCTTTTCATAGTGCGTCCTTACTTCCCACATTACAAGACAAAGGAGACTCAAGTCAAGATGGTGTTGACACCACAACCTTGGTAAAGGAGACCGGAGAGGGGGCGGAGCCTTCTTTTGGAGCGGCACGTGAGAGAGGGGTGGGAGGAGCCTTAGACAGAGATCATTCTTCTGACGAGCTCAACAGCAAATTTCGTTCCCAGCGCCTCCGCTCTTCTTCGTCATCCTCCTCCTCATCCACTTCAGCATATGAGACTCCTGGTCCGGGTGGCTTCGACACGCCTACCCCTACTCCTAAAAGCCCTCCTCCTGTGTCCCTTTCACCCCCATTAGTAAGCCTCCCTCTGTCATGCCCCTTCCCTCTGGCTTTACCCTTGGGCACCAGCATGACCCTGCCCAAAGTTCGCACTCCTCTAACCCCCCGTGACAGCATCCAACTTGTGAAGAAACACCACAGTCAGCCGCAACCCGGCATAGAGCGCCTTCATCAGGTCAATGTCAACATTGATATCGGAAACTGCACCTCTCCATCCTGCCACAGTCTGGTCCCTGGTACAGTTCCCACTCATGGGCTAGAGGAGACGGACATTGATGAAGGGCCTCCAGAAAGTATGGAGGGTGTGGTGGAAGGGTCAGAGATGGAAGCTCAGACTACTGATGAATGCTTATTCGAAGGGTTGGCCAAAGAGTTTGAGATGATGGACCCAGAAGCTCTTAAACCACCTACACCACCTCTGCACCGATTCCCGTCTTGGGTAAGACTTGTACCTCAAATTGTACAGCTTGTTAGACAGATATGTAATATGTTGCAAGCTTAGCCTATTTGTAATACAAATAAGTGCTAAATTGTAGCTTGCTACAAAAAGGATGAAAAAATACAAGTTTTTTAAATGTTATTAAACTTTGAAATATAACTTGACGTTATATATAAATTGAAAGTAAATGCATTTTTCTATTATATTTGATAATAATGTATTAATTGCTCCTGGTTTTAAACGTTTTATTATTTACAAATGCATTTATTTGATCAAATAAATCCAGTAAAAACTGAAAATGTATTCCTGTGATGGCAAAGCTAAATTTTCAGCACCATTACTCCAGTCTTTAGTGTCACATGATCCTTCAGAAATCATAATATGATATGATTTGGGGCTCGTGAAACATTTATTATTATTATCAGTTGAAACGGTTAATATTTTTGTAGATAATGTCACAGAAAATGACAATGAAGTCTTATGTGACATTATAAATGCCTTTATTGTCTATTGAGCAGTTTAATGCATCCTTGCTGAATTGCTTTTATTCTTTTCTTTTTTGTATGTTATTGACCCCAAACTTTTGAATGGTAATGTAACTATAATAGATATCATGATTAATGAAATTATAGAAGTAATGAACTAATTGTGCGATCAAATTAAATATCACTAAGTAAGACAGAGTCCCAAAATAGTATTAACTAAACTGATATTGCAGGTTACTTTAAACGGTTGGTGCAACCCTACCCAGGATGCTCTGGGTGGGCTTTGGGGGCTCTTTTGACTTTGGGCCAGAAAGCAAACACCTAGGAACGCACGAAACAACACTTAGAAAACCACTCAAAATATTTTAGCAACCAAATTACGACACCCACATCACTCCCACATCACTCTCAACACATATTGGGGCACGTTTTTATGGTATGATAAATATTTGTGTGTGTTTTTCAGGAGAGCCGGATCTATGCGGTAGCTAAATCAGGAATGAGAGTCTCAGAGGCCTGTCTTGGAGCTAAGACTCTTGGGAGAGGTCAGTCAACCAATCAGCAATCATCACTGATCACTCAGTGTAGGTCTGTCACCAGCATTTGTTATAACACTATATGAACACACGTCCTTAGATCTGTCAATTAGAGGTAAGGACTTGTTTGATGCCACTTCCTCTTACCTAAGGGGAACACACCTGTGCAGGTGTGATCGCTGTGCATTGAAGCTTCTAAGAGGCTTTTAGAGGAGTTCCAGGTCTGTGAGTAGAGGGTGAGAATGGAAACCCTGCTTTTCAATATGCTGTGATGAAAGGTTAAAACCACTGTGTAATTACCTCAGGCAGTATTTCAAACTCTACAACAAAAGTCAGTGGAACTCTGCTGTATTCTGAAGTGAGACAGTCTTAGGCCGCATACTTAATGTAAAGTTTTAGGAGTGACAGTTGCATTTAACCCTTCTATGCTGATACTGTTGAAAATCGTATACCAATCACACCGCAAAATGCACAGTTTTCACAGATTTCAGATTGTCTAAGCCAGGTCACTGACCAGACATTTTTTTTCTAACCATTATCAATGCACTGTGTTTTTTAAATACTCCTTTTAAAACTAAAGACTCTAATAATGTATAGGTTGTGCCTAGTTGGTGGAAGCAACTATGGTGGAGAGAGATTGTCATTGAATGAATAAAGATCTAGAGTGCTAAGAATTAGAATAAGTGCTCAGAATAAGAGAGACAAATGCATTTAGCTGAAATACATGTGGCCATTTTGAGTTGGGCTCTAGTATGTTTATATATTTAGAATTTTTGGTGCTTGACTAAAGGGATAGTTCACCCAAAAATGAAAATTGTCATCATTTATTCACCCGCAAGTTGTTCCAAACCTGTATTCATTTCTTTGTTCTGCTGAACACAAAGGAAGATTTTTTTTTTCTCCCATAAAATGGAAGTCAGTGATGCCCCACATTTATTTGGATTCAAACATTCTTCAAAATATCTTCCTTTGTGTTCTGCAGAACAATTACATTTATACAGGTTTGGAACAACTTGAGGGTAAAGAGTGAATGATTAACACATTTTTATTTTTGGGTAAACTATCCTTTTAAATGTAAAAACAAACACCACATTTGGCTGTTTCACTGGTGTCTTATGACATTATATTGAAGTGCCCTGCCCACCCGGGCCTTATGAATTTTTTTACAACTTTGCAGACCGTGTGTCGTTTGTTTGTTTCTCCAGTATCCACCCAAACTCAGCACTCAACATCTGGCCCCTTCACCCACCTCATTTACAAGAACATCAGTGTGCCTGTGTATTCTACACTTAAAGGGGTAAGATTACATCAATATGAGACTTAACTAATTATTATCTTACCGGTGTCATGCTAAAATGTTTTTTTTTGTTCATAACAGGTAAAATGTACTTGTCTTTCTAATCCTTCTCAAAATGTTCTTCTGCCCCTAGAAGGCAACTCAGATCAGCAATGTCCCTCTCCCAGATGATGACTCTGGTTCAGAAGACGACAGCAGCTCATTGGCCAGCTTGCATACGTCGACACTGGGGCCAGATAAAAAGGGCAGCACCCCTGGCAGCCCTCGGGCCGTCAAAAGAGGTGTGGGAATCTGTAAAACAAATAACTTCATGACCTTCAAAATATTTTTATTTTAACATTTGGATGTATTTCTTTCACAAATGTTTTATTTGCCAATAATTAAAGTGTGTAGCATTTAAAGGCTGACCCAGGATCAACTCTTGGACTTTTTAAGACAATTATTTTGTCCTGCAGGTGTTTCTATGTCCTCCATCAGTTCAGAGAGTGACTATGCCATTCCTCCAGATGCGTACTCGCTGGACAGTGACTGCTCAGAACCCGAGCACAAGGTGCAGCGCACTTCTTCCTACTCCTGTGAGAGTGTTGGGCAGGTACGTCTCGGAGTTCCTTCTCCTTTGAGCCATCTCCCTGTTGTCTTCTCATCTACTCTACCATCAACAATTTGAGATTGTTGCATGTGTTTGAAATACGTCTTTTATGCTCACCGTGGTTGCATTTAATAGCAAAAATACAGCAAAAACTTTAGAATTGTGAAATATTGTTTCTATATAAAATAATAGTTTTCTATTTGAATATATTAAAATAATTTATTCCTGTGATGGTAAAGATGAATATTCAGCAACATTACTCCTTCAAAAATCTTTCTAATATGCTGCTTTTCTGCTCATGTGATGTCACACACAAGGCTTTCCTCTCCAGTTTCTCGTTAAGCTCTTTTCCATAAAAGAGAATTTAGCGTGTTGTGCTCATTCGCTTGCCTGTATAGAATTCAGTATATACCATCAATAAGGTATACAGGGAGTGCAGAATTATTAGGCAAATTAGTATTTTGACCACATCATCCTCGTTATGCATGTTGTCTTACTCCAAGCTGTACAGGCTGGAAAGCCTACTACCAATTAAGCATATTAGTTGATGTGCATCTCTGTAATGAAGGGGTGTGGTCTAATGACATCACCACCCTATATCAGGTGTGCATAATTATTAGGCAACTTCCTTTCCTTTGGCAAAATGGGTCAAAAGAAGGACTTGACAGGCTCAGAAAAGTCAAAAATAGTGAGCTATATTGCAGAGGGATGCAGCAGTCTTAAAATAGCCAAGCTTCTGAAGCGTGATCATCGAACAATCAAGCGTTTCATTCAAAATAGTCAACAGGGTCGCAAGAAGCGTGTGGAAAAACCAAGGTGCAAAATAACTGCCCGTGAACTGAGAAAAGTCAAGCGTGCAGCTGCCAAGATGCCACTTGCCACCAGTTTGGCCATATTTCAGAGCTGCAACATCACTGGAGTGCCCAAAAGCACAAGGTGTGCAATACTCAGAGACATGGCCAAGGTAAGAAAGGCAGAAAGTCGACCACCACTGAACAAGACACACAACCTGAAACGTCAAGACTGGGCCAAGAAATATCTCAAGACTGATTTTTCTAAGGTTTTTTGGACTGATGAAATGAGAGTGAGTCTTGATGGGCCAGATGGATGGGCCCGTGGCGGGATTGGTAAAGGGCAGAGAGCTCCAGTCCGACTCAGACGCCAGCAAGGTGGAGGTGGAGTACTGGTTTGGGCTGGTATCATCAAAGATGAGCTTGTGGGGCCTTTTCGGGTTGAGGATGGAGTCAAGCTCAACTCCCAGTCCTACTGCGAGTTTCTGGAAGACACCTTCTTCAAGCAGTGGTACAGGAAGAAGTCTGCATCCTTCAAGAAAAACATGATTTTCATGCAGGACAATGCTCCATCACACGCGTTCAAGTACTCCACAGCGTGGCTGGCAAGAAAGGGTATAAAAGAAGAAAATCTAATGATATGGCCTCCTTGTTCACCTGATCTGAACCCCATTGAGAACCTGTGGTCCATCATCAAATGTGCGATTTACAAGGAGGGCAAACAGTACACCTCTCTGAACAGTGTCTGGGTCTAAGTGTCTAAAAACTATATTTAACAAAAATATTCAGCTTTGATATTAATGAGTTTTTTGTGTTCATTGAGAACATGGTTGTTGTTCAATAATAAAATTAATCCTCAAAAATACAACTTGCCTAATAATTCTGCCCTCCCTGTATACTGAATTTGATCTTTTAATATCACTGTTTAAAGGTCTTTAAGTGTTTTTCACATTAAGCATTTTAGAATGCCCCACTGTTTTTATTGATTGAAATACTGCAGCAAGTGCCCAAAACTTGCATTTTGTTCACATATTTTTGTGTTTCTTCTTTTGAGATGGAGAATTAACAGGCCTGTGATTCAGGTCTATGGATTTTTTGCTCTCCAGGTCTCTGAGTCAGTCCCTTGACTGAAAACTATGAATCATTGATGAATAGAAGGCTCAAAAAAGTATACCCAACCTGGTAAACCCAGCCTGATCTGCCGGCGATTTAATTTCGTCCGGCAACTCAGTCTGGAAACTGAGTTACACACTCTGTTACACTTTTGCGGGAACCAATCACAGACTGGCTTATCCACCTGGCGTGCTGTTGTCGGATTTAAAAAGATGACAGAACAAGACGATTGGTCGTTGCCTGTTGATCACACCTCTTGTGGTCTGATTGGTTGAAGGACTATCCAAATGCGTACATTGTGAGTCATTCAAATAATGCTCGTTGATCACGGCTCTTGTGCAGTAGAAAATATAGAGCAGACTCCGCAGACCAATGTTTAATCTTAAATTGAGCTTGGTCTGGTGATGGCCAGACAAATTAATAATAATAATAATAATAAAAGTATTTAATAAAATCTTACTGACAATAAACTTTTCAATGGTAATACATATATCCATGCATTTTAGTATAGGTTCTTCAGATGACATTTGTATGCATTAGACAAATCTTTCATATGTTTTAGTTTTAGTCTAAGGAGGTCTGTAATACCTTGAGAAAGCTGTCTGTTAGCATTCCCATTCACCTCGATCCTAATCCAGTTACATTCATAGTTGAAAGATTTCTACTAAAAGCTTTCTTTGTCTTTCTATATAGGAGACTCTAGAAAAGACAGGTTACTTGCTGAAAATGGCCAGTCAGGTAAAGGCGTGGAAGAGGCGCTGGTTCATTCTGAGGAACGGTGAGATCTTGTACTACAAGTCGCCGGTGAGTAGACTTTTCCACAAATCTGCGGCGGTATTTGAGAGAGTGTGTGAGGGAAGGAAGTTTAGAGTTACAGCGCTGATGATATCTGCCTTTGTTCTGCTCTCAGAGTGACGTGATCCGGAAACCTCAGGGCCAAATGGAGCTCAACTCGTCGTGTCATATAGCCCGCGGTGAGGGAGCTCAGACATTCCAGGTGAGAGACACAATGATACACCTAAACATCCTTTAACAAATCTGTCAGCTCGAGGCTTTCAGAAACAGCCTGATATGGGTATCACATGAGCTTTGCTTGCGTTTTGAGAGAATGTTCAGCTCTCAAGTGCTGTCATTATTGGATTTTCAAAGTCGTAATAATAGCAATAATGGGGTATTATCTATAATTTCCTCAAACTTGAATCAGTGTCATCACATCTGTTGCAATTTGAATTTACAGTAGGTCATCTGGACGTGTTTTTCTGTTACCACATGAATTGGAATAAATCCTACTGTACATTTTGTGATGGCCAGGATTATTTAGAATCTTCACACATCATGTAAAATGTTCAACAAATAGCTTAGTTAAGCATGCACAATGTATCAACACTGTATCAAGCTTTTTCTCATGTGTGTGTTGCATCTAGTTAATTACAGAGAAGAAGACATTTTACTTGGCTGCAGACTCCCCTAATATCCTGGAGGACTGGATCAGAGTTCTCCAGAATGTTCTCAAGGTCCAGGCCAGTGGACCAGTTTCAATGGATAAAGAAGTCAAGGCCACGGTGCGAGGCTGGCTAACAAAGGTAAGAGTTCACCGGAGTGTTATTGAGGTTTTGGGTGAGAGAATGATCGTATTTGAACAGTATATCTACATATAAATGCATATTTTAATAGCATAGCTTTAAGAGTTTTGACACGTATAAAGCAATGAAGCGATGGCGATTAAAGGAAGAATGAGTAGGTGACCATGAAGATCGCTGGGTGAGATTCCTGGATGGCTGGTGCATGCTGGGACAGAGCTGAGGTCATCCAGCCTGGGCTGTATATGATAGGGAGTGTCTGATCACAGGCTGTGTATATCTGTGTGTGTGGTGTTGATAGACAGTTCAATTTGTAATGTTTAATCCCAAATTTTTTCCTGCAATGTGAGTACATGCAATTTAGTCCTTAGACCTCCCTAACACACAAATGGTATGCCTTCTTTGATTTTATGTTGGTTAAGTTAGTGAAACATTAGGTTTTATACTCGGTCACAATAGTAACCGGTGGGAAACAGCATAGACAGAATTCATACAAATTCTATTGTTCATGATACACAATAAAAAAAAATTGGGGGTATGAAAATTGCAACCCATTGAAATAAATACAAAAATCTAGGTAACACGTTCATCTTCACTGAATAACGTGTCTGGCCAAAGAGAGGGGAAGAGGTGACCAACAAACCTTGAAAAGATCTAGGCACTTACATGTAGTTATTACTCCTAAATATTAGGAAGAGCAACTTTGAACATTGAAGCACCAATTGGTAAATCCGAAATTTGGAAGTTTACCAGGTATATCTTATAAGGTTTATAAGGTATATCTCATAGATATAGATAGACAGACAGACAGAAGTATAGACAGATAGACAGAAGTATAGATAGATAGACAGACAGACAGAAGTATAGATAGATAGACAGACAGGCAGACAGAAGTATAGATAGACAGACAGAGAGAAGTATAGACAGACAGACAGAAGTTTAGATAGATGGATAGATAATTAGACAGAAGTATAGACAGACAGATGTATAGATAGACAGACAAAAGTATAGTTAGACAGACAGACGTATAGTTAGTTAGACAGACAGAAGTATAGTTAGTTAGACAGACAGAAGTATAGATAGATAGACAGACAGACAGACAGAAAGAAGTATAGCTAGACAAAGGTATAGACAGACAGAAGTACGATGGATGGACGGATGGACGGATGGACGGATGGACGGATGGATGGATGGATGGATGGATGGATGGATGGATGGATGGATGGATGGATGGATGGATGGATGGATGGATGGATGGATGGATGGATGGATGGATGGATGGATGGATAGTTTTCAGTTCAATCTGTGAGAGAGTTCATATGAATAACACAGAATGACATAGAGGGGACATATTCTGTGTTATACTACCGGTCACAATTGTGACCGTCTTCATTTATCTGCATCCTGACAACAGAATAAACTATGTATTAATATAATTTCAATATGTATGTATAGATGACCCTGTGATGACCCTGTCATGATGATGTGTGCAAAAAATGAATGAGCTATTCAAAAATGAACTTTGATTAATTCTTTAAATTTTCCTGTCATTTCTGTGCTTTCACATTGTCATTGTGCTAAGATGGCAGTACCAAGAAATAAGTGTGTGTGGTCACACAACCAAACTACACAGCAATGTTAAACCTGCCCAGAACTCATGTAGACATCTTAAATGTGTATTATAAATGAAAAATTGCTTCATAATAGAAGTTGCTTTTTAATACAACACTAAAATATTCGAGGAAAATTTACGGTCACAATTGTGACCGGTGGGATTAAACGGGTTAAAGTTAGCATGGCAGAAGTTGTGAAAGTTTCTTCTCTATTGTGATGTATTTCTGCATGTGAAACCTGTCTTTTTGAACAAGAATAAAAAGTAAGGCGAGATTTGATTTTGTCCTTTGGGACTTGCTGTTATCTCATCGCATCTGACAGGTTTCCCCAGCCTCTCGTCAGTAAACATGCAAGAGGGAGGGGAAGATATTTTTAATAAATAATATTGATGATGTGCACGGATAAATTATTTATAATAAATACTACATTATCCATAAAAAAATGTGATTTTGTTTTCGTGGTGACCTTAATTTTTTCCCCCTGTATGTATATGTGCTTGTGTTTTGACTTTTTCAAGATGTCTTGTCAAATGGGTATGTTAATGGTATGTTTTTTCCACTTGAATTTGATTTGACCATTGATTTTAAGTTTGATTATTGAACCACAGAATGTATGTATTTGGGCCATGAGCTTAATAACGAAGTGTCTCTCCATTTCACTGATGATATTTTTCACTTTACCACAGGTGAAACATGGTCATTCAAAGCTTGTGTGGTGTGCTTTGATTGGGAAAGTCTTCTACTACTACCGTAACCAGGATGACAAGGTAGATCTCTTTAGCTTCCTTAAATTCAGAAAAAATATAGTTTCTGTCAGTAGATCTGGAAGTTTTCATTAAAGCTAAAGTGTGTACTGTTTTTTTGTTTTTTTTAAAGGTGTAATGAACTGGCTTTTTAAAAAAATATATACTGTTGTCTGAGGTGAACTAATGACATTTGTGTGGTTTTTACATTCAAAAAACATCATAACTAATAAGTAATAGGCTATTTTCTACACTGGTTTTGAGTCTCTCTCCTGAATGCTGGGTATTAATGGGCGTGATGCACTGGAGACTCAGAAGTAAATGCCCATGGCTAGGAAAATGTGCATATTTAATGAGCTTCAGCTCCCCTGTCCGTTCAGTTCACATGAGGGATTGTTTTGAAAGCGGCAACTGGAATGATGATCACAGGGCTCGTAAATGTTTTTATCAAGAAAAATAATGATTTATTTGTCATCTACCCGCTATTGATTGGAATATTATTTCTGTATTACTTGGCCCGCACGACTGGTAGATATAAGTGCGAACCACACACACACACACACACACACACACACACACACACACACGCACACGTGGTTACTCACACACTAAGTTTGCTGCACCATTCCTGTCAGACCCAATATAGAAGGCACAACATTGTGTCTGCAAGTCCAGCGCGACCTGAGACTTGTTTACAAACGATTCCACAGTTAAATGAAGCGAACACACCTAATGTCTTCCCCACGTGACCTGGAACTTCATTAAAAATAAATGAAGCATCACACATTCCTAATATTAGGATGCGAAGGAAGCTTATGCAGCGACTGTGTTCTTCCATAATATCTTGCTATCTTCTTTGGCATGTTTATTGCTGCTGGCTAGCGTGATCCAATGAGTCGGTGAGCGGTGCTACTGAATTAGACGTGCTTATTATTCTGTAGAGGCGTGTTTCGTCACGCGATGACATAAGGATGAAACACACAATCGTTTTCTCAGCCTGGTGTCTATAAAAGCTTTTCTTTGACTAACAAGGAAGTTTTCAGTTTTGAAACTTACATGATATTCTTAAATTAACATGACCTTTTATATATCAAAAGCTCAAGGGAAAGTTGATTTCTCAATTCATCACCCCTTTCTTTTTCAAATTAATTTATGCATATGATGCTATTGTATGTTGAGATCAAATATGTGTTTGGTGCAGTTCCCACTGGGTCAGCTACGTGTTCGGGAAGCACGTGTGGAAGAAGTGGACAGATCGTGTGACTCAGACGAGGATTATGAAGCAGGTGGGCGGGGCTTCCTCTCCTCTCACTTTACGTTAGTGGTCCATCCCAAAGAACAAAGCCCCACCTACCTGCTTGTCGGCACTAAACAAGAAAAGGTACCACTTACACCACAAATGCAATCTGAATTTTGCCTAGCGTTTACTCAAGCACTGCTTGGTATTTTGTTCATTAGAATTTGTTCATCCGTTTACATATGGATGTTCATTTATATCCATATGTAAATTTGTTTATTAATATGCAAATACATTTTCTGTGAAGGTGTCTGTGTTGGGAAACTACTTTACTGTATTATTAAACTACAAAGACTCGGTTCAAAAGCATTAAACAAAATTTGAGTCTGATCACTTTTGAATAACTGATAATGGGAAAAGATGTGGAACGTGGCTGGAGCTGAGGTGACAGGATGACTAACTGACAGCAGATCGGCAATCCACCTGTCACTCAAAATGGCCACGCCCTTAATTATGCAGAACTTTCAGGCTTTATATAATGTCAACGTATGAGTTATAAAAAAATTCACCCACTCACAATTGTCATGAAGACCACTTATTTGTACCAGGCTCTAAACAAGTTTTTTTTTCTGCTGTAAGTTGGGCATTTTAACATGGGACTCAATAAGATTCTGCTAACTTTTGGAGCCTGTCCCTAGTGGCCAGTCGATGAATTGCAGATTAATTCACTTTCGTATTGGCTTCAAGAGAAACTAGGGGAGGATGCGCTTGATAAAACCTGAAATAGTCATTTAAATTTTTATTTATTTATTTATTTTGGGTTTGGTAAGATTTTGTAATGTTTTTAAAAAAAAAAATTTAAGGCTGCATTGATGTGATAAAAATTCTAGTAAAAATAATACAATTGTGAAATTATAATAAAAAAACTTTGAGCATGAATTTGAAAATACCAATTGGAAATTATGCCATTATTCATGAAATTGGATATGAACTCAAATCATATTTCCTACTATGTTTTCCTACAATTTCCCACATTAAGGCAATGTAACTCAAGAGTTTCCTAGTAGGACTTTTGGTTTAAAGGGGAGTTTATGTCCAGTTTCAAGAGTAATTGGCATTTAAATTTGACAGTCATGTGGAAACAAAAGACCACCTACTCTCCGTCACTGACCCAATGTGTAAACATAATGGGAAGCGCACTAGCCAGGCGAGATTTAAACATTGTTGTCTGAGGACCCAAGTTTTGGTGTGAAGATGAAAAACGTACCAAGCAAAATGTTCTCTCACCATTCCTGATTTAGGTAGACCCTCTCCCCTCAAATAAATCAGGACAGAAATAGTTGAAAGTGGACAAAACACATATTAAAACACTAGGTATAAACAGGATTGTCTCTCTGGTCTGCTTGTGATTTGATCAACCAAGATGCATCTTAAACCAGGTGTAAAAACACAGCCTCAGTTTCTTGCCGTCTTTCTCACAGGACACCTGGCTATACCACCTGACTGTCGCGGCGGGGAGTTGTGCCAGCCTGAGGGTGGGTACCGAGTACGAGCAGCTGATTGGCAAGCTGTTGGATGTCGATGAAGACCCAGGTCAGGGGTTGCTTTTAAATATCTATATTGTAACTCCTACAACTGCTTCTCAAATCACATGACAAGACTGGATGGTTTAAAATTGGGACCGACAGATTGAATGACTCCATCTACACCCCAGACAGTGCTTACGACCAGTTCTGATGGCAGCTGTTGCGTATTTTAATTTGTCTTTCAATCTGTGTTCATGTGTGCAGACTCTGCTCTTTGGAAACGTGAAGTGCTGTGCTTCAGTAAGGAGGGTCTGCGGTACCCCCTCACCACACTGCCCTCCGAGGCACTTCAAACGGAGGCTCTCAAGCTCTTTAAGGTGAACGCTCTTGTCTATGTATTTTACTTTCTCAATGTCCTTTATCCTTCTTTCTGCTTTATTCACATTCACAAACGCTCAGTGTCCTCTTGTTATCTTCCTTGAAGAATCACTCTCATCTCTCAAACACTTCTAAGTTGTCCTCATCCTCCTCTCCTGAGAGTTGATGGTGCCGTCCTGTCCTTACTGTGGACTCCCACAGCAGGATCAAAGGCAGTGATGGAAGGCCTTGTGCTCATTATAGCACAGGATATAATGAGCTGGATTTGGCTGTAATTGACGTAAAACCTCTCTGCGCTGTAGTCATGTTGGAGAAGCTGCTTTTAAACTATAGCTTACCAAGATACAAGCTTGTACAATTTTAAACGACTCTTTTGAAAAAGAAGTATTTGGATACACTACAAGTAATAAAATAAAGTGTTTTTTTGGCACACAACTTTAAGGATCTCTATTACGGTATCAAATGGGAACACATGAACTATATAACCGCTAACAATAAGGGGGTGAAACACTCTAAAGCAGTGGTTCACAAAATGGGGTATGTGAGATGACAGGGGAACACAAATGTTTATTTAATTCTACCCCACTTTAATATAACATTAAAACCGAGCATGCATTTCTAACAAGCTGCATTCACACGAGCTGCATGCATATGATAAGTCGAGCGCAGAGTATGCTGCCTTAGCAAATCGTGCAACATAACTGCCATTCTCGACAATGCACCTTTGTAAAAGAGGGGATTTAGCACTTACTAGCATGAAGAGCAAATATAGACACAGACTGGGCATAGCGATCGATTAAGACTATCGATTAAAAAAATACCACATGTGAGTTCTTGTTAGCTCACCCAAAAATGAAATTGATGTCATTAATGATTGATGATTCTTAAACACAGTTTAAGATATTTTATATTTAGTCCGAGAGAGTATCCAAGTGTATGCACATCAGTAAGTTAATTAGAATCTCTTGAAGCATCCAAAATACATTTTAGTCCAAAAAATAACAAAAACTACAACTTTATTCAACATTGTCTTCTCTTCCCTGTTTGTTTTCAGTCCTCATATAAAGATTCAAATAGGATTAATCGGTTATGAATCAGCGTATTGATTCATGATTCGGATCGCCAATATCACATGATTTCAGCAGTTTGGCAGTTTGACACGCGATCTGAATCATGAATCGATACGCTAGGGTTTTGGTTAAATGAAAATGTAAAATCGCTTCTGCATTTTGGCCTACAAAGTGATGTCATAACTGTACCATTCTATATTTAAAATTATCACTTTTGTTTCTACCATTACTGTATTTTTCTTTATTGAACATTTTATTTAAAACATAATTTATTTTATAAAGGTATTTATAAAGGTAAAAAAAAAAAGGAAAATCAATTTAAAGGGCCAAATATTGTTCCTTAATGGAAAAGGTGTGACTGCAGTGGAATGCAGAAGGATGTTAAATGCATCAGGGGATATACACTACTCTTAAAAAGTTATGGGACCACTGCTCTAAACTGAATCAAAAACATAGTGATTTCCTTAGCGGACACCATGCCAATATCAAAATAGCAGGTTGGTTGATGTAATAGTTGGAATATAATTGGAATACACAATAAAATATAATTGTATTGTGTTTTGTATTGTAATATAATTGGACAATTATATTACAATACAATGAAGTGAAGAGTGAAATTAAGTGAAGTGAGGAGAGGTGAAGGCCAAGTTACCCATACTTGGAATTTGTCTTCTGCATTTAACTCGTCCAAGTTAGTGCACACACATTAAGTATTGAACACACTGCAAACCATGGACACAGGCACCTGGAGCAGTGGGCAGCCTTTTATTGTGCCACTCCGAGAGCGATTAGGAGTTAGGTGTCTTGTACAAGACCACATCGGTTGTTTCCTGATAGTATTTAAAGGCCACAACAGCACTGCCATTCATACGGAAAGGTTTGGGGTCATTAAATATTATTAAAAACATTTAACAGCATAACTGCTTTTAACATTCTTAAATACAAGAAATGATTTTTGAGCACCAAATCACAGGAATGCATTGCATTTTAAAATACGGAGTGTCTATTTACACCAAGTGCAAATAGCACGTCTTGTTGGCAAGTTGACTCATAAAACACAAAAAAACTCGCACTTACTGGCTTAACCTGCAAAGAGTCTCTAAATGAATCAGTAAATGAATCTGTTAAGTAGAAGGAAGTAGAAGGAATCTGAATGAATGAATAATGTGACAAACCATTATGTAGTGTTTTCCTACTGTTATTAATTATGCTGGAAGCATATAGTTAGTAGTATATCACTACTATTTAGTTTCTCCTCCTCAGAAGTGGCTCCCAGCACTTGGTGTGGGGAATGGCACTAGCCCTGTAACGTCTCATTTTGAGGACAGGCCTAAACATTTCATTTGGAGTTCAAAGAGGATCGCTGACGGTGTTTGGAGATCATTCCAGTTGCTCAGAGTTTCTCCCCAGGCTCCCGTTTTCTATTGAGAACCCTGTTCTCCTGAGGTTTCCAGACATTATGCCCTATTGACGGTTCAATGGCCGTATCCTCAAGAGCTAGCATCATGCGCAGCCCTCGGTGCTCTTTGAAGATCAGAGGCGCTATTTAGGTAGTCATTTGATACTGAAAGAAAATGCCCCACTCTGAAGTAATGAATGGGGGGTTGACGGCTACATCCTGACTTGATTTAATTTGCATTGTAAGAATTTCTGTTAGAACAGAAGCGGAATGTTAATAAGAAAGTAAAGCATGTTGTTGCATGCACAGACAGTACCAGCTGTGTGTGGTATTGTGTTGTGTGAGGTGTACGCCATCTGCTGGTTGTTCTGTTCTCATCAGAGACAGTAGTGCCATAAACCCCTACCTCATTTTGGCTCTGGACTGTCCTGTGTGTACTAAAGTCATAAAAGAGCACAAATGCAAGAGTCAGAAAATAAGCGTGTTCACAATAAAGACGAAAGAGAACGCAATTAAAAACGGGTTACACTTTATTACGATGGTCCTCTACTAACTATAAGTAACTTTGCAACTACATGTCAGCGAATTCTCATTAGGTTATTAGTAGACTTAGGGTTAGTAGAATAGGTTGTCATAGTTGCAAAATTACTTCTAGTCAGTAGAATGTCTGTTAAGGGATCATCAAAATAAATCAGATATTAAGCAGACATTCTACCAATACTAAGTTAGAATGACTAAGAGTAGTTGAAATGTAGTTGCAAAGTTAGTCATAGTTGCCAACTTAAATAAATATGCTTTTTTGCACAAACATCATGAATTATTAAATAAATATCACATTTTTGGGGCAGTCACACCACATTATAGCCTGACATGGTCATACTCAAGTCTAGTCAGAATATGAGTCTGATACGGCTCCATTGGGCTGTGATTATGGGGCGTGTTTCAACTGAACCAGGAAAGATCTCGATTGGACAGACCTACAACCAGTCAGAGCAACGAAGCGACGGATTGTTTTCTATGTCCGCGGGTTAAGCGACTATTATGTGATATATAGACCCATGGGTGCGAATTTTAGCAGGCAACCTTGCCAAAATAAAACACATTTTACCCCCCAAACACCATTTTTTTTTCCGGAGAACCCCCAAAAAAGCTATTGTTTTGGGCTAGTAGTTGGCGGATTTTGTTGTAAAATCTTGGCAACCCTGTCTGCACACGCGCTGAAATAAACAATCTTAGCCGTGTTGTAAAAAAATTAAAGAATTTAATGATACACAGAGTACTTACCCAACATGATCATCATTTCTGAGGGAAATTGTGAAAGTGAATGCATATACAAACAAGCTCTCCGTTTAGGATTCGAACAAATATAATCTAAGCCCCTTTGATGACGTGCATGATTACGTTACTGTTTATCATCTGTCCGTCATCGTCTAAAGCCCGCCCTGATGATTTCATTGGTCCGAACAGTTTCTGTTCAGAGATAATTACTCCTCTATGGATCGAGGCCAGACCGAACCGCCCGACCTAAAAATGTTCTGGGCGGGGCTAAGTTTGGCTGGCATCCAGGCTAACCACATTATATTTTACAACCTGAACTTACTTTGTCTGTTATTTGACATTTTTTTATGAACAACATGTAATATAATTGTGTATAAATTAATAAATAGGACAAAATGTGAGTGGTGTGTCATTGACCAACATGCATACAAATGCTTTTTTTTTCCCTTCTTCCTGGTAGTCATGCCAGCTGTTCATCAATGTTCTGGTGGAGTCTCCCTCAATTGATTATCACACCTCACTGGCCCAGAATGCATTGCAGGTGTGCCTAACACATCCGGAGCTGCAGAATGAAATGTACTGTCAGCTGATCAAACAGACCAACTGCCGCACTCCTCACAACTATGCCCTCACACAGGTCAGTGTGAAATTTGTGCATACACTTCACACTGTATCATCAGATCAAGTGGTGTATCTCTCACTCTCTCTCTCTCTCTCTCTCTCTCTCTCTCTCTCTCTCTCTCTCTCTCTCTCTCTCTCTCTCTCTCTCTCTCTCTCTCTCTCAGTGCTGGCAGCTGTTGTCATTGTGTGTAGCTCTCTTCCTGCCTCAGCACCATTTCCTGTGGTACCTGAGACAGTACCTGCAGCAGAACGCAGATCCCAGGTCACTGGCCATACTGGCCCTAAATCTTCCTAATCCAAATATAAATTTATATTAGTAATTTATACTAATATAGTTAGTATAGTTTGTAAATTGTTGTACTATTTATAATTGTATATATAATGTATAATAATAATAATTATTAAGGATTTCTAACTACTGAATATTTTGAGAATTTACATTTATAATATATCATAAATAAGAGTCACAAAAGTTTGGGGTCCGTACGATTTTTTAAATGTTTTTGAAAGTCCTTAATGCTCACCAAATTATGTTTACTGGAAACCAAGATGGTGACAAGGTACTGACAAGAATAATGGTTTCGCAGTAAAGTCTAATGTACTTGTATTTGAAAGCCTGAATTTGTGTATGTACACTCACAGGACTGAAGTGGGGAAGTATGCTGTGTACTGCCAGCGCTCAGTAGAGAGAACTTTACAGAATGGAGAAAGAGAAGCAAAGCCTTCACGGATGGAAATTCTATCTATTCTGTTGAGAAACCCCTATCATCACTCTCTGCCCTTCAGTATACCTGTACACTTCATGAACAACACTTATGAGGTACACACAAACACTTTCAGTGGCCCTTACATTAACTCTATAAAGCTTACAGTATCATATGTTACACACATTTCTAAAGCTTCTAAATTATCAACATTATCAAAACTTTGTTGAAAAAATGGCTGTACTCCATCTACTACAATCCTTCTGCCATCTGATTTAGAGCTTATACTTTTTAGTAATAAAAGGCCCTTTAGCAACTTATACTTGACTTCATACATATGTTTTTTGTTTGTTTGTTGAAAAAGCAGTGTTTTGAGGAATGTTTATTTGTACATCTCTCAATCATTTTATTGCATTGCATTATATGTTTTCCCCCACAATAGGACTGAAGAGCTTTGATCATAAAACTAAGATTGGGAGATATAGTTGTATGTATTCAATAATAAGAATTCATTTATTTATCAATATGTCATAGTCTACCATGTGTCTTAGTCTTAGTTAACGTCTTAGTTAAAGCTCGTAATACAAAGTCTTTCTACATGAAAGCAGAATTTTTCATTGTGTGACAACGTCCTGTATTATAACTAAGTCTCTGCAGTTTGTAACAAACCAAACCGTGTGAAAATCCGGTAAAAACTCTGGGAGTTATGATCATTGTAGTTGAGAATACATCTTCCTCAGTAGAAATAAATGCGGAGGGCGGCACATTGAGGACCCATCCAATATGGCGCCGCGCTGATACGTCCGCTCCAATAGGCAGCGTCAGTCTATGAGGCGTCTACATATATTATGTCTATGAGTGTAAGCATAATCTTACGCCAACATATACGCCCGTTTCTACTCAAAATTGATAAATGAGGGCCAATGAATCTTGGGATAGGCTAGGCTGCAAAGGATCCACTCATTCGATGCTTTATGGCCCGGGAGATAAAGGACACATTTGTTGGCTACATTCAAAAGAGTCTTCGAATTGGGACATCCCTCGTCACGATGCTGCGACTCGATTGGTCTTCAACTTTTAGCTGGAAAATTCTGTCACTGGAGTGTCAAATGATAGAAAATTATGCCTATGGTGGGAAAAGAGTTAAGAGGCATTACACATGCAATGTGGTCACGTGTTTCTGATTACCTCCATATATGATACCATGGTTGTGATTTGATCAGAAAACATTCTATCCCCCATACACCTGTATTCAGCATTGACCACTTATGATCCGGTCACAAAAAATGCATGCTAATTCAAGGGGTAAACCAGTCCTTGATATATGATATGGAATGTATAAAAGTAAAACGTTTTGCTATACAGGACAGGCTTTCGGAATGTTCTTCATACCATCTTCTCTTTCTCCACCTCAATAGGTTGTAGGTTTTGATGGTTCCACCACCGTGGAGGAGTTCCTGAACACAGTGAACCAGAGGACAGGCATGAGAAAACCACAGATTTCAGGCTTTGCTCTCTTCACTGACGACCCCTCTGGCAAAGACCTGGAGCACTGCCTGCAGCCCAGCAATAAAGTAGAATATGAACATAAAATATTAGAGATTTTATAAAGTTCTTTTTTGTCTGTATATTATGTGATGTATGTTATTATTTTTGTAATCTTCTGGTGCAGATTTGTGATGTGATCTCTAAGTGGGAGCAGGCACTGAAAGAACTTCATCCTGGAAAATATGAAGGAACACGGATTGTCCGTCTCACTTATAAAAGCAGGTATGTTTGAAAAACGGTGGTCTCCATTTATACGCTCATAGTTTATTTTTACCAATAGTTTAATAATGATTAGGGTTTTAAAGTATCCAATCTTCCCTGTAGGCTGTGCTTCCGAGCTCAGGCTAAGGGGGAAACTGAGCGAGAGCGCCTTCTGCTGGCCTATCAAGTAAATGACGAGGTACAACAAGGGCACTTCCCTGTCAGTAAGGAATTGGCCCTAGAAGTGGCTGCACTAATGGCACAGGTGTGTGTTGGATGTAAATCACATGTTTGTGTTTTAGGGTGAGTGTATCTTAGCGCTGGTAAACAAAACTCAATTATCTTTTAGGTCGAGCATGGTGACCTAGACCGACCAGCAATGTCTCCCGTTGGTTCTCCTCAGCCGAAGACTCAACAGGTCCTTCTGCAGGTACTGGAGCGATTTTACCCTAAACGCTACAAGCAAGAATGCAGCATGGAACAGCTCAGGTAAATTCACATTTATTTGATTGTGTACATTATAAACATGTCATGTTCCTGTTTAATTTATTTTATTTTATACTATTTTATTTTATACTATTTAAATTAATATAATTATATAATATTAATATTATTAATATCCTAATTAGTTTAATATAAAAGTATATCAGTATTTGAGTATAATAATAATTTATCTGTAGTTATTTGCGTTAAATTAAGCATGTTAAGAATTGTAAATGAATTTAACGGATTAACGTGTTAACTTTGACAGCCATTATATTAAGGTGTTATATTATATTAATTAATATATTTAGCTTTTTTGACCTTAATATGTTGATTTTCTTAATTTAAAAAGAACATGAAAAATAAAATGCACTGGATACATTATATACAAACTCTATTTAATAGTATGCTTGTCCCACAGGGACCTCGGTGAGCGTTTGGCCACTAAGTGGTCTGTCCTGCGTGGGTGCACAGCCTCCGAATGTGTGAGAATCTATCTGACCGTGGCCCGCAAGTGGCCTCTTTTTGGGGCAAAGCTGTTTAGTGCCAAGGTAAGTTCAGACCTCAAATGTAAATGAGGCGACAGTTTCCAGATCCGCAGCCAAAATGATGTGGTCACAACCTTGACCACTTAAAAAGATTTTCAGATGTCACAAGAGCGCTGTTAAAACATGACAGATGTTCTCCTTTTACTCCCACTCTGCTTGTGCACAGCCATTGCCTCCCTGTTCATTGGATCAAACTCAGGTGTGGCTGGCTGTTAATGAGGATGGGCTGAGTGTTCTAGACTACACAATGGTGAGTGTATGTGGATACTTATAGTTTCAGAAAGTAAGACTGCATTAAAGGAATATTACGGGCCATTTACAACTTAAGCTCTTAAGTGTGCTGTTGATTACCACAGAAAATAATTTAGACTCCCTCAGGTTGTAAAAACAAATTAAAAACATACTTCCACTAATGTTCTCATAATGGAAAAACCTAGAAGTCAATGTGCTGTGCAACTATAATGCTGTTTTGAGAGCATAACAGTAACAAGGGGTGATGTTATTGTAATGTAATCTGTAAATATCTATAAATCTGTAAAGTAGAGCACATAGCTAAGTCAAAGGTAGACGTGTAATTAAAGGGGTGATGAATTGAGAAATCAACTTTCCCTTGAGCCTTTGATTTATAAAAGGACATGGTAATATAAGAATTTATTGTAAGTTTCAGAGATGAAAACTTCCTTGTTAGTAAAAGAAAAGCTTTTATAGACACCAGGCCCAGAAAACGAGGCTCTCAAATCAGTGACGTATTAGAAGGGTGCAACGCCGCCTCTACGTGTACGATGCTTCTGTAGCCCCGCCCACCGACTCGTGGAGCTAAACTGATCGCATTTCTTGATCTCCGTTGTGTTTGAAGAGCACACATGCGTGTGTGTGGTTTGCGCTTATATCCACCAATCGGAACGGGCCAACGAGTGGATGAGAGATAAATCAGTGTTTGTTTGATAAATACGTTTTGAGACTGAGCCCCATCAGAGAATTATTCCGGCCGCTTTCAAAACAATCCCTCCCTGACGTGAACTGACAGGAGCAGAAGCTCATTAAATATGCAAATCTTATCCGATCCTAGCCGTGGGCATTTACTTCTAAGTCTTCAGTGCATAACGCCCATCAAAAAACTGCTTTTTGGAGAGAGCCTCAAAACCAGTGTAGAAAATAGCCTATTACTTATTAGTTATGATGTTTTTGAATGTAAAAACCATGCGAACGTCATAAGTTTACCTCAGACAACCAGTGGCGATTTCTTTAAGACTGCAAGGGAAGCTCGGCTTCCCTTATAATGTCACAAAATTAATGGTCAAATATGTACTATTATATTAACATTGCATTGACTAAAAATGCGTTAGAAAACGTTCATCTCAAAGACGGGTTCGTTCAGAATCAGTTACATATAGCAGGTCGGCTGACTCGATTTCCTTCTCATACATTCCCGCAGCGTCACAGTGCATTTCCCTATTGAAGCCCAGCGTCCATTGACTTCAATGGGGCTGCTTTGAGCGTTTTTTTTCAGCGCTTCGAAACTAGACGGTCATTGGATAAATGCTGCGATTATGTCCCGCCCGCGGACGCTCAGCGTCTCTGGGAGTGAATGGGGAGTGGGCTGGCCCGGACTCCGAGCTTCTGTGTAATGATTGGAGGGTCTGCATCTCCTTTTGACTGACAGCGATTCTGTACTATAAGGAATCACTGAAGCTATTCGCGCTCAGTCCCATCGCGGATTTCTCAAGTTCAGTCGAAATAAAAACTTCTGCAACCTATTTCTTTGATATTTGCTTGGCGAAATTGCTTGATTTTCATCATACATTTCACACAATTATACACCACATTCCTTGTTTCAGTTTTACAGAGTTTAATATTTTTTTAGATCGTTCATTCATTCACAGGGTAAAAGACCATTTTCTTGAAAAGGAACGTAGGGCAGAATTTACTTTTAAATAAATAAGACAATTGGCCAAAAATGACCCTCCCCTCTCTGACAGACCAGTAGCCGCCACTGCAGACAACAGTATAACATTTTTTAAAAGTCAGTTCATGTCACCTTTAAAGTTCAGTCATGAAACCCTAACTGAGTGTAAAGGAGGCCAGCTAGTAGTTGCTATGTAAGTAAACCTCACTCTTCTAATCTCAAGAGATGCTCTAGCGACTGACGCTAGAGGTTGCAGCCTTTAGTCTGCTTGTTAGAACGTCTGACTCTCATGTCGGCGGACCCAGGTTCTAGTCTTGCTTGGAGAATGCGTTTCGAACGGGAACGGCTTCGAACGGGTTACACGAGCACTTTAGCATTAGCCAACCAGATGTACTTCCTAATTCACGTAACCGTATATTTGTTTATTTTGATCAACCTGCTGAAAACTTCTGTTTACGCCTTCTCCTACTCCTCCCCAGCGCCGCCTGTAGATAACTGCTATGGGGTTTTAAAGGGAAAGTTCACCCAAAAATGAAAATTCGATGTTAATTCTAATTAGAATCCATTGACATGTATTATACGAGCAACGGTTGGAGTTAAAAATCTTAAATTTTTACTGAAGAAACAAACACACCTACATCTTGGATGACGTGGGGGTAAGCAGATAAACATCAAATTTTCATAACTATCTCTTCAATATATTCTTGCAGCAGCTTGTCCTTATGTATGTTATTTTAACTAAGCTGAACAAATTTTTATATCTGCTCAGCAGCAGCATAGCAGATCTCGTCCGCCAAAATCACATATGTTCATTTCATGTCCCATGCCAATAAAGGCTGGTTAAATAATTCAGTCCGAGAGTTGTCATAACTGAACTAGTTTTGGACATTACTGGAAATGAACAAATACTCCAATACTGATCTCAACCAATACGAAACATAGGATTTTTATCAAAACAATAATACATTATTTTTGTATCATAACCTACACCTTCGCTGTTCAAACATATATATCCCCACCACTTAAAATATGTTTCATTTATGTCCATGGGTAGCACACAACCAAATGTTCATTCACCTAGTACTGTACTGTAGTCTCAAGAACATTTTAGTCAGCTATACAAAATATGAGCTTCATATTTCTGCTTTTAAAGGGGGGGGAATGCTGTTTCATGCATACTGATCTTTTTACACTGTTAAAGACTTGGATTCCCATCCTAAACATAGACAAAGTTTAAAAAACTAATGTTGGACGTTTGATGGAGTATTTCTGTGTCAAAAATACTCCTTCCGGTTTCTCACAAGTTTCGGAGAGTTTTTTTCGAGTATGGGTCGGCTTGACGTTAATAGAGCGGAAGGTCCTTGTATGGGCCGTACGGACTCTTCTCCCGGAAGGGTGCGCGCGCACGTGACTAGAGCGAGAGTGGAAATGCACTGCCATAAATACTGCAGACCCACTTGTCCGTGAACACTTATGTCGTTATAGTCCGCGCCGCACTCCACTTCATTCCTATGGGTGACATCAAGCGACTTCAACGCTTCAGCATTCCGGGAAGACAGCGCTGCATTTGAACCGATTTGAACGCAGAAATGACGGGAAGCTTCACAACATCGCGGACCTCCATGGTCACTGCTGTCATAGGACTTCACCAAATCATACCAAAGAAGTGTGTTTTTGACGGAGCGGTCCCAGCGTTAAAGGTTCTCGGTCGTGCTTTGGAAACAGGCGGTGAGTAAAACTGCTTCAAATGTCTCTGCTATTGGCTATCGTCGCGTGAGTAAACATCAGTAAACGACACGATCGTGTATAGATAATTTATCAATGGAGCATGCGATCTATGGTGTGTGTCTAAATACATTTGTTTAGCTGACCACTATAGGTGTCAGTAAAACCACCCAAACATAAACCTAGCGTTCTCACAAAGCGTGCTTCTTCAGTCAGATGCGCTAACGGTTACTCCATTGTTGTTCTATGTATAACGTTACACTAGTATGACGTGCAAAACCGTTTTTCTTGCTACTGCTGAGGTTTAGTCGCATACAATAGTCCATAAACCGAATCATGTCCTCATAAACTGCGAGTAAACACACACAAATGTTGACAGGCCACTAAATACAGTACATACCACAGAGACGGACGTCCTGCTGTTGTTGCTTCTCCTGTTCAATTTATTTCAGCCTCCGGATCTGATTCTGGATCATATATGTATTAGTTGAATCTGGGTAGCGTTTTCTTATCCACGCTTGAGGACGTCACTGCTTTGTGCGTCATTCTTTAGCTCCGCCCACACGATACGCCTCCAGGCGCTCGTTTTTTTCCGGAAAGACTCGGTACAGCCTATATTTCTTTTATAAATATAATAAAACTAAAGACTTTCCAGAGATATGAAGGGTGCAATACTACTCTATAGGTACTCAAGATTGACATGAGATTGACTAAAATTGAGTGTTTCACCCCCCCTTTAAACTTGCTGTGCCCTCTTTTCTAAGTATTGTATCGATTAGCGCCCTCTCTTGGCTCGGTGCATTTTTTTCACTGTCTATCCGGCTCTAATGTGGGCCATATTGGCAGGTGTGCTGGTTTTAAATGTTTATTGACCAGGAAGTTTCCAGAAGCTTTAGTCCTGATATCTTGCCCAGTTGGCTGTATTAACACTTGGAGAAGTTTCTCAAAAGCTGTTTTGAGAGAATAAACAGGGTCAGGGCAGACTCTGTAATTTTCAATTTTTATGTCTTTATTTTTATTTTGCCTCAATATCCATTCGCTAATTCTCACCAGCTCAATCCAAAAGGGAACAGAAAACCATTAAAACAGTTATATAATATAATATAATATAACAGTACAAATTGTTATATTGTGAATTATACATTTTTCCAATCTTAAATAGTTTTTTATATTTTTAAATGTATTCCTGTCATGACGAATTCAGTCACATGATCCTTAAGAAATCATTCTAATATGCTGATATTGTCAATTATTTAATTGTTTATTTACTTATAAATTATTATTTTAAATACTTTTAAATAAATGCTGTTCTTTTGATTAAAGTCTTTACTGTCACTTTTGCATCGTTTCTTTACTCTCTTTACTGTCACTAATGCATTTTGTGCTGATTTTTTTTTTTTTTAGCATCCATTTGCCACATATCTATACCAGTCAGTAATCACCTTCGGAGGCTGCAAGGAAGATTTCCTGCTAGTGATCAGCCAGATTAAAGACCAGGCTTTGGGCAAGAAGACTGTGGATAAACTTTTATTTGCAATGACTAAACCAAAGGTAAGACATGCAAAGTTAAAACACAGTTTAACTGCATTTCCAAATGCAGACAGAAGACAATTCTGATATGTGTGGTGCTTTTGGCATTACATTTTATTACTCATTTTAGAAATCTAATCTGTGTGTGGGTGAAATCAGAACTTTAAAACAGCATAAAACACAAGTTAAACTTCCACACCTCCCTCTGAAACCACTATCTGAATGACATCTGATGATAAAAAAGAGGTTTCACTCATACAGCATTACATGATACAGGAAGTGCTTACTGAGTGAGGATCTTTGGTCACATATCTGTGGTTCAAGTCTTTTTTGGCTTGATACAGTAAGAGCAACTTAAATATAGAAATATTCGTCTACAAAAGAGTTTTGTACCTCTGATTCTGCTGGTTCATTGAGTTTCTCTCTCTTTCAATGCTGTAGATCCTGGAACTAACGCTCCTCATGGCTAGTTATATTAACTACTGGACCTCCAGCTTACCAGGGGCCGGCAACCAGGCTCAAGGCTCAGTGCTGGGGCCACAAGGAGACAGGAAGCTCTGGGACATAGACAGCCGACACTTCCCCTCAATGACATACACAACCAAAGGCCCGACTCTCCTTTAAAACCCCAGTCTCCATGTGTCTGGATATATAGGCAACCTATCGCATGGTCTGCATACACAAATAAAAACGCATTTTGGGAAACATTTAAATGATTTAGTTTGGGATACAATTCAAACTTTTTGTCCTTGAAGTTTCAAACAATAACCTGGAAGAAAAAAGTTATTTATTGTGCGAAAAGTTCATTACTTGCACTGTTCGTAGACCAAATACAAAAAATAAATGCATCATGATGTGGGTTTATAAATGGAGACTCGTAGTAACCCACCCTGAAAAGATCACCCACCGAGTCAGAGTAGATCCATGAGTATTCTGTTCTTGAGTGCAAAAGGTTTGCTGCTCATTTTTAAGGAATTAGAGCTTTTAAATTGGACTTCCAGTTAAAGACATGGTTTGACTTTTTTTAATTTTTGCATAATGTGATTTAGTTTCATCTGTCTTTGTTTGAATTTTTTTATTGTTTAGCTAGTTATATTCGTTCAGGACATTTAATCTGTTTAACGGTACATTAATTAATACCATCAGTCATTTAAAGTTTATACAGAGAATACTTCATCAGGATACTTAACATTACACAGATCATCTCTAGTATTTCAGCACAAATGTGGAAACTAACCAGTATATAAAGAACAGTCTTATGTGGTACAAAGCTCAAGAGTGGTACTGTTAGTGTGTCTAGTGGTAGTGTAACAGGGTTGATGAGTTCTCATCTATCCAAACAGGAAATTGTCATCACACATCAAAATGTCGTCATCACCTTGTGAGGTTACAGAGTTTGGGCAAAAAGTGTTAGTTTATTCTTTCATATTACATGCCATTTTATGGAGAACTACCAAACATAAAGCTTAATCTGAGCCAAACTGTTTTCATTTTACCATAGTGACAAGTTTTATGTAATACAGTAGTTGCAGAAAGGCACACGCATATTTCATATTTGCTTACTAGCCATATCCTTGCCTTTTGTATAAAGAAAATAGCTGATGGACACCCCACACATTTCGCAACATGCCGTTAATATATGCAGGATCATATATTTTCGTGAAGTTTGTTGCTTGACAATGGTCATAATTATATAATGATATCCAGTGCTGGGTAGATTACTTAAAAATTGTAGTTAGTGTCATAATCCATTACATAATATAATCAGACCACTTTTTGATAACTTTTGACCTAACTCATGAATCACTTTGATTTAAATAGGATAATATACCATATTGATATAAAAAAATACAAAGAGACAGACAATTTTTTTTTATCAGCGACATGAAGTGCATTAAACATTAAATTACATCAGGGTTTCCCAAACTGGGGTTTGTGAGTTTATTCAAAAGCTAATACATGGTTAAATGACTTGGTGAGTGATAATTCATATAATTAATATGGCAGGAGTTGATTTGACATGCAATGTTGGGAAAAGGCACCTTAAAAGTGAAATAATTTCTATAAATCCAGTGGTGAAATGCTTTGTTTCCTCTAAATTTTCCATGTAATTGTTGTTAACCGACTAGTGGCTGGCTGTGTGCACAATTTCACAAAACTAGAGGACTTTCTAATGTATAAGAGAAAGAAAAATGTAAAACATGAATACCAAGAATTAGGGATAATCAATAAATTATAAATGATTTTCTGACATTGTGTAAATAATATGTAACCATGTAATCAATAAAAAAAACAACTAATATTTTAAAACGTAACATAATTAAAGTACTTAATTTTTTTTTATCTGATTATGTAATCTAGATTTCTTGTAATCAGTTACTACCCAGCACTGATGTCATTATGACGTGAATTTTTATATGCAGTTTTTAGCAATTACATTTTTTAAATATTAGGTAATAGCATATTTACCAAACAAAACATTGCATGTTTCCAACCATAGAAACTCTTTTCATGTTCTTCTCCCCCACATAAACATTAACTTTAACCTCAAATACAAAGTGTTATCTGCATTGTACATGAGAGAAATGCAAATAATTTTCAAGAGTGTTTCAGAAATGGATTATTGATAAAGTAGGTAAAGACACACTGTACCCTTTGTATGGCAGATTCTGAAAGATTTGAGGAGGGATGAGAAGAAGCTGTAATGATGATATGACTTGAATTTTTCTATATGAATCAAACCGCTTTCTCTCTATTTTGAATATTTATTTTGTCATTTATAAAAACATGTTTTTGGTCTAACCAAATTCTTTTCTTTAGTCAGGCTTTTCTAGAAACGTGAACGTGTTCCAATCAGCCAATTGGAAATAATGTCACTTTTGTCATTGTTAAGATTCAAGGCCAAAAATGTGGTGGTATACAGACATTCAGTGATGCTGTGAGAGCTTCAGATTTTATATGCATAGAGAGATTGTTGCAAATAAAAAAGTTAATTGTGCTGCTGTTTCCTTTTCGGTTTTTAATTCTTGCACTTTCATTTCAAGGAAAAGCTCAATTTGTGGACTAAATTCCACAATAATCCTTATGCTCATATATCTGGAAAAACACTTCCCCATTAAATTATATTGATCAAGCTATACTTTTCTTTTAGGCTAAAAGCTTTCTCTGTTTAGATTTACTTGTTCTTATATTGCAGAAAAAATTGATTAATAACTGCAAAAGTTCACGGATTTGCTGGCCGATGTGTAGGTTTACAGACGGGGTGGAGTTTTCTCTGCTCTCTCACTCCAGGCAGGTCAAAGTACTAATGGCATTTCCCTGCCAATAGCCTGCTATAAATTCACATTTGAAAATAAAACGGGAGGAAAAAGTGTGTATGTTCTAAGCTAATACATTAATATGCTCATTATTCAGCCACACTCTCTAAGCGAGTTGTAACGATGAATTAAGGAAAGCCTGCTTTTCATTGCCTTCTGCAGAAAGAAAAAAACTATCTGTGGCTCACTACATGGTTTGGAGGAACCCCAGACTCTCTCAAGGATGTATTTTTATGTTTTTCTTCACATTTTAAATGACAGCTTTTAATTTGGGACGTCAAGTAAACTATTTTAATCTCCGGGTTCTGTTTTAAACCTACAGTGACATCTGAATGTCATCTACAGATGTAATTTTTCATTTGTTAGATTTTCTTTACTTTGTTACAATAATATATGCTTGAGAATTATTTTTGAAGACACATTGTGTGTAGGTATACATTCATTTAACTTGGATATATTAATCTAATAAAACTACATTTTAATAATTTTTTTTACATTTAATTAATCTACATGGCAAATCTCATGTGCCTTATGTTAGTTGCAGATCTTATTTTTTTATGACTTTATAAGGGGAGAAACAAGCTAATAATAAACAATGAGCAGAAGTCTATTGTATTAGATTGTAGAGAAAAGTGACTGTGCTTGTGCACCAAAAATTCTAGACATGGTACAATAAATTAAAAGTTGCTGCCTTAAATTTTTAAGTAAAATCAACATGGATGTTTCAACTTAAATTACATTAAACAGACCTAAACATTTGTTGAATTTATAAAGGCTAACATATTTTTTTTTTTTTTTTACTCAACTTGCTTTGATGTGTAAAAACGTGTCAACTTATTGATCTTACATTTTTATTATTTTTAGTGTAGCCAGGCTAGTATTTGAATAACTTATTCTGACTGAAATATAGCCTATATTTAGCTAAATGATTAAGATGATTTTAAACATGTTCCGTTGCAACTATAAACCTGGAACCAGTATCTAAAATAAAGTTTATTGTTCAATTTAAAATGAATGAACTAATAAATATAAAATATCCAACAAGTTAGCATTGTTAAATAAAAAGAAAAAAAAGAATACTAAACCGTTCCACCCAAAAAGTTTATTGTGTTTTAAATCATATAAAATTAAATGTGCCATTCAAAATTAAGACAAAAAGCATTTGTACCATTTTGACGATGTGATTACGCTGCATGTGTGTGAAACGTTAAGGGAATTGACTGCATACTACACACACACACACACACACACACACACACACACACACACAAAATCCCCTTGAAACTACACAGATTTGTTGAAATTGACAGATAAACGTTATTTTGGATAAAAGCTTTATTGCTAAGTTTGTTTGCAGATGGAACTTTTTAGGTTTTAATCTACGGTCGGTGACACTCAGACGTATAGGCTAGCCTACGTGAACTTAATCTAAAACCAATGTAAATAAGCAATACCATATGTATTTATTATCTGCTTATTTTTATTCTACTCTATAAGATGATTCATTCGCCCTCTGACAGTGACCTCCGTGAACCCTGAATCTGTCTGAGTTAAAATTAAACCGTATTGCCCAACAGCGAGCTCACACACCGGTTCCCTTCATTCCAGCTCGCGCCAAGACGCCGCGTGTCAGGAGAACTCTTCCGCGTGCACGTGCATCTCCAAACGCGAGGAACTACAAAAAAGCTCTTTCCTGAATTCCCAAACTTAAGTAAGGTTTAAACACACGCGTAGTCTGCAGCACTATATCAGGCGGCGTACATACATACATACTAACCTATTCAATGTAAATACACATTTAATTTCACTGAGACTCTTAATAATGAAGCACTAAAATAAATCTGAAATATCAAACCAAAATGCGGCAACGCTGCTATAACATTTCCCCCCTCCTCGACACAGGGCCAGAATCAGAAAATGACATCTAAAAAGCAAAGTTTATTGAGAGAGGCGACTCATCAGATCATTGCGGGTGGATCAGCAGGTAAGACGCGCTTTAACTTTGTATTTCACACAATCCGTAACTTTGTTTACCAACGGTCTCGCGCACGGCTCGTGCACATTCAGCACTAGTTAGCAGACGCTCCCAACTGCAACGAGGTGCGTGTTAATTATTGTGTGTCCTGTATTTTGAAGTATAAAGCTGTTTACAACAAATAGATATATTTTGGTAGTATTTTTAAAGTACGAATCCTTCAACCGGATGTAGGTCTGGAGATGTACGCGGGATACACGCGCACTTCAGTTAGTTCCGTTTACAAATGGTTCCATCAGTTAAAAGGGACTTTCTCTTTACGGTTTTATTTTGTGTATTATAACTAATTAATTTAGTTTATTCTCGGGTAAATTAAAATATTTCTTTATGTGGGTTTTGTGTGGTTTATGACACTTTGTTTAACGTTACTTGGGTTAAATGTCATGTACGTTAGCCTATTCCTGAGTGATGATGTTTTAAAATGTGTCGATGTGTGTTTGTTTGGAGTTCGCACAGGATGCCCGCGAGACGCGAATCAACAGCCAAGCCAACAACGCCCACATGACGCTTGCTTACATAGAACACCGATTGTTTTATTAATTATTTTATACCTATAACATGCATAGAGCAGACGAAACGGAAGTCTGCACATTTGTAAAAATCAATGATGCCAACTGCTTTGCAAAAGGCTTCATTATGCATTATGAGCTCGTCAAAATGTATTGGCGGAGAAATAGGGGGAAACAAACCTCATGAAGTTAATATGAACACTTTATAGTGGCGCATTATTTTGTGCCATTACAAAAATTAAGTCTGTTTTCATCAAATTCTTGATGTCACACGACTCAATCGTGGAATAATGTAACTGTTTGGAATCAAGCCGCTGCACAGTTTGAGCTTTAAAGATGATCTAGGCTATTTTAGCGTTGACTGAAGGATTTTGAACTTAAGATAGCAGTTCCAACATTAAGAAATGAATGAATAACGTACGTAGCCTAGGTTACCCTTTTCATTTAATGGTAATTTTTAACATTACACTTTGAACTTTGCATCATATTAAGCAAAAAAAATAATTTATTTATTTCTTCATCCCTCTCCCTCCCTTTCTTTTTCTCCAGTAGAATAACCCAGTGTTATTAACTCGCGCGCACCCCTGAACTTGTCATATTCCCTCCAGCAGCCTGTTAACGAGGCAGGGGAGAGAGAAAAGTTAATTTATGTGTGACCTGGTCCTAGGGATTGGATTGGCTCTGTGCTTGGCTTCTCTCAGGCTTGGACAGACTCTCCAAAATTGCTTTTTTTCTCTCTTAAGGACACAAGAGTTAATGTCACTGCGGTGCATTTTATATATCCTACCAGGACTAATTTCACAGCCTTTCCATCCAAGCATATATGAAGAAATTGGGGAGAGTTGGGCTGCACCTAATAATTACCCAGTAATCCTGATGTCAAGTTTTTAATCTACCACTAGGGGGAAGCATTGTTTGTAGTTTTAGAGCATTTTCATTTGAGTGTCATTGGCATAGACTGTAAAAAAAAAAAAAAAAAATAGGTCATTGGTCAGGGTCATTAAAGGGATAGTTCACCCAGAAATGAAAATGCTTATCCCCAGGGCATCCAAGATGTAGGTGTTTGTTTCTTCAGTAGAAAACAAATTAAGATTTTTAACTCCAACCAACGAAACTATGCCTTTAAGTGTTTTTCATGGCAAATGTGACTATCATTCTGTGACAGTCCTTCACAAAAGCATGTGGGAGAAAATCATTATGCAACATAATTACTTAAATGTGTATATAATTTCATTAATTTGACTCCATATTTGATCGTTATATCCAAAACAAATTTCAAATATCCACAGTTGTATTGTCTCTTTAATGAACTAATTATGTAATTAATTGATCAAATCTGTGTTGTGCTAAATCTGGTTTTGTTTCTTGCAGTATATGACTGCTTTATACGTGCACTAATATTTACTGAAATGTATTTTATTTGAAGTATTCCATCTATATGAAACTATTAGCTGACTCATAAGACAATACACAGTGCACAGGGCAATCCAGTTTTAATTGTGAAAAATGGGCCTGAATTAGTTAAGCCGGATATTGCGTTCTTTGCGTTTGCCCAATTATATAAAAAATTCTCTTTCATAAGTGTTCTTAATGGGAACTTATTTTCTTTTCATCATTTATCTTAGTTTTATCCAGAAGGTCCGGAAGAACGGTCAGATGTTACCTTAAGTGTTTTTGGTATTGATTTCCTTTCCCTGCCCCTGTTATGCAGAGTAATTTGGTAAGATTTACACAAAAATGTTTTAGTTATGATTAGTTTCTGTGTAAACGTATCCGCCGACCGCAAATGGAGTGTGACGGGAAAAGACAGACAGCCTAAGTATAATTGAACTCAGTCCACCGCTCCACAGCAGACCCTCACTTAAAACACACTCAGACCAATCCTGTTTTAACTGGTGCATAAGTGTGAAATAAAGTTTAGGAGCATCAGACAAATAAATTAATGTAGCCTCAATCGAGAAGAAAGGAGTAGGCTAAAGCAAGATCAAATAAATAAAGGCAGTTAAAAGGAGGACTCTAGGAGAAATATTCACATTAGATGTCTGCGCAAATGGCCGTTTCCTCTCCTGCCCACGACTGGCCGCTACAATCAGAGCTGAATTAGGCCTAATATTTATTTCCAGAAACAATTTTACATGCCTCAGCAGGGCAATGATTGGACATGTTGTGGACAGATGTTTAGATGAGCTCATGTTTGAATGTTGATTTTGGAGGGTTCTTCTCTGAGCCTCCAAATCGCCTTCTTATACACCCACTCCCGTCGTTTTAAGACTTTTGTCACTGGACACAGCAATTCTGTGAACAAACTATATAATCAAAGTTCAAAAAATATTTATAATTGTGCAATCATCAGATAAGAGAACTTGACTGAATTTGTAATGTGCTCCTCAATGTGTAGAAAACCGTTCTCGAAATGAGGCAAAAACGCAATTAAACCATAATAAACATTACAAAAACAAACAGAGGAGATTTATTGACTGCTACGACTAATTACCTCTGGAGGAAATGTGCAGGATCATAATGTCACAAAAAATCAGTTGACTGCAACCAGGCATGAAGTATAATGGTAACATATGCAGCAAGGAGCTTAGACTCTCCAAACAGATCATATACCTCCCACAGGTACCTGCTGTAGATTGGAGCAACTCTTAAAAGAGAAAACACCACAAATGTGCGCAATATGCGTTTGTTTACACCACAAATGGATTACTTTCTTCTGGTGATAAAACAACACTCCCTCTAAGTCTGACCCATACGCCTGCGAGAACTAGGCTACTGTCGAACTACTGTTTGCATGAGCCGGATGTGGATTGTCGCTGTTGTGTCAGCTGTTTATCAGAGAGCCTGGCCTCGAACGGATGGAGTTTAGTCTGTCGGGGTAATGTATGAGCCAGCCAGGGGCCGCCGACGTTATCTTAATGGTATGATTTATGGAGGTCGCACGCTGAACTGAGCAGAGGAGCAGCGACAGATGGGGACGTGCGTGGGAGACCTTTCTACTGTAGACGGTGCGCGAGCACACACACACATACGCTCATCCATCATGCATTTTGTGTTGCTGTAAGCAATGAGGATAATTGCGGTGTTATGGTAAGAGTAGCGTGATTATGATTGTTCAACATGGGAGGCTGTGTCTGGGCTAGCGCTCGCGCTCGGGCTCATTTTCCGGGGAAATTATTAAAATGAGGCCTTTGGAGTGAACTGAAAAGGAGCTGGCTGGCTACAATATGTTCGATCGCCTGATATAACGGCGGTGATCTAATCAGTGATCTTAATGTTAACCACATACATTTTTGAAAAAAACTAACAAACATATTCTCCCATGTTATTCTCTCAACTCTCTGACTTCTATGCCATTGGCGAAAATTCATGTCAAGAACATTAGCTCATCTGCAGTGCATTTAAATGTTCTGAAATGATTTTTCTATTAAGAAATCTTGGCATATCTGACGTTGAGGGTTGGTAAAGGCTTGTTCCTGGTAAAGAAAATGTTTTCGTTAGTATTTTTTTTTTAAGTTGAGACTACTTCTGGCTCGTGAATATTATTAATCAGTGGTGAAGCTATTAAAGCAAGTTTTAGATTATTGTTGTAGATAATGCAGTCTTTCTAAAAGCCATTACTCAATAAAGTAATTGGATGTCTGTAAATGTAATAAAGTTTACAGCAATTATTGCAAATAATGATAACAACCAAAAATAAGTATTTCCAATGGGGATACATCAAGGTTCTCTCATGGGTGAACTTGACCTTAAACTTTTATGTCTGTGGTCAAAAAAAATCCTCGGTAGTGTTTGAAGAGGGGAATGGATCCAATGCTAACTTGTATTCAAGTCCTTTTGGTAAGCTACGTATTACGCCCACTTTTCACAATGCAGTCGATTTCCAATGTAGCCTATAAAATCAAGTCCTGCACTTGAAACATTTTCAATCAAATTTGCTGTGTCACTTGAAAATATGTCATGTTGCATAATTAAAATGCGTTGTAATTACATTATATATTATGCTGACTTTGTTTTAAACCTTTTACACGTTACCTCAAACAACCACAAAACAGGTGGTCTGACATACACACACACACACACACACACACACACACACACACAAAAACATTAAAAAGTCAAAAAAAGGAGGGGGGGTCTGAGATGTCAAAGATTTCCGAAGGAATGAATATATTAAAACATGCAGTCCCACTGGCCGAACACACTGTATTACATACAGTACCATAATACAGCACATGGCAGCAATAACATTGCTGGAAAGGAAACCGGCTAACAAGCTATGCTTAATTGAGCACTTAGTCTAAGTAGTCAAGGGCCATAGTTTGAATGACCCTGTAGGAAAATGAAACTGCACGGTAGATGATACACTGTGTGTGCATGCATTTGCGTGTAAGCATTCACTTTTTCTTGGACCGCTGTCCAGTTGGCTGTTGTTTGACCTTGTAATTAGCACAGAATGCTGATATGTCTTTTGGCTGGAGAAGAGCTTTTGATGGAGTGATCACAACATTGCATTGATCATAAAGTCTTGTATGAATGTATTCCCATAAAGGCTAAAAATAGCCTTCTAAGGAGCTCTCTTTTAGCTCTTAAAGTTCACTTTAAATTTGTAATTGTTTCTCAATTCACCATGCTATAATTTGCAATGACTTAACTGTGGTGGAAGACTTATGTTTTGCTCTGTTTGAGAGACAAATCTTTGTCCCGTTCCGGCTTTATATTGTCTGGAAACTTCGGGTGCATCTCTGCCCAGATTTACAGTTCTGTTGACGGCCTAGTTTGTCATTTGATGGAGAACCAAACATGTCAGAGAATTTTTGGTAAAGTACAAACGTCATAGATGAATCAAAGTTTAAAAAAAAGTAATGTATACATATTTTAGCTGAATCTAATTTGAGAAGCTAAATTGTAGTGAATTACAAACATAGTTGTTTAGTATAAATTTATGAATTGTAAATAAACCCCGTAATAAGTACTTGATTGTTGATGAGCATGTGACTTTTTAGGTTTATTTGCTCTTGTGTGTAGATAATGGCTAAACAATTATATTACAAATATAATTTATTTCAAATAAATTTACTCTCATACTATTATACTATATTATTCATAATTACACTACTATATAAAAGTGTGGTCAGTATGATTTTTTTTTTTTAAATTAAGAAAATATTTTTATTAATTTCTGAAACATTAAATTGATCAAATGACAGTAAAGACATTTATAAATTGATGCTGTACTGGTTTCAGCATTGGTAATCATAAGAAATGTTACTTGGCCAACAATTCAGGATATTAGAATGATTTTTGACACTGAATACTGGAGTAATGATGCTGACAATTTATGTTGATAAATTATTGATTTATATAAAATTTGTAAATAATTTTTTTAATAATTTTTTTTTATTGGGGGGGGGGGTATTAATGTTTTTACTCTGTTTTGGATCAAAGAAATGCAACGTCTGATGCAATTTTTTTGTAGATGCCACTTGTTTAATACTTTTAATACAATGTAATGCAATATAAATATGAAATCCTGTGGACATCTGTGTGTGTGTGTGTGTGTGTGTGTGTGTGTGTGTGTGTGTGTGTGTGTGTGTGTGTGTGTGTGTGTGTGTTAATGTGTATGTATTTATGTATGTATGTGTGTGTGTGTGTGTGTGTATATGTATATATGTGTATATATATATATATATATATATATATATATATATATATATATATATATATATATATATATATATATATATATATATATATATATATATATATATATATATTTATATATATATATATATTTAAAATATTGTGTGTGTGTGTGTGAGTGAGTGAGCGTTTATGTTTCTCTACTTTTCTGAGCATTTGTCTTTGAGCAACTATGGCTTTTCTAGCGAGTCAGAGCACAGGTCTGTAGCAGGGAGATGGCCTCTTCAGCTGGGTTAACCGACTCAAGATGAGCGGTGTGCGGGCAAGAACTGAAATCATAATGTGATTTGTTGTGCTTGGGAGCCAATTTGAGTCTTTTCGGTAGAGATCCCTGCCTGGTCGCTGCTTGGGCGCTTGGCGAGGAGACCTTAATTAGAGAAGCTCAAATGTATAGACACTTTTGATTATGCCTGATCTTGAGTTGTAAAAGGATGACATTGCCTAGGAGGGGGACATTGGCAAGAGAAGCCGCACAATTTGATAATGAAAACCAAAGCTTAGGAGAAAGGCTTGTTTTGAATTTGTTTACACATTTATTATCCTTTCAAAAGGAGCGCTTCATCCAATAAAATCAGGAAAGACACAGATGTCACAATCAAGAGGCACCAAGAAGGGATGGGGGGGAGAAATGAAGCGGTTTCCATTATTATGTTTGAAATATGGGCAATTATACAATGGAATAAAGATATAAAAAATGATGTTGGGTCATGGAAAAGCGCCCTAGTTTTACGTCTTGAATTCCTGTTTGCTCATGTTACCAAGTGGCACTGGATGGGCAATGGTGGGAAAGTGGGAGGGGATTATTGCACAATTTTGATGCTGACTGGTTTATAAATTAGTTTTGAATGATGGACAGGATCTTAATCCAATCAGGGATTTGGCCAGAGAAGCTGCTTAAGACGAATCATAAAAAGAAAAATGAAAAACTCTGGCGCAAGAGTTGTTTCGGATCTGATGTGTGATTATATCCTCACTTTGATTGAGGAGTTTTTCTTTTTCCAGTCTGTGAAAAAGGGTGCATCCTACCCAAATAGCATGTACACTAACATTTTTGGTCAACCTCTAAATCTTAAGCTGTCATAATGTTATAATAATCACTTCACTCTTCTGCTTTGACTCCCCTTATTTTCTGTCATTTATTGAACTGTTGTAGTCAGCTGTCTTGCATGCAGTTGCCAAACTTTGTGATAGGTGGCAGTAAAGAGCTATTTTGAAGTTTCACTCCCTCGCTTTCCTTTTTTTCCAACCTTTATAAATCTTTCACCAAGAGATGACGTTCAATGTTAAGGTTCAAGCTGAAGATTGAAAGCTTTTTATAGTTATAGAGAAGATTTATTCTGTTATAATTATGTAGGAGAATCGTATGGAACGGATGATTGTAAACCCTTTAATCTAGAAGCTTTTGCATTGTCCTATTGAAGAAAAATCCACACATAGGTTCTTTTTCCTTCCAGTGGACTGGTTTTCTAGTGCTGTTATGAATTTTCCGTCACCTCACAAAAATAAAGCACAACTTCCTGTTTCGTTGGTCCTCTCTCTCCTGCTGTGATTCCTATGATGGCTTTAGCCTCATCAGTAATGAGTCTCAGGACTTCAAAGTCCCTCTGGACTTTATATGACGTGATCAAATAGTGCTGATTTAATTTCCCACAAGAGCAATGGCTACTAGCCAGTGGCTTAGCTAACATTCCAAGAACACTCCAATCTGTCATTTGCCCAACGCCCGGGCAGCTCCACGGCAGGTGGTACAGCTCATCCTGACCGCGGCCTGACGTATTTGGCCGGTACATTCTATTCCAGATGCTGAAGTCCTGAGAACATGTTCGTACCAACGTCAAGAATCTGGATGTTTTGATAGAGAAATAAGTGAGATCAGGAGCAAAGGGGGAAATACGTCTCCATCCTCGAACATTGTCTCGTAGAGAATGAGACGTGCATGCAGAAATCAGTGGTGCAGAGAGAAGACCACACATTCTGAGGGATCCTAGGGGCTCTCTGCTCGTTTTGAAGTGCAGTATGGTGGAAAGGTTAAGCTATCAGTCTGCCGACTGTGGCAGCATTGGGGCGGCAGCAGCCTCTGATGAGAGATGACAGATGCTTTCTCCAGATCAAACTTTCCGGAAGGACACACCGACTGCTCTGCCGTCTCCACAGATGAGACTAAGAGGGTTGTGGATAAGAATCATATATGCATATGAAAAAACAATCAATAGAAATTGTGTGCACTCTTGCACACTTTTTTTGCTGCTGTTGTTCATGGCCATTTATTTGTAGATACAGTGGCCTCAAAGTATTGCTGACGCATCTCACTTAAGTACAGCATATCATTCCTATTACAAAATATCAAGCCATGTTGCTTTTAATCACTTTTTTTTTTTTTAAATAGTTGAATTTTTTTAAGTTAAGGGGTTGTTACACACCATCATAATTGAAAGGTTTTGCCTTTAAACAAAAAATGTTAAATGATCTGATATTTTAAGAGTCTTTATCCACATATAATTAAAGCGCATAGAAAAATCAACATATAAGTTATGTTTCCTTCCAATGCAATGGACTGATTTTAGTGCCGTTATGAATTTTCTGTCACCTCACGAAAATGAAGAACAACTTTCTTTCGTTTTTCCTCTCTCTCTCCTCTGCTGTAATTCCAATGATTGTTCCACTTTTAAAAGACTTTTGTAAATATAGCATTATTTTATGTATAAATATAATATATAAAAATATAAGCAGTGAGGCAGTTTTGTGAAAATAGTGATTCCCTAAAATAACCAAGATTATGCAAAACTACTAAAGTTTTTATTTTTATCTGAAATAATTTTTTCATCCTGGAAAATTCATCATTGCAGGAAAATTCATACATTATGGCTTGAATGTCCAAGTAGAATGTGCCAAGTTTAGGGCCACTGTATAATTATACTAAAAGGATACAATTAATTTATATTTGCAGTTTTGTTCTTCATTCTATCTAGTAGCATGAGCAGTATATTATACAGAACCGTGTAATGTTCATAATCTGATGGCTCAGCAGGTGTGTGTTAGTATGAGGGCAGAAGCAGAGCTGATGAGATGGGAGATATATCTCCTCTGTAAGCACTTGTTCCTTCCCAGGAGTCCATTGCCGCCCATGTAGAAAGGAATCTAGTATGGCTCTGGTGTCAGGCTCTGTCATGCATGGCCAGGCTCTGGGGTGATTTTGAAAAGGACCCTTTCCGCCTCAGTCGGCTGAATAGATGGAGCCCAAGGGGCACTTTTTCCACAGCCACCAATTTATCAGCTCATATCCAGACCGATATGGCCTGTCGTTGCCTGCGCTTTCCCTGTTTGTCCCTCTCAATGTTTATAAATGGCAGTGAGTGAATGGCAATGCCTGGCGTAGAGGAAATGTCTCACTGTGATTATGTGCAGGTCGCTGCCGTTTTTGCGGGTCTGTTTGTGTTTTGATTGCTTAGGGAAATGTTTTGTTAGGTAATTTTTTTCACAACCCGCCCACTCTCAGATTTAATTACATGTATGATATGTACTTATGAGTATCCTGAAAGAAACCGGCGCATTACGCACACTACTAACACTACTCAGTAATAGTTATGAAAAGTATCCACAGTAACATTATGGTTTTAATTTTTTCCCCCAAAATGGCTGGACAGAGGGCTACAATAATTGTCTCGGGGGCAATTAGGTAGAATGGCTGTGGGAGCAGCAAAGAAAGCCAAACATCCTGGTGCTGGGCTCCAGAATTCAGTCAGCTTGCGGGAAGCTGTTTGTGGGGAAGTGGATCAGGGTTTGTTTTCTTTCTCTGAGAACTCTGCCAGATGAGCAGCACCTGAATTTCAGAGCCCTTCGTTCCTTCTTTTCTCCTTCATCTTCATATGACCAAAACAATAAATAATGGGAACACCATGTATAATCTTTGGTGAAACAAAATAACATTAAACTTATTGTTCTGGCTTTAATATCTGATTGAATAAGCCACATTTGAAGCCGTTATAGAGTGCCACAGTCAGGTTCCAGAAGTAAAAATCCCATAATTTTCAACACATGAAACATTTGGATGTAAAGACATACCATGAGCTATGTTATAGATGTTTAGCAATAAACTTAATTTGTTTTTTGAATTCATTTACAAAGTTCACAGTGTTTCACCTTTTGACTTTTTGTCCGATTTTCAAATACTGATAAAAATAAATGGATAAATAGTTTCAACACTGCTGAAAAAGTGGGCAGACACTGTTGCACTCAATCAACATTATATTATATTATATTATATTATATTATATTATATTATATTATATTATATTATATTATATTATATTATATTATATTATATTGTATTGTATTGTATTGTATTAGATTTTTTTTATATTAGATTAATTTATGTATTTTGCTGTCCCTCCCGTATGTGTGTGTATGTGTCATTGGTTCCTTCTTCTGTATAAGATACTGTGTCATGTTATACAGTATTACGTGCTTTGTTCAATAAAAATGTAAATGTTTATATGTTGCTTAGCAACAGCAAATTAATGTATTATTATTGCTATTTATTTAATATTTATTTATTTGGTCAGAAAAATACAATACTGTTACCATGGTTGACATTGTGTGAATGCTTGAACTGTGGTAAAATGCGCAGCCTCAAGTTATTACTTTATTGCAGGGTTCCTCAAACTTAGCCATGCAGGGCCAGTACCAGCAGAGTTTAGCTCCATCACTAATCAAAGACACCTGTGCAAGCCAATAATCAAGCTCTTTATAGTTACTAGACGAAAATTACAGGTAGATGAGGTTGATAAGGTTTTGAGCTAAACTCTGCAGGACAGTGGTCCTTTAGGGATGAATTTGAGGAACCCTGCTTTATTGCATTGATCTTGAGTAAACGTAAGAATATAAAATGTGGTAAAATTAGTGAAGCTGAAAATCTCTCGAAAACAATGCAGTCAACGTGACCTAGTCAGACAGAAAGCAGGCAAGATGTGGAAATTTTATTCTATCCCATCCCCCTGTTAGGTCACACACCTGATATAAAGCGGACCAGCTTTAGCAGTCTGAATAAGTCTATGCTTTATAAACCAGAAGCTGAGCAGCTCATAAGTGATATCCATCATAACAAGGGGCAGAGCCGGCAGACCTATCTTTGAAAATGGAACAAAAAAAACAGAGTGGTGTGGGAAAAATGAGCATATTGCATGTGGGTAAATCGAATGTCATTCTGTCTGAGGCACTGCACTGCCTATATAGAAGACATAGTCCATTTACTTGCCATGCTAGAGGACCATATTATTTCCCTTAACTTCTGATCTAAGCGTGCTTCGAAAAGATGAGAAAACGAGCAAAAGAACAAGGCTTATAATTGACCTCGCAAATGAATGAAAATTAGTCTAGGCCCAGATCCAGGAATTGCTAATGAGTAAAACAGCAAATGACATAATTTTGGTGTTGTCAAAGAATGAACTTGTGTTAACAAGTGACTCTGTTACCTTGGCAAGGAATCTCTCATTTGCATAAAACTGCCATTTTTTTCCTACTTAAAGTGGTATGTTTAATGTGGAATAAAGGCACTTTAAGAAGGGCATGAAAAATGAACAGCACTCTGTCATTTTGTTTGGTTCTCTTGCATTTTTGTTTAGTTTTCTTACATTTGGGGGAGGAGCAATGGCATATTTGTCACTCTTGAGTTAGCACAGTCTCTTTTGGCCGAGACGAGTGAGGTTTGCCATTGCTCCCCTAAAAACAACAAGGCACTCCTGCCAAGCTTCCTAGTTAATTAGCGAAGCATTTCACACGCTGCATAACATCAAATAGGAAATGGAAAAGTGACAAAATTTTGAGAATTTGGCAGGGTGTGAGATTCAGGCTGAGCTTGAGGTTTCCCAAGCAGTCCTGTTACCTGGTTTAACTGAACAGGTTCTACAGGTTCTTTTGCTCATTATATTCATCTGAGTATGTATCTGAGGCACATATTTCCGTCAGAAATATATTCCCCTAAAGTCATCATTAGCCTTAATTAGTTTAGTATTATTTACGAGCTCTTCCCTAAACTGACTGTGAAAGCTAAGAGAAGAACATAAGGAATGTGTTGAATTGAAGTTTAATGTACCCACGGAGTGAAGCCTGTGTGGAAAGACAAGTTTAATCCCCCCCAGCAATATGTACATTGGCTTTCGTTTTATGTTAAATTAAATTGTTCTGGCTTAAAACATTTTAGTACTGCTTAAGTGATGATTAGTTAATTTGTTTGTTTGTTTTAATTAGGAGAAAGCTATTACATTTGTATTGTGATATTGTCTGTTTTGGAATGACAGTTGTTTTATTACTCATCTTCCAACCAAATAGTCAGTAAGAGCCTTGCTTCTTTGCGAAAAAGGAACAAGGACTGTCCTATAAATTACTGAATGTTAAAAAATAGAATTACTAATCCCTCTATTTCATGCCTGACTATTATACGTTGATTGGCGTCCATAATATCCATGTAATGATGACTGCCAAATGTTACAAGAAAAGAATAGCAATGCTTTAATTGTCAGCATTTTCAAAAATGTCAACCAGAGAATTCTTTAGCTTGATATGGCAGCTCAAACCTTCATAAAGCAAGATTGACATACATCACACCTGTTCTTAACCTGATAATATCTTCATCCAAAACCTTCCCTCCTGCAACAGACTGCTCAATCTCCACCCAACTTCCTTATAAGCCTGGGCAAACTGTCACCGCATCAGCCGCAACAGTCTGGGGAGTTGAACTTGACTGGAACATATGTCTTCAATTTTAATAGCCCTTCATTCCCCCAGATGGCCTGGAGGGGGGAAGGTTGCCTGAGAAGCTGCGTTTCATGTAAGAATAATTTGTGTTAAGTAGCTGGGCGATCTGTTTGTTACGCTAGAGCTGACAGTTTGTTTATGTTTCTTGAGGAGTATGATGGATGGGGCAGGAGTTGATGCTAATTAGGCTAAATTGTTGCTAAGAATGCAGTGGGCCTGCGCCACACTGCATAGGCCAGCTCCCATTGTTCCTGTCTCTTCGCACTCGAGGCGTAATTGAATGGAGCTTGCAGCCATTCATCATTGTAGCGAGAGGCAGGAACAGGAAGTTAGAGTCTGAGGCACTACGGACAGGGAGGGCTGGGGACAAACTGGTTGGGCATGGGGCGTGTCACAATGACTTCATCTCTCATGTTGTCTTTAAATCTGTCTTGACACTTAAAGACACCATTCCAAAAACCTAGTGAGCTACCCATTGCAAGGTACCTTAAATGGCAGCATCCTAACAGAGATGGAACCAAGTGGGCTGTTTGTAACACTCTATGCTCCACATTGATTAATGGTATAATTTCGATTAAAATAATTTTAGCCTTTTAAAAATATATATAATATTGTTAATGGGATTGAATGAATATTAAGTAAATTTTTAATAAGTGGTAAATTGGCATTTCTCCTGGTTTGTCCTCTGTCTTTGAGGTACTTTTTTGTTTTGTTTTTACTGGGCTTGTTGCATTTTATTCTGGGATTTACATTCTCTTTGAAGGATACATGCAATTCTGCCTTAAAACTGGGACAAACAAATGATCTTGGGGGTCAGCTTTTGTTTGATATTTTGGAAAAGCCTTTGTATTGGGGACATTCCTATGATGTCTCACTAAAAAGCTCACAAGGTTTTGAAACAGAGCTGAATTCTTATAGTCTGTGAATTGAATGTGTAGTAAGTGAATAAGCAGTTAGCAGATGACTGTTTGCATTAATAATGCTAATAAAGTAAGGCTAACTCTAGAAATAATTACTTTACAAAGTAAGATGGCATCATCTTTTAAAGGCATTTGAATTTGATGGGTTTCTTGTACCACTTCCATATCCTCTGTTCTTCTGCCTATACCTCCATGTGTCCTGTTCCTTAATTTCACCCATACATTGCTTGTGGCACCTTCTCAATGTTCACCTTAATTTGTTTTCTCCCCTTTCCCCCTACATTTATTTTCTTTGGTCTGCCCTTTTTCCTGAAGCAGGAAAGTGAGGAAATGACTATTTCAAATCGGTAGACCTGTGGTCCACAGCCCAGCGGGGCCAAGACCCCCAATCATCCACTTCATCCACACGTGCCCCTGACAGCCATGCTAATGACCTCCACTCAGATTGTCTTGCTTCTCACTGTAAGGGTGTTACAGAGTAATTTCCGCCTTACTGTAACTTTATGCTAAACCAAGACATATGAGGACCACACTCAGAACCCCCGTCTCACGTCAGCTCTGTATATGTTGCGAATGGATAGAACCCAGTCAACACTCTTGACCTTCAAAGTCCTATTGCCTTAGAGAAAGACAGAGACATCGTTGTTTACTGGTCCCCTACAAGTGTTTCTGGAGAAACATGTGTTAGCAAGTAACCTCAAACACGTACATTCACCATACAGCAATGTCATCTGCAAACAACACATTATGACAGGGTGGAGGGGATGGGTTGGCTCGTGAAAGAGAGCAGAGCATACTTAAGATGGGTTTAACTTCAGAGAGGGACACTTAAATTGTTCTGGATGACTGTTACTTAACTAGCCCCTAGCTAGCATGGAATGGGTTAGCATTGTCTCCAGTCATGACCTAAACAAACAATGTCCTTTCAAAAGTGCTTCAATAGACTAATTATGTTTGCAAATGTAAGACAACCTCTTGACTTGCAAGAGATCTTGCAAACCTCCAAAAAACTTCTGAAAATAAGCCTAGCATTTAGAAAATATGCTCTGACAAATTGATGTTCCCTTGTGTGCAATGCAAGTTTAGTTTGCCAACTTAAGCTTTATAGTTTGCCAACATTTCCCCAACTTAAGGAAATAAAAGGACACTCCACTCATATAGGGAAATAGGGGGCACTGTTCATTTCTTTGTACCACATATGCCATTTGGGATTTTAATCTGATAAATACTACATGCAAGGTCAGCAAATAAAGCTGGTAGCACCTAGTAGTTAGCTGGTAGCACCTAGCTCTCCCTTAAAGCTAAAGTACACTTCGCTTTTTACGTGTATGCAAGGGTCAGCGTACAGTGTGCACTGTTGGAATGCTATGCATGTGCAGGTTGCATTTAATGTTTTTTGCAGTATTTACACGGATTGTAATTGCTGGCAAAAGATTGCTCAAAACTGTGCAGGCGAGTGCTCAAAACTGCTGTGCGTACGAGTCAAAAGTATACTTAGCAAGGCTGTGCATTTTGCCTGCATATACGCTCCCGTGAATAAGCTTAAACAATGAAGTATACTTTCGGCTTAAAGGGTTAGTTCACCCAAAAATGAAATATATGTCATTAATGACTTACCCTAATGTTGTTTCACACCCCTAAGACCTCTGTTCATCTTCGGAACACAGTTTAAGATATTTTTTTATTTAGTCCAACAGCGTATCGAAGTGTATGCACACTATGCTTTCTATGTCCAGAAAGGAAATAAAAACATCATTAAAGTAGTCCATATGTGACATCAGTTAGTTAGTTAGAATCTCTTGAATCATCGAAAAATACATTTTGGTCCAAAAATAACAAAAACTACGACTTTATTCAGCATTATCTTCCCTTCCGCTTTTGTTTTCATACCTCAAATAAAGATTCAAACGGTCATGAATCAGCGTATTGATTCATGATTTGAATCGTGTGTCAAACTGCTGAAATCACATGACATTGGTGATCCGAATCATGAACCAATAAGCTGATTCATGACTGTTTGAATCTTTATTTGAGGTTTGAAAACAAACTTGGAAGAGAAGACAATGCTGAATAAAGTCGTAGTTTTTGTTATTTTAGGACCAATTGTATTTTCGAAGCTTCAAGAGATTCTAATTAACTATCCGCTGTCACATATGGACAACTTTGATGATGTTTTTATTCCCTCTATTACCATTAACAAAGAGTTTGTGTTTCACATCCATCTTTTGTGATTTGGTTTCCATTCTTGCATGTTAAATCAAGTTTAAATATCACCCTTACATGTCAAGAAAGAATCTCTAGTCTTACTATTACGATACTCCTAACACATGTTGCTACTAATTCTACAACTCGGTCCAGCTGTACAACAAATATTGTTATAATAACCCATGACCAATCTCCTTTCCGGCAAACACTGGGTAAAGTCACATTATCATATAATCCATCCATCAAGGTATGTGTCAGATGATTAGTGGGACAGATTTCTGCAGGCTTTAAAGCGGCGTATACATGTTCGGTTGTAGGTTACGGTCTTGATGGGGGAGGTCAGAAGGAGGAAGTGAGTGTGTTCGGATGGGCGAGAGTGAAACCCGAGCATGATTGAGTTAAGGAAAGGAGAAGAAGCCCTCCGGCTCAGAGTCGGATGTTGTGTGTATACATAGGAGTCCTGTCATGCTACCCTTTAAACAGGGGGAGACGACTTACAAATTGCAATGGGACTCCTTTGCATGCCAGGGGTAGTTTTGTGTCCATTGTGGTATGTGTGCACATAAGGCGGTCGTATGTGTGTGGTTGTGCGTAGTTGTACCTGTGCATCCTCATTTTGTATGAACACTGACATTGCAAATACACGGATGTTTCCATCCGTTTTTAAGACCGTTCTTGATCCAAGATCACACAAGACCACATAAACAGATTTAAATTCTTTATATTATTCCCAATTACCTGCACTTTCTTGTGGATTATGTGGAACACAAATAATTAAGAATTGATTCAATTAACTAATCAAATTCTCAGCCGCCACAACAACAACAAAAATCTTGTGCTTCCTTTTCTTGTTTTCCTTGTGCTTGTTTTTTTTAACTAGGAATTTGTTCTTGCTGCTTGCTCCACCGTTCTTTGTCTTTGATTTGGCACAGCGTGTGAGGTGCTTTTTAAACTGTGGGAAAAAATGTCCCAAACGAAGAGCGGAGTGGAGGCGCCGCTCAACGCTGCAGAAACGTTAAGCAAAAGCAGATGTTATAAAGTTTACAGAAATCAGAACATTATTTTCCTGTTTCCATCGCATTCTTCTAAACACTTAGTGAACAAGCTTTGAAGTCACCCAAGAAATCTAGTCTGCGGGAGGAACGATAGCATCTCGTAGGGGAACAGCGCGAGGGAGGGGCAAATGCGTCTCTCCTCCAGCGTTGCTCTGTCAGAACCAGTTTTGCACTGATGCAGACAGAGCCATTCAAGGCCATGGCAGACGCCGCCCCCTGCACACGCCAACACCACTGTGGTCCTCGACGTGGATGGCTGTGTGTGTAGCTCCATGTATCCAAGATAAATCAGATATATCCGAATCTCTTAGAGGTACAAGGGCAAGGGACCACTTTGCTTTTATTTCAATGAAATAAGACAATCAAAGTGTCCTAAAGTGTCTGTTACCTAAGTGGCCTGTTGGCCTCTACCCTATTGTTTTAAAGTCAAAATTCATGTGCACTTGTTTTTGATTTAGAAAGGCAAATCACTTTTATTACCTTTAATTAGAAGGAAAGGAGACAAACAAGTGTGTTTTCCTGTTTCAACTTTCCAAGTTAAGCTCTGTGTCAGCTCAGCCTTGTAGCTTGGTTATTTGTTGTGGCATGGGAATGGGACAGATGGCCATATGTCTCTGATGGCTAAAAAAAATATCTCAGTGTCACTGTCACTTCCTGCAGTCAGGATGCCTTCAATCCTCATCATAATATAGGCTATACATGGTTGTTGTTTGTGATCCTAATTCAGCCCTCCCAAACCTACATAAATTGCATTCAGTCCTTTTCCCCTTTTCTATGTTTATTGTGAGCCTCTGTTTGTGTTTGGGTAAGGGGCTGGTACAGGCCCAAAGCGAGGTGAGCTGTTTCCCTGTCTTCTTTGTATATCTTTTGTGGTCAATGTTAACGTTTTGGTGAATTCTTTCTTTTAAAGGATGGCATCTGTGCCCAAGGTTATTTTTCTCATGTTTCCTTCAATTTTGTCTTTCAAAAAGTCAGAACCTTCCTCAACTAAACAAAACCCTACTATAGTATAAACCCCACAAAAGATGGCATGAAATCTTTCGTAACTGTTAGATTTTTTTTTCTTTTTCTGTAGAAAACCTGACATTTGATGTACCTGCCACCATCATTCTGTGGCATTTTGGGTGGTTTTCACAGTGTTTTCAAATCTTTTCTGGCTATGTGCGAGGTAACTTACCACTTAAAATTCACAGAGGCTCTCCTGTGCCTCTATGACGGGTGTAGCCATCCTTGCTCCTGGAGGGCTACCCTCCTGTAGACTTAAGTTAAAACCCTGCTCCAATGCACCCTCTGTTCCTGATGACCTTGGCTGTATCTGAGAACTGTTGCCTTGGGAGGACGCATTCTAAGGTAGGAAGGGACCAAGGCACGTCTAAATTCAAAGTTTGCTTCTCTTCTTGTCCCCTAAGATACCTTCATCTGATCGAATGTTTTTTGTTTTGTTTTTAAGCAACCATAGATATCCTTCGCTCCTTTGATATCCCACAATCCTGTGCTTTCAATTCTGTGCCAGTTGAGGTAAAAGATAAAGATGTCTGAAATGTCTGAAAATCGCAGTTGGTGCAGTTTGTGGATAAATGTACGTTTTTGCCCAACGTTTTCTACTTTTGATGTAATTTCTATTGTAGTAGCTTTCTCTATTTTGTTAAAGATTATTGAAACCGTTAAGCTGCCACAGAAGTCTGCCCGAAAAAAGTAATTGCCTTATAGGGCAGTGAGGCAACAAGTCAGCTGCCTAAGCTTTCGGACGCAGCCCTTATTAAAGGTGCACTGTGTAGTATTTTTGCAGTAAAATACCCAAAAAACACTAGGCTAGTGTTATATATTTTGTTCAGTTGAGTACCTACAATATCCCAAATATTTCCAACTATTTGTAAATTGTGAGAAAATTGCTATTTTAACTAAGGACCGGGACATTTCAGCATAGCGTCTGAGGAAGTCGCCTGTCAATTGCGTCATATCTGCACTACCCTCGGTTTCAGGTTTTATTTGGAAGGAGCGTTTTACTCTTAGCATTGTGAACAAGTGAACGCATGGAGTAACGTCACAACATTATTTTCAACACACTTAATTGTATCTAATATGATAAACAGAGCTGCATTACCTCATAATCATAACCGGAAAAGCGAAAATACTGCAGGCGCCCAGCGAATGTGTCCCGTCCCATCATAATAAAAGCCCTGGTGTTCGTGAGGCGGGTATTTGGGTAACAATCTCTCCAGCGGCCGTGCTCAGCTCCACAACACTCGGTCCTGCTCTGCATCACACTACAGTAACATAATAACCGTATACATGAACGTGATTTCTGCCCGAGTCCTATTTTCCACCGGCTGTGAGGTGAAGACTACAGTCCCATGATGCTGCGCTCAAACTCTGCGTCATCAAACTACGCCTTTGTTTTGAATAGGCGACCTCTAGTGGACGGAAAGTTGCATAGTGCACCTTTAACTGGTTAGCTGGTTCAGGTGTGTTTGGTTTGGGTTGAAGCTAAACTCTGCAGAATGATAACCCTCCAGGAGTAGGTTTTGCTTTCCCTGCTCTGATATTCAAGTCTATGAGTTGTTCATTTTGCTAGGTAAATACCATAAGTATGGATGCATAAAAAGCCCTTTGAGTAATACCACACCAATTATTTTCTACTACTACTACTACTGCTACTTCTACCCCAAAGTTCAATACTTTTGGTTTGAGTTTTTGAAAAATGGCAAGTCAAAGTATGAACAATATTAATCGAGATGGTTCCCTCAGGAAACACCACGAATTAGTGCTGTAAGTCATTAGCGGAGAGCTCAGGGGTTCCTTGAGTGTGAGTTAATGTCCAAGTCTCGGAAGGCCCCTGAAAAGAAATGACGTTGAGGAAAGATGGCTGCAGGCATTTCTGTAGCAGAGAGCTTCTCCTTATGTGTTTAGATTGCTTCTCCACGCGCGTCAAACTGTTATCATTGGCTGGGCGGCTGGTGATGCTGCTCCACTGGAAAGGCTCTGGTGTGAATTTTACTGGAGGACAGGGAACACAGATCATAAAAGCTGCCTGAGTTTGAGTCGTGAGCCCAGATGAGCTGATGTGGCTCTTACCTTCGCTTCCCACCATCTGCTCAAGGGCCCACACACTAGAATGAAATAATAGTGTGTGAATGGAAGACCAGAGGGAGCCAAATAGAGAGAACCCAGACGAGAGGACGAGAATCGTACCTCACATATGTGGGCACAGGGCTATTTTGACAGTTAGTGCCATAAAAAATCAGAAAAAACAAAAAAGTGCTTTCCCCTACCTGTGGCTCATGACATCATGAGCCAAATATGTTTTGAGTGAAATCCATTTATTGCCCAGTGTAAACGGCCAGTGGGGGAATCGCAGGGGAAGATAAAACAACAGCCTGTCTTTACTCTTTAATGGCAGCACTGCTCATTGCCTCCCCTCGCACTGTGGCATTAGGGCTCCAGATGCATCGGCCACCCTGCAAGCTCATCCATCTCTCTAGCTTTTTTCCGTAGCTCCTTTCTTTCCCATCACATCCTTTTTCCAGCATGCAGACCTGTAGCAATGCTGCCAGGCTGAACAACAGAGGCCCAAGGCAAATGGACGTTCCTGTCCACTGTCCCAACCTCTAACCTCATCTGGACTCTGAGAGTGTCCATGGTGCCCAGGAGGGGTCAGGACCCCGATGTGACCGAGGGCCTGAGGTCAGCTCGAGAAAAAGGCTTCCGCTGCCTGCTGGCTTTGGGTGTGAAAGAGCAGAAAACAAAGAGTGAAAGATGGCCCAGGAGAGCACAAGCCAAGCCATGAAAGTTTAAACAAATACAAGAAGGAGAAAAAGTTACCTTGGTGGTCTTGCACACTTTCTCCGGCTGATGTTTTGTTTTTTTTGACAGGCCTTATTTTGGGAATAAGAACTGAGCCAGAGACAGTACTCTTCGTTGCCAGTGTGGGGCGTAATTAGTGATGCTGCTTCAGCTCAGAGACATCATTAGTAATATTATTCTTCTACCATACACTAGAATTTTTATAATTGTAAATTATTTATAACAAATAATAATGGCATGAAAAACACTTTAAATAATATCTAATAATATGCACTTTTGACCATTACATAAACAGAGAAACTTTACCGCAGAGGAAGGATATCTCGCGTGCGTGCGTGCGTGCGTGTGTGTGTGTGTGTGTGTGTGTTAATACACAACGTGGTTTTGACAATTTTTTTAGAAACACTGATAGGCTGTGGTTGTGATATTGACAAAATCTGAAATATATAGGCCTAAATATGATAGAATAAAATATTTATGGTTTATATTTTATATATTGCTTTCTTTTGCAGAATTCTGCAGAAATACTGTAATTCTGAATAATGGCTTGTTTATATTTTCATACATAGTTTTGCTTGCACTCTTTCTTGTCCATGTATTAATTTATTTATATCACAACAATTGCAGTATAATATGTGGGATAAGTCTGGTTCCTAAAAAAATTCTGTGAAATATGTCATTAGCCAAATAAAAACTGGTTCTGGTATTCATACTTAAAATTAAAACAATATGAGCTTCCAAATCATGGCAAAGTCTATTCAAGCAAGCAAAAATAAACTTAATATTTTTATTAGTTTTCTTTTTTTTAAATAAGCAAATTAATATATTAAGCTCTACAAATGAATGTAGCATTTTCTTTTTGTTACTGTTTTTGCTGATTAGAAGTTAGACTTAGGGTAGTGGTGCTGTCAATAGTCTAATTTGCATACACTATTTATTTATGTCACTTACCCATAACTTACACTAAACGATTTGAGAAGTGGTTTGTGTGACCTTATTCGTCTCCAGATAAACTCCCTCTGGCTTCAACCAAGTTAATTTATGTCTGTATCAAACTGAGATGAGTCATGTGAAGATATCAGCCGTCCTCTTGGACTACGAAATTGTTTGAGCAGAAAATAAGTTTATTGGTTTCCAGTGGACTATGTTGTATCTTTTTGGGGAACTCTGCTGGGCTGACGTTGAGGTGTTTCTTACATGCGTCCCTATGGAAGTGATGAAATGTATGCTTTAAATCTGTTCAGTTTATCTATGGAGTGGAGGATGGAAGAATAACACATCATGCACTTTGTTCACCCTAGCCTGCAGTAAAAAATTAAGAATTACACAGTGAGAGACAGTTTAACTTGTGGTCGTAAATAACTGTTTTACTCTTCTCTGGCTCAGTTAGAGTGACTTTGGTGGTGAAGACGCTGCTCTGGGGTGTGTTCCTCAAAGTCTTCTTGTTACCAACACAATTCAACAAAACTTGTGACCATAGTTGGATTCTTTTGGAAGCAAACCCCAGAGCTGTGTAAAGCTATCACAGGCAGCATTCTCTCAGGTTTAACATGTATGCAGATTCGACTAAATATACACACCCACAGATGATCTGTGCAGTATGGTCAGAGTTTTGCTAACGTCTAACCACAAATACAGTAAATGAAAGAAGAAACAAGCATCTGCATGCAATCTTCTTTTCTTTTTCTTTCTTTTTTTTTGTTGAAGTGATCTAATATTTAATAATCAGCAGGTCTACAACTGACTTGTTTATTCATCTGCATGTTTAATATTGTTGTACTTTTTTCTGCTTTAATGTTTAATTACTTTGGCAAAGACTACTTTAACTATTAACAGTTCATTAATGTTCAACTAAAAACTGGGACTTTCTCAGTGAATGTTTTTTTAAAAAATAATAATACTTTCTAAAGTTCTTAGAGTACAGTAAAAGAACATTTAGTAGCCTACTTTGTTGCATTATAAGCGTAAATCAAAAATTAAGTTGGAATATTTTGACATAATTTATTTTCAAAGGCCTTTGTGTCTCTCCATTTTCAAATAATTCCTTCCCCATTTTTGTATACTGATATTAATTATATTTTATTATATTTTAAATTATATTATTTTTCCACATTTAAAAAATATAGTTGTCAGAAAAAATTAGTATGGAAATTATGCAATATCTTTTAATTTGATCCAACTTTTGTCTAAATCAGTGCTGTGAAAAAGTATTTTGTCAATTAGAAATAAAAACAAAATATGTTTATCATTTTGTAGAGTGTTAATAGAGTACGAGAAAACAAAAAAGAGTATATATTTGTGATTTATGTTTCTTTTAACCATTACCTTGCTCGTTGGTTGAATTTTCTGTAAAGCTGCTTTATAATTATATTTATTAATGAAAAGGGTTATACAAATTAATATAAACTGAATTGAAAATGCTACTATTATTATAATGGGTAGACAAAAAGATTTGCACTCAACTGTTTATTAAGTAAATATTTTCAATATAATATTTTAATTGTAATAATAATTGACAAATAGATGTAAACGTGTTGTCTATTGTATACAAATAAAAGGTTGTATTTTAGATTAGATTGTCAGTAATCATGAAAACAATTTGAAACCCCATATACACTGAGAATTCAGACAAATAACTTAGAGGTGCTTAAATTAAAATGTTAGTTTTGTAAAAAAAAAAAAAATTCTTTTTCAATACTGTTGGTTTTCCAAACTGCAAAATGGATTTAGTCAGTTGTGTCAACTTGCAACTCTATATGTTTTCACATCCTTATTGATTTCTTGTGTAATATTTGCTAATTGGCATTTATTATTTCACCACTAAAAGTGCCTAAAATATTTCTGCCCAAATATAGTAACAGGTTTAACCTTGTATTAGCCCCCAAAAAATCAGATGGTTGCGGTATTTGACTACATAGTCTTTTGAAGCAGAGAAAGAAGGTTTGTTTCCAGCCTGTAGCAGCGTCCCCTCCCATACCACAGGGGGGTAATAATCACTTAACCCAAATCAGAGGCAATCAGACCACGGTCCACAGCTGGGAGAAACACACATCCCCGGTTGGGAGGAGAGCCACAGGAAGGAGAAATGAGAGGGGGACGAAGATGAAGATGAGGGTCGGAAAAGAAAATAGCTTTTTAAGACTGCTGGGTCTGCTTCACATGAAATAGTTTTGCACATTTGGGCTTACGCATGCATGTCTTGCTTGAAACGCCATGAGTTGCATTGCATTATGCTTTACATTCCCGGTCTTTGTAATTGGTTTACGGTAGATCTGTTTTAACAGAACAAAAAGTGCTTTTCCTGCATTGTACAGTTCGGTGCAGCTCACTGTTGGGGAGTATTTCACTGTGTACAGTACCTAGTACTTGGTACTTTTTTTTAGTACCACCTCGGTTGAGGTTCCAAGCGAGCCGTACCGATACTAAAATGTGACACGGAAACATTGCATATCACTGATTGGTCAGAAAGAATCGAATGCCAGCGTCATTGGATTTGCTGCGCAAGACAACAAACCCGCTAGATTTAAATATTCAGCAACAGCCACCGAAGTATAATTTGTTCATACAACTTGCTTTAAATGACCATCGCACACAACTTGGAAAAAAAAAGAAATGGTTGTGTATCGTGGTCCGTAGATGAGGTGGTGGTGCAACTATAACGATCAGTCTATAATCCCTCCCACTTTGAAGCTGTACTAAACTGCAGTGCAAATGGAAACTGAGTCAAAGTAAAGCGAGCTGAGTCGCGCCGATTCATACCATGCAATGGAAAAGCGGCATAACTAAACAGGATTGCAGAAACGGGAAATAATTATTAACTGTAGTGCATAAACTGCAGAGGTTTAGCAGTCATACACTCCAAAAATGATTGTATGATGCTGTTCACTTTATTTAAGCAATAAATCTCGATTTAACACTATTACATCGGGTTTCTGGTTTAAATGTAATTGATTCATGTTATATTGACTTAAAAAAAATACTCTTTCACATAACATTTTTGTTTTCAAATAACGTGTTTCAATCAAGTAACCCAAACAAACAGGACTTTCACTTCCCATCATGCTTTGCAGAGGGGCTGAATTCTGAGAGAAAATGTTTAAATAAAGTGCTATTTTGTGCAATTTTAACAAGATGAGAAAAAAGAAGAGGGTTTTTTTATGTTTAATGTTCTGTTATGTTGGTATTTAAAAGCTTGTGTTAGATCATGGGGTGAGGACCTGCTTATAACAATTAAAGTTTTATATATATATATATATATATATATATATATATATATATATATATATATATATATATAATAAGAGGGGGAAAAAAACATCTCCTGGCTAACCAATAAGATTTTTTAAAAGATGTTCTTGTTAGATAACTTGTAATTAAACTGGATTACTTATGTTTTTCGTTTGATATTCATTTTAGAATAATTGAACTCAATAGGTTTGGACAAAATTAAGAACTTGGTTCAACTAAATGGCATTAAATAAACCTTACATAAAAACGTAAGTTTACTGAAATAAACAATGTTAATTAAATTCAACATAAACCAGTTATGTGGAACCTGTTGACATAAAAAAAATTAAAATCCAACATTCTTTTGAGTATAGCCGAAATATCTACATTTGTACAATTTCATATTTTAAGGTATTTTTATATATTAAGTAGAGAAAAGAAATAAGACAAGAAATTTGTTTTAGAAATGTTGCCGCATAGACAAACCTTATTGTTATTTCTAATCAGCAGTTCAGTAAAATAATAATAATAATAAATAGTAAACGAAACTGTACAGTCAAAATTCATAACGGCAACAAATAATGATCAATAGTCATTGAGTTGAGTCATGATTCTTTAATTGATACACTCCCAATTTGAAAAGTTATGACCCATAGAAATCCTGAGTTCACTTGCCTCACAAATAGGATCATTCTTGACATGACATGAAAGCATAATTCAACCCCTAACACCTTTTTAAGTTGTTCACATAGCCCTAGTGAACTACAAGGGTGACTATTTTAGTCTCTTACATGAATTAGCTTCCCAAGCCCTCGGTGTGTTTGTTTATCCTGGATGAGCCCCCAACAACCCATATTATCTGTGTACAGTGACGTGCCATGGTCTTGTCTGTACTGTGATGTTCTGTATGATAATGTCGAGGCAGACTCTGCATGGCCAGAGTTAACATGGCCCCTGTGGCGGCGTTCTTCCGCCGGGCTTTGCCACAGCCAGGACCTCCAGCGTTTCAGCTCAGGAGTCTGAGTTCTTCCGCTCTGCACAGCTTATCTTAGCTATAAGCTATACTCACCGCTTAGCAGCCTGGTCTGCTCTTAATCAACTGAAGATTGCAGCAATAAGATATCAGGAACATAAATCTGTATGTTTCTTGAGTATGTGTGTGTTCTCTCTACTGCCATCATCTCAGGGCCATTCAGAAAGGCCTCGCTGTTGCTCACAGCTTCTCACAGCATCTGCCATTCATTTGGAGGGGAAGACAAACACACTGATGAAAATGTCAGTGAGCGCAACATTGCCCCTACTTTCTCTCTTCGTGTCGCTGTTTGGTGTGGAGAGCAAGAGGTATTTCCATTCATTTGCGCACATTTAGACCGCTGTATGCTACCCTGCAGATGGGTCACATTTAAAATTAAATCTAGTGAATTGAATTTTACGTTGTTTAAATACAAGCTCATGAGAACGTGGAGTTTAGTCTCCGCTTGTTCCAGAGCCCCGTGTGTTTAAGGACATCTATGCATTTTAATTCCTGCTGATGATCTGTGATTGAGAAGATGATATTGAGTTAGGATGAGGTTCATAAAACATTTAGACCGCTTGGAACGAAACACTGACAGCATGTTGTGAAATGTTGTCAACCATCAAGATTACATGACGGATCATGGCGATATGGTGCTGTACTTTTTCCATCCAAACCTTGCTTTTTCCCCCCCCATAACTCCTCATCTCTTAACAAAGATTTTGCTGTTAGTCACCAGGGCTGTCATTAACTTATTTTTTATAAAAAGAGCACCAGTGGCATTGCTAGCTACACTGGGCAGGATAAGACATGACCAAAAAAATGAGGAAAAAACTTTTAAGAGTTTAATAGTGTATTTGTTTTGTCAGGTTAAAGCAAAGTCGAGCTTAATGTGACTGATCCAATTAAGTTAAAATGGGTCAATTTAGTTTCTGATGGGTTCCTAACAGGACAAGGTTATGGCTCTGGACACGTTTTAACTTTAACCTGTAATTGAATTATCATATATATGTACAACATTTTTTTTTTTTTTTACCTGGCCAATTAAATGAACCAAGCCAAATGGGAGAGATGTTGACTTCTAGAATATTATTAAAGCTCATTTTTTGCAACTTTATCACTTTATCTCTATACAAGAAACAACTGCACAATCACAGACAATTAGAAGATAGTTGGTGTTTATAATACACTTTTATGTGGAAAGTGAATCTAAATCAATACAGTTTCCTGGTGATTGGTGCAGAAATAAATCCTGTCATTGGTCAAGGTTGCCACTTAAGACACAAATACGACAAAGAGAGCTTTTATCATTTTTATTCTTTGAGAGCTTTTAAGTTTATTAATGACCTATTTCCTTATTGCTTAAAGTCTATCATATGGAGATTTTTTATGAGCAATTCCTGAAGAATAAAAACAGGTCTTGGCCTATTTTTATATCATGATTTTTATATCCTATTTCACTTGGAAACGCATCATACTATGAAAATAAAATGGTTTGTGGATGCTATTTCATATTGACTTTAATCTCATAAACGCTATTGCACACACATGGACAAACACGCACTATAGTTGCACCCTAATTTTTTTTTTCTCAGTCAAATGAACACGTGGGATTCCTTTCTCAGCCTCCTCAACGTTGTTATTTTAGGTGCTTGTAATAGCTATTCATGTTTGTTAGGGTTTACTTTTTTAAAAAAGAAAGAAGAAGAGCTACGGCAGAATCTTCAAGGCAGAGCATAAAACATGTAAGTTGAGTTGGGGGAAGGTGCATGTGTGTGCTTGTCTGTTTAATGATGAGGTGTTGAAGTGGAACTGCACATAGATCAGTGAGGGACACCTGTTTCCCACTCTCAGTGACCCAGAACCCCTTAAATCGTCTCACACACAAGTTAATACCCGACTAATGGGTGAGCACCCCCCCCCATGCACGCATTCAATATATTTGTCTCATTCTCTTTCGTTCATCTGACAGCACACCGTCTGACCGTCAGAGAGCAAATTACATAACAACGCTAAAATGCCCCCAAAATAAGCTTTACATAAAATATAATATAATATAATATAATATAATATATATATATATATATATATATATATATATATATATATATATATATATATATATATATATATATATATATATATATATATATATATATATATATATATATATATATATATATATATATATATATATATATATATATATATATATAGACCAGTATACAACTTACGTAAAAAGCGTAACTTGCGTACACTTTTTTCGTAAGTTAAAAACGGAAGGCGATCTGACGGAAGCTAGATATTTTACTTTATAACGTTTTAAATATGGATATTTAATATCCTACACACCCATTTATTTGCTTCAGAAAGCCTTTATTACTCCTTCATCATTGCCATTATAATGTTCAATTAGCCAGGACATTTTTGTTTTTAAATATAACTCAGATTGTATTCATCTGAAAGAATGTCATATACAACTAGGATGACTTGAGGGTTAGTAAATCATTTAGCAATTTTCATTTTTGGGTGAACTATCCTCTCTTTAAGTTAAGTTAAGTTGTTGTTGTTGTTGTTGTTGTTGTTGTTTATTAAAGGAAAAGCTCATCCAAAAATAAAAAAGCTGTCTTTCTCTCAGTGTATATGGTCTTATTATGGTCCAGATATATTCTTATCTTTCACTCACCCTCATGTTTTTACAAACAAGTATTACTTACTTTCCTCTGTTTAACACAAAAGAATATATATCTTGAGAAATGCATTCAGTGGAAGTCAGTTGTAACCAGAACGGTTTAGTTCCCAACATTCTTCAAAATATCGTCTTTTGTGTTCTGCAGAAAGGAAGGCTTTCACCGTGTTTGTCCAAATGTCACATGACCAATTTCTAGCTACTAAAACTACAATATAATGTGACAAAATCACAGCCAAAGAGGACATATTTGATATTACGTTTTGATATTTAATATGGATGGTTGATGGTTTACACTTTTAGATGTTTGTTTTGCATTTTAAGCTTCATCTCCATACTTGCTGTGTTTTGTGCCAGCCAAAGAACTACCATTGAGATGAATGGCAATGATAACAAATAGCTTTATATCTTTTAAAGACCTCCTTGGTGTTGAGCTCACGTGATCCACCTCATGAAACGGTGGATAATTCAAGTAGGAGCACCTACTAACTGTACTGGAGCAACTGGAAGGCCTCCTGTCATTGTCACAATGCATTGTGTCGTCAGCTTGTAGCGCAGAGTTTCTCCAGCACACTGCTCTGCTGTGAGGTGTTTTTGATAAGATAATGGTGAGGGCTGTCATTCCTCTGAGACTGCTGACCTCTAAATGGGTGCTGAGTGGAGTCTCGGTGTGGTTTCATTCGCTCGGGACAGCCTGGACGTGCTCATGCACTGTTGACTTAAGCGTTCCGCCTGAGCCATCAATCATCGGCTGGGTGACAGGCGGCTTCTGAACCCTGCAGAACTTCTGCCAGCAAATATTCCCCTCTCTCCCCATTCCCTGCATGTAGCAACCAGCTCTCTGAAACAACAATGAAAACAGTCCCGTCTCTCTCACACGCACACAATCATACACACACACACCGTATTTAACCTCACGGACCCCCACCACCACACATACAGCTCGCCCCACTCTTTCAAAGACGAAGAATTGCCTCTAAATCCTTCCTTCCCATTTTTTCAAAACCGCCAAGGCATTTGGAAGAGGTTTTTTTGCAATTATATTTAATCATACGCGGCCGCCCCAATCAGTGGGAGCGGGAGTGATCACATTTGCATGGGTTTCAGGTTCTACCCCTCACTTCAGATCACTGCCCGGCGGCCACAGTACACAGGACCACCTGGGCGATCTTTCTCTTTCTCTCTCTCGCTCTCGTTCTTTCTATCTCTCTGACGGTCACTCTTTCCATCCCTGTTCCCTCACTCTCTCACTGTTTCCTGACTTTAAATGTTTATTGAGTGGGTAACGTGGATGCACACATACACGTGCACTGTGGTGTGAACTGTGGTTGATCTGACTGGAAAAGCTGCATCAAAGGTACATGTGGTAAATCTGAAATTGCTCAAGTTATATTTTTACTTAGATTTATTTGAATTCTCTCTGTCAGAATCTATATTAAAGGGGTAGTTCACCCCAAAATGAAAAGGTATTTTTTACTTTCACATCAAAGATGGCGCTGCTAGTCGGGTCACATTTAGTTTGATGTTTGGGACATTTGAACAAAAAAACTTAAATGTATAGATAAATCAATAATGGAAACAATGGTTTCAATTGCTGCAAGTGCATCATAACATACAGTATGAAAAATGCATATTCATTTTGATATTTTGCCTAAGATTACATTTAGCAATGTTATTAAATTAATGTTTTTAAAGATTAACTTTAAGTAAACCTTAAAGTGTGTGTGTGTGTGTGTGTGTGTGTGTGTGTGTGTGTGTGTGTGTGTGTGTGTGTGTGTGTGTGTGTGTGTGTGTGTGTGTGTGTGTGTGTGTGTGTGTGTGTGTGTGTGTGTGTGTGTGTGTGTGTGTGTGTGTGTGTGTGTGTGTGTGTGTGTGAAGGTTCTTTAAACAAGTGTACTTTTGTGCTCCACAGAATTTTCACTTGGATTTGGAACGACATTGCAGTCCAATAATGACCAAAAAATTTTTTGGATGAACCGTCCCTTTTAATGGAGACAGTTGAAGTCATGAATATACTTACCGGTTGATTATGAATCTCTCTGCAACTATGTCTGTGTGATTGTCAGTTTTGTCTGTAGGATACTTTTTTTTCTCATCACAGAATACAACAGTCAAGCGGCCCACCCAGTCTGTGTGAGAGCATTCCATCATTCCTACAGATGTGTATCCGCGTTTGTGTGTATGGATATGCTGACCATTGTATGCATGAGTGTGCGTTTGCATGCATGTGCGCGAGGAAAGCGCGAGGTCCTCCTCTAAAAATCCCCAGTGAAAGGCTGCATTATAACCCATTTCCATGACCTCAAGCCAAGCCCTTCCAGTCTTCTCCGTGGCCTGCCTTAGTGTGTGTTTGCGTATCTGTTGCGCATGTGCGCGTGGACGTCCTCTAACTGCTTTCCATGTCCTGGAGCCAGGACTCTCCTCTGTAGCCTGCCTTACAGCGCTTGTTTAGACAACAGTGGCGCACATGTTGGCTGAAATACGGCCGCTGAGCTCCTTCACTCGGGTGAATTAAGCTACGGCATGTGTGCTTAAACCCAGACAGCTCGCTGATTTAGCCATAGATTTAAATGATTGATTTAAGAGCTCAACAGCCCACACTTGTTGAAGTGATGACCTTTTGGAGCTTAGGTGGGTCTTTGCGATGTGAAATAAGGGGGGCAGAGGGTGAATTTACAGCTGAAAACATACAGCTTCCTTACACGCCGATATGTTTACATTGTCCGCACAATAATATTTGTTTTACATTTTAGGATATAAAAAAGAAATTAGGTGGCACTTCAACCCTTTCCCCAAACATAAAGGTGGATCTTAATGTTATCACTTTGATTTATAAAAGTATTATTATTTATTATTTTATATATATATATATATATATATATATATATATATATATATATATATATATATATATATATATATATATATATATATATATATATAAAGATTGAAAATATATATATATATAATATAATATTTTATTTTATATTATTAATTATATATATATATATCAATATATATATATATCAATATATATATATATATATATATATATATATATATATATATATATATATATATATATATAAATATATATATATATAAAAATATGGATATATAAAAATATGGATATATAAATTATTTATTTATATTGGGTGCTTTTATTTTAGGTGCAATTAATTATGATTAATCATTTGATAACAGTAATGTATGGTAATGTTCATTAATTCATTGTATTACTTGTACGTAAATATAATGTACATAATAATAATAATAATAATAATAATAATTAATATCATATATTATATATTAATAATAAATAAATGAAATATTTGTATTTGTTTATTAAGATTTATTATTAAGTTAAGCTATATTATATTCTTTATTTATTTTATTTGTGGTGTTGCCTATCATGAACCACAAAGGAAAATGAATATCTTTTTATTTGATACATTTGTTTTATGAGCTGATTTCTAAATGTGCTGGAGGAAGGTTTAGCTGGGACATAACATTCCAGGTGTCAATGCTTCCCCGTTGTATTTCCTCTCCTCTCTCTTTTTGATAATACCTTTCCTAATGATTTCCAAAACAAACCTTTCGGATTCCTATAGCCTCCCGTTATTTCTTAACACCATCTCTATTCATCTCTATTCTAAAAAAAATTGTCTTAATTCTTAGGTTTACTTTGCATAACTGATGAAATGCTGACTCAACTGCCTGCAAATATGTGAAATCTGGACTAAGTAACATGTTATTACCTAGCAATTCTGTCAAATGAAGGAAGAAATGACTAAAAGAGGGAAAAAAATGAATCCAGTGAAAAGGGCAGTCTAGTAAATATACCCTTTCTCTCTCTTTCTCCCTCTCGCGCTCTCGCTCTCTGTCAGCGTGCAGGACTAAGATAGGCATAAGCGAATAATTAGGTAATTGCCCTCCTGATTGAGCCCAATAGGAAACGTTTCAATTAGGCTAAAACTGCGCGAGGAGGAAGTAGGCTCTTACAAAGGGAAACATTTCTTGTCATGCAACTGTCAGCCCCCCAAGCCCACACCACAAGCGAGGATTTACTGGATACGAGGCGGAGGAAATGCTCAGAACGAAAGGAGCTCACTTTTTAAAAAGCAAAGCAGAGAAATGGTGGTGGTGGTGGGGGTATAGGGCTAGAGGAAGGGAGAGAAAAAAGAGACAGCAACAAATGATTGCGGTAATTATGGCTATATTTAAACAGGCCTCTTCTCTGATATGATTTGCTAGTGATCCTCTGTCCAGATAAGAGGAGGGCTTCTCAGCCCGCCGAGTCGCCTGTTACAAATTACAACCTTCCAGCCATGGAAGAGACATAGTTCCTGGAAAGAGAAGAAAGAGTAGGGGGAGCAAAAGGGCTTCAGCTATAGACTGAGAGAGAAAGATTTCAGAGCACAGTGGCAAGAGAACACAGATGGGATTGCATCCTGCTAGACATTATCAGATGTTAGCCGTATAATTTGTTATCTCGTCTCATATAGCATCATCGTTGCATCTCTTTTTTGTAATTCCCTGTTATATAATTTTTATGCTTTATTGTAATGTTTTAGTGATACCTTATTTTCTTTTAGTGGCACTAATTAGAATAATAATAATAATTGCTTTGCTGCAAGAGTCAGGGTAATTTTGATTAATGATTCGGAGAGCACATACAAGTCCTTCTCAAAAAATTAGCATATGTGATAAGTTATTTTCCATAATGTAATAATAAAAATTAAACTTTCATATATTTTAGATTCATTGCACACTAACTGAAATATTTCAGGTCTTTTATTGTTTAAATACTGATGATTTTGGTATACAGCTTATGAAAACCCTCTCAAAAAATCTCAAAAAATTAGCATATCATGAAAAGGTTCTTTAAACAAGCTATTAACCTAATCATCTGAATCAACGAATTAACTCTAAACGCCTGCAAAAGATTCCTGAGGCAACTCCCAGCCTGGTTCATTACTCAAAACCGCAATCATGGGAAAGACTGCCGACCGACCCTGTCCAGAATGCCATCATCGACACCCTCAAGCGAGAGGGTAAGACACAGAAAGAAATTTCTGAATGAATAGGCTGTTCCCAGAGTGCTGTATCAAGGCACCTCAGTGGGAAGTCTGTGGGAAGGAAAAAGTGTGGCAAAAAACGCTGCACAATGAGAAGAGGTGACTGGACCCTGAGGAAGATTGTGGAGAAGGACCGATTCCAGACCTTGGGGGACCTGCGGAAGCAGTGGACTGAGTCTGGAGTAGAAACATCCAGAGCCACCGTGCACAGGCGTGTGCAGGAAATGGGCTACAGGTGCCGCGTACCCCAGGTCAAGCCACTTTGGGCTACAGAGAAGCAGCACTGGACTGTTGCTCAGTGGTCCAAAGTACTTTTTTCGGATCAAGGTAAATTTTGCATGTCATTCGGAAATCAAGGTGGCAGAGTCTGGAGGAAGACTGGGAAGAAGGAAATGCCGAAATGCTTGAAGTCCAGTGTCAAGTACCCACAGGCAGTGATGCTCTGGGGTGCCATGTCAGCTGCTGGTGTTGGTCCACTGTGTTTTATCAAGGGCAGGGTCAATGCAGCTAGCTATCAGGAGATTTTGGAGCACTTCATGCTTCCATCTGCTGAAAAGCTTTATGGAGATGAAGATTTCGTTTTTTCAACATGACCTGGCACCTGCTTACAGTGCCAAAACCACTGGTAAATGGTTTACTGACCATGGTATTACTGTGCTCAATTGGCCTGCCAACTCTCCTGACCTGAACCCCATAGAGAATCTGTGGGATATTGTGAAGAGAAAGTTGAGAGACGCAAGACCCAACACTCTGGATGAGCTTAAGGCCGCTATCGAAGCATCCTGGGCCTCCATAACACCTCAGCAGTGCCACAGGCTGATAGCCTCCATGCCACGCCACATTGAAGCAGTCAATTCTGCAAAAGGATTCCCAACCAAGTATTGAGTGCATAACTGAACATAATTATTTGAAGGTTGACTTTTTTTGTATTAAAAACACTTTTCTTTTATTGGTCGGATGAAATATGCAAATTTTTTGAGATAGGAATTTGGGGTTTTCATGAGCTGTATGCCAAAATCATCAGTATTAAAACAATAAAAGACCTGAAATATTTCGGTTGGTGTGCAAAGAATCTAAAATATATGAAAGTTTAATTTTTATCATTACATTATGGAAAATGATGAACTTTTATCACATTTTTTGGGGATTTTTTTTTTCAAACTTTTCCTAGACAAATTGTCTAAACAAAATTGGCTTGCGTATTCAAGACCATGCAGGCAAAAAGTTATTAAAATATTTTTAATAGACCAAACCGTTATTAAATAATGCACAAATGAATTTGATGAAGAGCATCAAAATCCGAATTTGTATGATTTTTTTAAAAAAAGTACTTTACGTGTTGCCCAATTCATCTGAATTTCCTACCCCCAACCCCGCCCCTGATCGGAAAATCCGCATGATTTATTTGTGAAGTTGCATATTCAGACCAAACTTGGTATGTTTCGTCATCACAAGTAGATGTCACAACTGAGTCCACTTGCTGATGATTCTGAGGCTGTAAGTCTGCAACACTTTTGTATAGTATCATCTCACACTGATCACACAACATTTAATTCAGTAAAAGCTATTGCCCAAAAGTAGTCAAAAGGGATAAGCAATTAAAATATTACTAGTTTTTTCCATTTTCTATTTTTTTTCATTTGTTCTGCCTAAAATAATCTAAAACTGTCTGGAATTACACATTTTTGCAGTTGGTCTCATGTTCCCAGCCATGCTTGTACAACCATTTTTGTGATTGGCTCCTTGATTGCTGCTTGCAGCTATATTATTATTATTATTTTGATTTTGATTTAAATATACACAACCACTTATGGAAAAAACTCTTCAGATTTAAAATAAAATAAATATATTCTTTTAAAATTACACAAAAGAATAGTCATAGCTATCAAATAATGAAATTCAGTATCCTAATAAATATATCAATTGCATAAAGTGTAAACGTACGCTCAGCACACAATTTTTTATTTTATTTTTTATTTTATTTTTTTTACTCCTTTCAGGGTTATTGATGGTGAGAACTACCTGTCCTGATGTGTAAATAAACTAGACCTCATACAGTGGCTCAAACTGTACCCTCAGCAGAGGAATGTGCCTGTGCTCGATGTTTGCATAGGCTTGAATCCTTTAGGTGGGAAGCTAGTCAGACTGTGTGCTCACTGCAAGCTCTCTCCGAAATATTAACTCACCCAGAGCATATATTTGACAGCCATGTTCCACAAATAATTGTTTACGACCCACCATAGGCAAGGCAGTGGTTTATCAGGGTGTTAATTGATCGTGTATGGATGTTTATATGAATAAAAACTGACGGTAATAAATGTACGAGAAGTTGAGTAGTGTTCTGGGGTGTGTGCGCGCTCTTGTGTTTTTTGTATATGTAAACAGACGCTGCCCTGCAGGCATGTCCCACAGGGCCACAGTGTGGTTAACAGAGTAAACTGTGGTCAATGTTAATACATTTCCTGTGTCTGACGGACTTACCTGAACGGTTCACACATGCCGATTAAAGAGAGTTTCAGTCTGAATTTCTCGTTCTGTTAGTCACTCATTCCATCTTCTTACTCTCAAAATATGAATGTGCATCTACAGGCAGTGTGGCCAAATGTGGTGTTCCTGTGGTTTGGCACTTCACTGTTCATTGCTGGGCTCCTAAAATGCGCCGTATTGGACATACTCATACACCCCTCACATTCATTCATTTGTGTTGGGCTTCTCGTGACAATCGTGATGAATGAGAGCCCTGCAGACATGCCAGCCTGAATCGCCTTGCTGCCTTTTGCTCAGGTGGATTTAAAACCAGATTATACTTGCGTTATCATGTATACCTCTGGATTTATAGGGTTAGTTTAGTCAAACTTTTTTTGTGGGACACATAAGGAGATGTTTATCAGAGTGTGTACTCTTCTCTTTTTAAAGTGAATGGGGACAGAGGCTGTTTAACTCAGAAAATTACAAAATCACACTGTAAAAGTCCAATAGATTGTTTTTTAAATAATATATTGTCTGTTCTATGGAAGTGAATAAGAACTGGGGCTGTCAAAGGACAAAAAAATGTCTCACAAAAACACAAAGTATATCCGTCAAAGTATATCATATTTTAATTTTCTTACTACCGCAAGTTCACATTTACATCAACTCAAAAGCCTGCGAACAGTATTTCAATGTTTTTTGTTTTGTTTTGTTTTTTAATGAATGAATGAATTTAATACTTGTGTTCAGCATAAATGTATTGAACGTAATGGTGAATACATTTCTAAATAAGCTTATTTTGAACTTTCTCTCCACCAAAGTATATCGCATTTCCACAAAAAAATGAAGCATCACTGTTTGCAACATTGATAATAATAAAAATGTTTAATAATGATTAAAAAATAGAAAATTACTATTTCACAATTTTACTGTATTTTTGATCAAAATAATTTCAGCCTTGATGGGCATCAAAATATTTAAACAAATCTAATCAACCCCAAACTGTGTGTGTGTGTGTGTGTGTGTGTGTGTGTGTGTGTGTGTGTGTGTGTGTGTGTGTGTGTGTGTGTGTGTGTGTGTGTGTGTGTGTGTGTGTGTGTGTGTGTGTGTGTTTGTTTGTTTGTTTGTTTGTTTGTTTGTTTGTTTTCCTTGTTTGGCAATACTTGTGAGGGCACAAATGTCCTCACTTGTATAGTAAAATATTATAACTCACTAGTGATGACATTTGACTGGTTCTCACTAGTTAAAAAGGCCAAAACTTGTTTTTATTTAAATCTATTGTTTTGCATGTTTCTGGGATGGGTAGGTTTAGGTTTAGGGATAGGGACTGGGTTAGGGGACAGAAAATATCAATAACCTGATATAAAATCAATGGAAGTCTTTGCAATGTCCTCACTAATAGTGAAACGTGTGTGTGTGTGTGTGTGTGTGTGTGTAATGTGAACATTCTCCTCCAGTTTCACAGACAAGTCTTAAGCCCCAAACTAAAATCATGTCTGAGCTGTTTGAACTGAAAGCAACTTTCTTAAAATATGTCGGTGCCATTGTTTTGTCTCAAGATGCACACCAGTTTAGGGCACGTTTATAAAAGTTACTTAAATGTCCTAATTGAACTAAGGCATATTCATGGCTTAATCTAATCCCTGGCTGTGAAACCAGGCCGTTCCCCTTGTTTCATGGAAGATAGAAAATACGATGTTGGAACGACATGAGACAACGAGACAAACGACATTGCTAAATGGCAAACATGCCTTTTCCCAGCTGTCAAGGCAAAGCTGGTGCCATGCCACTAATATTCTTGAGTCCCCACACGTACACTGCCACAACTTCTGCCTTTTCCAACCTCAACATTTACATCCTCGTGGGCATTTTTCATCTTAAGCGTATTCTGTCATCAGGGTGGGGGAGGGAATGAAGGGCAGGGAGCTCATTACCGGGATAGGAGAGGAGCAGCGCTGGTAATGTTTTAACCCCAAAATGAGTTCCATTCCTGAGGAGTCCCGTGTGGAGTCAGGGATGTAATGCTCATATGGAGCAGTTTATGAGGATTAAGAGCTTTTATTTAGTCTACAGGGCCAGGCCTCCTCTCAGAGTCTCTCTCTTCCCTGACTGTAGGCTCGGGCTGTGAGTATTGTGTGGCTGATCTTGGGGGCAAAGACTCTAATTTTAGTCATCCATGCGCAACACGCTCCCCCTTTATGTAACGCGTCACACTAGTAATGGGTACATCTACTCAGCATTAAAAATGGTTTTAACAGCATATAACTACCAACTATTAACTAAATGACTTATGCCTCAACAAACTTAATCATGTAGAATGTGGGTCATGCAGAATAAAGCATTAAAATATGCTTTATAAATACTAATAAACAGCCAATATCTTAGAAAAATTCATGCTAATAAGCAACTTGTTAATAGAGTGAATTGAACCCTGAACTAAAGTGTTATTTGAGTTACTATATAAATGTAATCTTTTTTTTTTTAAATGACCAATGTTTAATATTAACTATATAATAATATAATAAATAAATGTTATTATATTTTTTTAGGTTAGTATAATTGTATCATGATTTGTTAATGGAAGTTATAAAGTGTGTGCAAAAAAAAAAGTTTTAATTGTGTTTGATCCAGAATGTTCCTGTTAAGTTTCACAAATTTAAGTGATTCGGGTATTCAAATGACCCCAATGGTTTTATATGCATCAACCTTTCATTACCTGCTAGTGTTTCAAATATTCTATAGTGTTAAATGTCTGGCAGGATCATGTGTTTACTGTGATTTCACCACATCCAGTGCCGTTTATTGTGTGTGGATTTTATGTTCTCTCCTGGTATGGCCTCTCTTGTAACGTCACACATAGGCAAAATAATAACTTCTAAAGATTTTCCCTGTGCATTTACAGCTGAAAAATCATTATAAAAACTCTATTTTTGTTAAAAGGTTTCTCATAGTTCTCTGGTAGCTTGTCTCTCTTTTTGTTGTTGTTGTTGTACTTTTTGTTTGTGGGGATCTGTTTTCTCATTTGCATGTGCGCTTGCGTGTTTGAGCTTGCAGTATGTGTGTGGCTTTCCCCTCCTTCTCTCTCCCAAAAGGAAAAGTTTCATGTTCGCTCACTAACTCGTCCCTGTAGAGGGTCAATTGCAACCAGTTGGCCACCAGTCTGCTCCAAAATAAACATTTGGAGAGAGGAGACTATATAGGCAGGTACCGGGGGCCTCTCTCTCTCTCTCGCTCTCGCTTTCGCTCTCACTGGCTTTTTCAGCTGTGTTTCCTTGGGAAACTCTCTCTTTGCATGTATATGTATGTGTGTGTGACTGCGCTATACTAGATGGCATTAAATAGCACTCTGAAACCTTTGATATGCCTATCATTTGATTTGCACAAAGAAAACAAAAGCTTTCCTCCTTTAATCATCTTGTGAAATGTGCTTTTTGTTTCTCAGGCTCTCCCATGTCTGACACATTCATTATGAGCGCAAAGCTGTAGGCTGTCGCATGGCTCCACATCATATATGCGATGCTTGATGTGGGCAGGTGTGTGTAATTCATGGGTACAGTGTGGCAATTTGAGGCTGATGACCAGCGACCGGTTTAACTGGGACGGGGGCGCAGCAAACGCGGCTCAATTTAGGCCACATTAATCACACTGCCATTTCCTCACATCAGCCGGTGTGTGCTATTTGGCCAGCGAGTGCTTTCAGCATAAATGGCTCAGGTGACTGAGCAGAGAGGGCCGCTCTGTTCTCCCCTTCTCTAGAGGACCGGTGGCAGCTGCCCACTGCCACTTCAGTGAGAGATTTCACAAAACAGCATTTCATTTTCTGTAAACGTGCAGTTTAGAGTTTAGTTTTGCAGGCTACAAGACCAGCAAGTTTGAAAGAACAGTATGCATTTTATTTGTTTATGTGGTAACCAAATTTGCTGTTTTATATTTAATCATGTTTTTTTTTTCATATGGTGCAACGAGTCAATTATGAATATGATAATCTCATAATGTGAATCATAAACAAATCATAACTATCAAAATGTTGCTATTTCGCTACAAGAAATGTATCATTACAATTAATGAGGGCTAGGTATTGACATGAATTTCATGACTCGATTCCATTTCAGTTTTGATCCACAAGCTGATTTAAATCATTATTCTAATAACATCAAGTCTTCAGTTAGCCACATCATTGTTTAACAATAAAGAGCACCATCAATACCAGTTTTTTTTAATATAATTAAAGGTGGGGTAAGTGTTATTTCAAAACATTTTACAAAACGGACTCGTGCCGAGTGCAATAACAAACTTGTAGCCAATCAGCGGGTAAGAGATTGAGAAGATAAGCTCAGTGCACGTCATTATTAGAAACACACAGGACTGATATTAGCCAAGAACTAATATGCTGGGTTTTGCTTGAATATGCTCGTGTGTCATGTTCGCTTGTTTGCGATCGTATTGTCACTCACTTCAACGACGATAAAGACCCGTTCATTTCCACACCGTATGGAGCATCTAAATCTCCTCACTGTCTGTTTCAAGCGTCAGCTCACAAAATGTGTCCGACAAGTAAGATACTATACTCCTAATATATGTTTGTTTCCTCTTTTCATGATCTATATAACCCTTATCCATTATAATTGTAATATGTCATTAGCTGAACTATCGTACTTGTGTACTTTCGAGTTGTCATGAGAACGGTTTGTGTGTGTTTTTGTGATTGCTGTAACTCTAATCTTGTCATAATTATGTTCTTTTGTTGGACTGTCGGCTCGTGTTCTATCGAGTTGTTCAAGAGAACGGTTTGTTTTTGTGATGGATATTCCATTTTTCATTAAATATTCAACCTGTATTAGTAGCACACACATTCGTTGCCTGTTTTACGTATGGGCACTTACCCCATCTTTAAATATATAAAATAAAATAAAAATTATTTAATATATGTAATGTATGAATATTTATTACTTTATTAAATTTATATAATTTATTAATATCATTAAGTATATCAATTTAATTATTTATTATATTGGCATAATTGTCTTAATTTATATATTATAGTAATTTCAAATTGTATATTTATAACTTGTATTGCCTTCATAATGAATTGCATCAAATGAATGTTTAAAGTGTAATATCATTACAATCCTAGCTGTAATCTAATTTATTCTAAATAAGTACTTTAGATTAAAACCTGTACCACCACATTTTTGCTCATCATTAATCAAATTAACATTTCCTACTGTCAAAAACATTGTAAAATGGTGTTCAAAAACATGGTTTAATAACTAACAGAAAAGCATTTAAAGGGATTGTTCACCAAAAAGTGAAAATGTAATGTTTATCTGCTTACCCCCAGGGCATCCAAGAGGTGTGTTTGTTTCTTTAGTAGAACACAAATTAAGATTTTTAACTCCAACCATTGCTCTTATAATGCATGTCAATGAGGTATTTTCTGTGAGAGTAAAAAAACACAGACATACGAATCCATATTAAACCCTGCGGCTCGTGGCTGGTCATATTCGAACATACGGCAGCACTCGCATGCACTGAACAGTTTACAAAGCCGTTTTGCGCACGTTTTTCTTTTATTATCACTGTTGTTATAGTGTATAGGAGCTAGCACGTGTATCCATAGACAGAAACTTACAAGCATTATTTTCAAGTTACAACCCATATTAAAGATGCGTCATCAGATGTGAGATGAGCCGCAGTGCTATTGCGTCCCGGCACCTTTTACACGGCACCCCTGCTCACGGCACCCCGGTTGGGAAACACTGGTCTATTTAAATTTATTGATTGGCACAGCGCTGGTTTGTTTAGAACTATTGAGAACGCCGTGACCACGAGCGCTGCCACGAGATGAAGGCATATGGCAGCTCTGTTATTCAACTGCTTTGGATTTAACTGTTATGCCACACTAAATGTGCCAAAATGCAACAACTTGTTGAAGACTTACGGTCGAATGCAACGCACTGTGTGTGTGTGTGTGATCGCATTGGAAATGCAGCTAAACGAATATGCGTGCATATTTTTAAGTAGCATAAAAAATGAATGACAAAGCAATATATGACGGCCCACCTCAAATTAGTCTATGTGTGGGAAACACTTTGTGTTGAAGAAACAAACGCACCTAAATCTTAGATGCCCAGGGGGTAAGCAGATTAACATCAAATTTTCATTTTTGGGTGAACTATCCCTTTAAATTGGATAACCTGATAACAAAGAAACACAATGATCAAAATATTGCATATACAAACATGAGTTTACAAAACAGTCAGCCATGTTGTTATGGTTCTGATTTATTTACTTTCACTTTTCTTCCCTGAGTATTTTTCCTCTGTGCTCAGTTGTAGCACTAAATGTTTGCTTATACGCTTTTGTTCTGAACTTGACTTTGTTTTATCTGTCTTATGCTGAAAGAGAGGTTGAGTTGAGTATTGCAGTTAGTTTGGCTGAGTGATAATGAATGTGAAGTGGCTCATAATGTCCTAAAAAGAAAATCTGAACTTTAAAAGGATATTTAAAAAGCAGATTACGTAAAGGTATAAATTTATGCAGATTTTCCAATTTGTGGCCTATAGCTGAAATGTAATGGTTTACAGTAATGAGGCTGCGAGGGTTAGACAGCTGTTGCATATTAATACTGATCAAGAAATAATGATGTTGCAGTCTTCACACAAAAACAACTATTTAATAAAGTGACATAAAGGCAAAAATCCCTTGACCTTCAGATGCTCTGTCTGAGTGAAATATTTTGATCTTTAAAACACAATAACAGTGTTTTTCTCTTCAAACAAGAATGAAACATTTTTTAAACAAAAGTGCTGATTTTGAAGATGAAAACATGTCAGACCATAATTTTGACATTCTCATTTCCTATATGGAAAAGGCTTTCGGACTGAATGGAATTACAGTAAAACTTAATAATTAAAAGCCCATTCACACCAAGAACAATAACTATTGAGACAATAACTAAGAGTCATCTGCAGTTTTAAATGCAGGACAGAATCCATTGACTGTTAATTTTTTTTTATCATTCGTCAGCTGGAAAAAAAAAAGATTCAAATATTATTTTTTTTCTCTGTGCCGTCATTGTTGTAGTTATGCTGTGAACTATATTTAGTTTTATATTTTAAATTATTTTTAGAACTACATCTTTATCGTTATCTTTATAGATATCGCCCTTAGTGTGAATTGTCCTTAACAGTGTATAAATGATTTAGAGCTTTTGCAGTTTTCATGTGTGATAGTATAAAATTATGTCTCATACAGAGATTAAACTATGGAGTATTTAAATATAATTTTTAAAGCGCTGTGTAAACCAGCATTGGCACTATTAGATGGCTATGTGTAAGTTCTAATGTACTTGTGTTTAAGGGGCCAGACGAAAGAAAGACGCAGTGGAGTGTATGTGCAAGGCGATCTGTAGCCTGTCGTACAGGTGCTTATAATTTGCAGTGATTAATCATTGTTGTGTTTGGGGGTGACATGTTGTTTAATACATCTGTCTGTCTTCCCTCTCTCCATCCTGGGCCAGCAGGCCACGGCATGCTGGGTGTCACTGAGGGGTTAATGTGCAGAAACACACCAACACACTGATTTACACATCACACATTCAGCACTGTAATAGAGACGCCACTCATTGTACAGTATTAGAAAAGTAGGCAAGATACCAGTTTAATGTGTGATTTCTCAAAGCCTTTATACAAATAATGTATCTGTGTGTGTGTGTGTTTGCTTTGGGTCCAGGGCAGGCAGCCTGGTCAGTGCAGGCTGTAAATCAGCTGCTCTCTGATGGAATTCTGACAGACAGGAAGCTAATCTGTCCCTCGTGTGTCATTACGGCCAACCTCCCAGATTGCCACATATCCTGCTGCTACGCTCATCTTCTGCGCACACACACATTCAGCCCGGCTGCCAGAGACAGTAACAAACACACATGTTGAACATAAAGTGGCTTTGGCTGTGTCAAGAGTTCATTGTCCACATCTGCCAGAGGCAGAGAAAGAGCTCAAACAGGCATTCTCTCTTTCTGGCTCCATCCACATCTCCAAATCCACTTTCCCGCATTTATTGTTGGTGGTCTTCATTCATTCATTTTACATTCAGGGTGTTGATTATATTCTTGCTTAGAGGGATGGTTCACCCAAAAAATGACAGTTCTGTCATTTATTTGCTCAATCTCATCGTTTTAAACCTGTATGACTAACTGACTTCTGTGTGAGATATGTTTTAAAGAATGTTCAGGCTGTTTTTTTACATATAATGAAAGTGACTCGGGACTAGAGACAAAAAACCTTAAAGGGGGGGGTGAAACACTCAGTTTCAGTCAATCTCATGTCAATCTTGAGTACCTATAGAGTAGTATTGCATCCTTCATATCTCTGAAAAGTCTTTAGTTTTATTATATTTATAAAAGAAATATAGGCTGTACCGAGTCTTTCCGGAAAAAACCGAGCGCCTGGAGGCGTATCGTGTGGACGGATCTAAAGAATGACGAATGCGCACAAAGCGGTGACGTCCTCAAGCGTGGAGAAACCCATGGCTATCGATCAGATTTAGCTAATATATATATGATCCAGAATCAGATTCGGAGGCTGAAATAAATTGAACAGGAGAAGCAACAACAGCAGGACGTTGTGGTATGTACTGTATTTAGTGGCCTGTCAAAATTTGTGTGTTTACTCGCAGTTTATGAGGACAAGATTCGGTTTATGGACTATTGTATATAACTAAACCTTAGCAGTAGCAAGCAAAACGGTTTTGCACATCAGACTAGTGTAACGTTATACATAGAACAACAATTGACTAACTGTTAGCGCAATTGAATGACGAAGCACGCGATCGTGTCGTTTACTGATGTTTACTCACACGACGATAGCCAACAGTATAGACATTTGAAGCAGTTTTACTCACCGACCGTGAACCTTTATCGCTGGGACCGCTCCATCAAAAACACACTTCTTTGGTATGATTTGGTGAAGTCCTGTGACAGCAGTGGCCGTGGAGATCCACTTTGCGACGCGACTGAAGCGATGTTTTGAAGCTTCCCGTCATTTCTGCGTTCAAATCGGTTCAAATGCAGCGCTGCCTTCCCGGAATGCTGTGCTGAAGAGTTGAAGTCGCTCGATGTCACCCATAGGAATAAAGTGGAGCGCGGCGCCGTTCACGGACGACTGGATCTGCACCTGAGAGACTGTTTACAGCGTGCATTTCCTCTCTCGCTCTAGTCACGCGCGCGTGCACCCTACCGGGAGAAGAGCCCGTACGGCCCATACAAGGACCTTCCGCTCTTATTAACGTCAAATAGACCCATACTCGAAAAAAACTCGCCGAAACTTGTGAGAAACCGGAAGGAGTATTTTTAACACAGAAATACTCCATCAAACGTCCAACATTAGTTTTTGAAACTTTGTCTATGTTTAGGATGGGAATCCAAGTCTTTAACAGTGTAAAAAGCTCAGTATGCATGAAACAGCAATTCACCCCCCCCCCCTCCCCTTAAAAGCACCATCAACGTAGTGCATTTGACTTGTGTGCTATATTTCAAGCCCGTGAAGCCATATAGATTTTCTTTGAGAATATTTCTGTTACTGAATGCAACCATAGTTTCACTTGTATGCCACATCTTTGCATTTCATATCTCAACCCACTGCTTGCTTTACAGCTCTGCTATAACACCACAAGCTCATGAGCAATTTCAGTCTGACAGTTTGAAATATTTTTTTTAATACTTTGACAAATTGCTGTATGAAAAAAGCCCAAAGTATAATCGGTTGGTTTGGATAGTGTCCAGTATTAGGATCCTGACCCTTCAATTATGGAGTTACGGTGCTTGTTTTCATGCATGGCGCTGAATTTCATTAGTGGTTCTAGTACTTTTTTGTAGCATGAATAATGCTGCTCAGCAATAATCATGCTGCAGTATGTGAGTGAGTTATGTTTTTAGTTTTTAAAGTGTATTATTGAGGCTATTATAAGGGTTTTTGTTTCTGTTGTCGTGTGAGTAGAATCAATACACTTGTTGTTCTTTTATTCAACAATACATTTTAAAAATGCACTTCATACAAACAGTGGCTTGAATACACCTGATGAGCATATTTTTAATGACTGAAATTAGTTTGTGTATATAAAAATGTCTGATGAAGAGTCTGAGTGATCAAAACATCACCATTGTGAGAGTCTGTCAATACATTTCATATTTTTCGGGGCTTTAGTATGGCAAATTCTCAAAAACTCAAATCTCTCTCTCTCTCTCTCTCTCTCTCTCTCTCTCTCTCTCTCTCTCTCTCTCTCTCTCTCTCTCAAATAAAATATATATATATAATATCATTTTATTAAATTTTTTATTATTTAAACATTTTTAATGAACATGTACTTGTAGTTTGGCATAATCTTTTATCATTTATTTATTAAAAAATATATTTCAACAAAACTTTAACTTGATTGTTTAATATTTGGGGGGGGGGGATAGCTGAAAATGCCAAATCGAAGTGAGATGTGAACAGATGTGTCCTTAATTGTATCTTATGTGGTGAAATTCTTCAAAAATATAATGGTATTTATAAACTAATAATTCATGATATTGAGGGGGGAAATGTGGACTATATATATAATATAGTCCAACATAACTTTAATGATTAAGATGTGTACATTCACATGAGTTCAAGGTATAATGAATTACATTTTTACTTGATGAACTTGTTACTTTATTTTTACTTTACTTTTTTACTTGAACTTTTTACTTGATGGTTCTACCACAACGTTTTAGAGTCGATGCATTTAAACTTCTTAAATGGTGAAAAAAAAAATTCAAAACCATATGAAACCAACCAACCAATGAATACAAAGACTATGTTTATAAGATCTTGGCACATGTGTTTTAAACTAGATTTTGAAAAGTCACATACATTATTTTTCATTACCTTAATGCATTTTCTGTGTATGTGTACCTGTGTGCACATGTATAATTGTGTGCATTTATATGCCAACCACGGATTATGATGACAAGTTAGATTTTTTCCCAGTGCTTATGGAATCACTCGCGTCGCTCTTGCCAGGATACCTAGTGCCAGCCGCTGTCAGGGCTGCCATGTCATCAGATCGGACAGGTTACTCGCTCTATGGATCAGGCTCATTCATTGCACCGCCTCCAATAATGACAATACATCACACAACACACAAAAAAGGCATGGCTGCATGGCTGATTTCATAATTACTGCCGTATGTAACACAATCACACGCTCTCATCAGGCCCAAACCGCCACCAAGGCTGGCCAGCACCGCTTATGTAACGTTTGGAAAGAAAGAGTCTGTGTGAGATTGAATTAACTTTATAAAACCGAGACTTGTGTAGATCACGACAGTTTAGAGATGCTGTGTATGTGCACTAAAAAATGTTGGGTTGTTTCCACCCAAATTTGAGTCAAATATGGACAAACCCAACCCTTGGGTTAAAAATGTAATTTAAAAAAATTAACCCAACGGCTTGGTTTGTCCATATTTGACCCAAATCGTGTTCAAACAACCGAGCATTATTTAGATTGTGTGTGTCTCGTTCTTTCTCTGAGGCTGGGTGGTGAAACATGTTTCTCTTGTGTTTGGCCAGTGCTGGCTGAGTGCGTTTACACTTCAGTAATGGCTTCCTGCTTCAGTCTCTCACGCTAAACTCAAGGAGGGGACACACACATTACAACACACATACATTTTAATCTACAGGGCAGACAAACACACACTAAGTTGCCAGAATTTTAAAAAATTGAGGTAATCAGTTATATCAAATTTAAGACTCAAAGTTGAAATGTATATATTTTGTACAGCACAAACATGTTATTTTCTTGGTTAAAATATAAAATAAATACAATTATAGTTAAAATATTGACTAACAGTTTGCAACCATTAATGTCATATATTTTTGTGGTTAGCCACAAAAATCAGCAACATAACCTGATTATACTTTATTTTTGAGGTGTTCTTGTTACAGTGCAATTATGCATTTAAGTACTAATTAATAACTACATGTACTTTAGGGTTAGGGTTTGCTTTAGGGTTAGTTGCATGTAAAAATGTGTAGTTATTATTACAGTAAGTACATGTAACACATAACGAGGACATGCAGTGTAAATTAGTGTTCCCAAAATCTCTATTAATACCAATGTAACAGAACAGCATATCCAAGTCTCTCCCTACATTAATTGTGTGCAAAAAGACACAAAATAACACTGAATTGTAACATTTTATACTTATTCAGTCTGATGCAAAGCAGGCCAAGATCCATAAATCTTCAACTCATTCATTTTGTTCATCTTAATTAGTCATTGAATTGCATGTAACTTTTTCAGTAACACTTTACAATGTGGCCCTATTAGTTAACAGTTAATGTTTTAAATGGGCTAATTCAGAAACCCATGTTATTAGCAACACCAGTGGTCGTTAATGGGATAGTTCACCCAAACTGTCATCATTTACTCACCCTTAAGTTGTTTCAAGCCTGTATGAATTTCTTTCTTCATGCTTAATACAAAGGGCCAGATTTACTAAACGGCAAATTAGCATGAGCACAATCCCATTAAAGTGTCGATGGGTGTGTAAAGTTCTGTGTGTAATCTGATGACACACATTTAATAACACTGGCGGATCATTTCCATAATGACCAACGCAATCTACTAGTAGTGCAAATTAGCGTCTGGTTTAAGACATGCTTTTTTTGGGTGGTAAATAATGTCTCAAATATACCACTAAATTAGCGCAAAGTAAGTTACCTTGCATGATTCATTTAAATACTCTCCTCCCATAAATTTCCATCTAAAAGGGTAACTCCTACAAATGCCTACGCAATAAGGTCAGCCACAAAAATAACCCTGTCCATGTCTTTTCAGTGCTTATTTTTCACTGCACGTCTTTAGTAAATCCTCCTGACAGTTTTTTTTTTTTTATGACCAAAGAAAGGTTTGCACTGGTGCAAGCTGTTAGTAAATCCAACAGGATCTCATGAAAGTGCATACAAATCTATAGCACAAATTGTATGTATGCAATTTACACTCACCTAAAGGATTATTAGGAACACCATACTAATACTGTGTTTGACCCCTTTTCACCTTCAGAACTGCCTTAATTCTACTTGGCATTGATTCAACAAGGTGCTGAAAGCATTCTTTCGAAATGTTGGCCCATATTGATAGGATAGCATCTCGCAGTTGATGGAGATTTGTGGGATGCACATTCAGAGCACGAAGCTCCCGTTCCACCACATCCCAAAGATGCTCTATTGGGTTGAGATCTGGTGACTGTGGGGGCCATTTTAGTACAGTGAACTCATTGTCATGTTTAAGAAACCAATTTGAAATGATTCAAGCTTTGTGACATGGTGCATTATCCGGCTGGAAGTAGCCAACAGAGGATGGATACACGGTGGTCATAAAGGGATGGACATGGTCAGAAACGATGCGCATGTAGGCCATGGCATTTAAACGATGCAGAATTGGCACACTTTAGGTCCCTTAGTGCTAATTGGGCATCATTTAAATGCCACAGCCTACCTGAGCATACCTGCCATCTTTTGAGCATCCCCCACACCATTACACCACCACCACCAGCCTGCACAGTGGTAACAAGGCATGATGGATCCATGTTCTCATTCTGTTTACGCCAATTTCTGACTCTACTCTAATTTCTGATATCTAAATGTCTCAAAAGGAATCGAGACCCATCAGACCAGGCAACATTTTTCCAGTCTTCAACTGTCCAATTTTGGTGAGCTTGTGCAAATTGTAGCCTTTTTTTCCTATTTGTAGTGGAGATGAGTGGTACCTGGTGGGGTCTTCTGCTGTTGTAGCCCATCTGCCTCAAGGTTGTGTGTGTTGTGGCTTCACAAATGCTTTGCTGCATACCTCGGTTGTAACGAGTGGTTATTTCAGTCAAATTTGCTCTTCTATCAGCTTGAATCAGACGGCCCATTCTCCTCTGATCTCTAGCATCAACAAGAAATTTTCACCCACAGGACTGTCGCATACTGGATGTTTTTCCCTTTTCACACCATTCTTTCTAAACCCTAGAAATGTTTGTGTGTGAAAATCCCAGTAACTGAGCAAATTGTGAAATACTCCTGTCTGGCACCAACAACCATGCCATGCTCAAAATTGTTTAAATCACCTTTCTTTTCCATTCTGACATTCAGTTTAAAGTTCAGGAGATTGTCTTGACCAGGAACACAACCCTAAATGCATTGAAGCAACTGCCATGTGATTGGTTGATTAGATAATTGCATTAATGAGAAATTGAACAGGTGTTCCTAATAATCCTTTAGGTGAGTGTACATGCATCATTTTGTTTTTGTGTGCAAATATGATAAACTGTAAACCCCTTGCGTAGGATTAGTGTTGGGGATTACGTGCGTATTACCTGCCATAGTGCATTCAGCTCAATTCAATATAAATTGAAAACATATAAATTGCACGATAAATACAATTCATGTTACACTCTCCAAAAAAAGAGTACAAAATTGGTCCAAAAAAGGTCCAAGTGGCTGTCACTGAGGCGATAACCTTAAGGGTATATATTTTTCTACCTCTAAGTAGATGAAAACAATGGTATAATTATACCCTACACTATAAAATCTGCTGGGTTAAAAACAACCCAAGTTGGGTTGAAAATGGACAAACCCAGAAATGGTGTTGTTTGAATGGGTCCATTCAATGGGTTCAGACAACCCAATTTCTGGGTTTATCTATTTTCAACCCAACTTGGGTTGTTTTTAACCCAGCAGTTTTTAGAGTGTAAGGACCAATACCTTTAAAAGTACAGTTATACATTTTATTCTCCAAGGAACAAAATTGTACCTTTTTTCATATTCAGTGTATATGCACTTTTATGAGACCGGGATTGGTAAATCATGGCCCAACAGAAGATATTTTGAAGAATGTCTGTAACCAAACAGTGTATGACTAAGGCCCAATGACTTTATTATTATTTTCCATTAGCTAAATGAAAGCAGTTAATTTCACTCAAATATTACTGAAAGTCACTCAGTAGTATTTGAGTAAAATGGACTCATTTAATTTCATTTCACTGTTTGGTTGTATCGTGCAACTTGGCAGCTCTACCTTGCACCTACTATTATCAGCTGTGTTAGATATATTTAAAATGCAAGCGCACAAATGTGTTTGTTATAGATCTTTATTTCCCTCGAATATTTTCATTGTTTCCTCAAAACGACCCCCTGGGAAAGGAAAGATCATATCACTCCCTAAGAATGTCCGTTGTTCTTTCCCATAATTTTCTGATCTGCCCATGCACCTTGCAGGCAGAGGGCTGTTTTTCGACCTATCTTGCTCCTACGTGCAAAAGGCGGCGGGTTTGTCTGTTCCTTTAGTGAGGAACATTAGGCTTATTAAGCTTATGATGGACAGCAGAGATGAGTCTTCACTCACACATAAACTCTCCCCGGTGGTGCCTCTGGTCGACACAGATCCAGGGCCCCCTTTCCTGCACTTGTCCAAAGAGACACAGGGTGTTAACAGGTAATTAAAGAATTTACTGCCCCACTAAAACTCTATTATTGCTGTTCCCAGCCCATAATTGGGTTCATTATCAGCTTTTATGGACTATAGGTGAGCGTTTCCAAAGCAGTGGACAAAGCCGCTCTGCTGCCGCTGTCCAGATCATACATGGTGTGAGAGTTTGAAGAGGTCACGTCGTCTCCTCCAGCGCTTGTGTTTTTACGACCAAAGACAGTCTTACCAATAATAATGGATAAAGCAGAATTCTTCATTTAGATTTGTTAGTGAACTTTTAAAAAAAAATAGATGTTTAAGGAACTGTAGTTTTTACAAAAATAACTGGTAAGACTTTTAGACAAATACTACATTAACACTTCAGCTTTTACTATTTTTCTAATATGGACACAAGATTATCTAATCAATAAGTAAAAAGGAATTTAGGACTGAGACAGTTTTACATTACATAAGGTAATCAATAATTACTGAATGAGATTAGCCCCATTTCAAACTATTAACTAATTAAAATATATATAATAATATATATATTTTTATTATTAATCATTAAAGGTCCCATTCTTCGCGTGTTTTCGAAGCTTTAATTATGTTTACAGTGTGCAATATAATGAGTTCATGTTTCGCGGATAAAAAAACAGTATTTTTCACACAATTTAATTCTGTACAGTGTTGTTTCCTCTGTCCTAAAAACGGCCTGATGATTTCCTTGTTCTATGAAGTCCCTCCTTCAGAAATACGTAACGAGTTCTGATTGGGCCAGCGGAATCGAGAAGAACGGGACCTTTAATAAAAAAGAAAAATATGTGAAGCCCTCACTAAGTATTCACTCTTCAGGAACTATCTGGAATATTATTTTAAAGTGGGAAAAAGTGGTCCAGATTAGTTAATAAAATGCCAGTTGGTAATTCTTTATCATTTGACATAATTAATAGTTCCAAATGAGGCTAATCTCATTCAGTAATTATTTCAAGTAATTCATTTTTCAAGATTTGCGCATTGCATTTAATAATAAATTCCATTAGACTGAATGAAATAATCTTTACATATTTTAATTGAATAATCTTTCTTTATTTTTTTACATATGGATTATTAAATTCAATCTGATGGAATTTTACTATTAATTGAAATGCGTAAATCTTGAGAAAAAAACGTAGTACTGTAGTGATAACTTTTTATTACCTATCCTATCTAAATAATAAAAGTTTAATTTTAAAAATTATGCGTGGAAAACCATTTCAGAAATTTGAGTTTGCTTCATGAATTGTGATAATCATTTATTGTATGATGTATTATTCATTTAATTTTAAATTATATTATCATTCTATAAATAATATGATTTATATGCAATTGCTTTTCCCAGCAAACCATTTTCTTTTTCCGGAAAGTATCCGAAAACTGATTTATTGTAAAAAATCAAGTGAAATCCCATTCATAATGGCAGTACATCTAATTTATAATCAGATTATCAGATATGGCAAATTGTAGCAGCCAGTAATGTTTAGTGAATCGAGCGCCATAAACTCCTATTAATGGCCAACAGTACAAGTTGGAACATTAAACTGGAAGTTGGAACATAATAATAATGTTGTTGTTTTGTTTTTTGCTATTTTAATGTTTCGCTGCAACATTTCACAGCTTTTTTCCGGGTTTTTCCAATTTGAGCAGATTAAAGGCACTAACCCACATAGAAAATAGCATAGCGATGATATCAAGATGGCCGCTGAATGCTCTCACTTTCTTTTTAAGGGACTTTGGTGAACGCCCTTGAGTGCAGAACTAATAAAGCGTGAAGCATGTCCTTGTATTCTTTCACTCTTCAAACTCTCATTTGTTTGTCTGCATGCCACCGTTACTTCCCAAAACACTCCACTTCACTCTAGTTTTCATGGTAGGTGAAGATGGCCATGGTTGTTTTGCAAAATATAGCAACTTCTGGGTGTGTATGTTTTTCACACTATCACAAATCGTGTGTCTATCGCTCTTCTTCCTCTCACTCTCTCATGACTGTCCACTAGGTGACAGTAATGACACAGCTCATCATCTGGGGTGATTGACATGGGAAATATTGTGTTTTACACATAATACAGGGCACAGCATGACTATACAGTGTGCCAATAGCCAGTTTGTGCACTTAATTTGATATACATTTTTCTCAGATAAACACTAACTTCCTTAGACTTATCACATGTTTAACAACAGCTACATGAAATCAGCTACATTTGTTTAAAATATCACTTTATACTGCGAGACGAACACATTAAAGTGTGTTCTTTGAGTCTTCAACTGCACGCCCAGCTAACATGAAAAACACAGAACTGGCTTAAATAAACAAAAACACAGACAAACAGTTGAAACGCATAAAAGAGCCATGAAACTGACACCCACACACACAGAGCCGTGTTGCCGGCGGCCCCAACCACCCTTAGTTGATGGTGAACGGCTTATCAGATCGCACCGAGATTGTGTGTGGCTAGGCTAGTTTGAGGAAATGGTGCATTAACTTCAACAGCCCCTTCTGTATATTTTCTGTGGAAATGTTAATGTAAATGTGGGCTGCCTATTTTGCATATGTTGGTTTTTGTTTTGTTAACTTGTTCAGGTGTTGGACTTCTCTGAATGGAGTGCAGAAACATTGTAAGCTGGTTTGTAAGCCTTTGTTCGTCCCGTTCAACTACAATGTTTCATTTGGAATTAGGGTTAATTAATAGGGTTCATTTATTTATTTATTTATTTCACTATCTGGCCTAGCTAGCTTAAGTTAATAGCTTGCCCTTAACCAGATTGAAACTATACCCTGACTATACTTTGAAAAAATTGGGTTATTGTTTTCACTTTGCTGTATTATTTATGTCCCACATTTGTTAGCAGACTATGCTGCCATTGTTCAATGGAGTGCTGCAGTGATGACGTGTTTTCAAGGCCAACCCGGAAGTTTGCATCACCCTAGTTCCCTCAACAAAACTCAGGATTTTCCTACTGGAAAATTGTATGATTCTTACACATTTTGTTTATCATGATAATCTTCACAACTTTTGTGAATTTTGAGGCATATATATATAATAAAATGCCACAAGTAGACAATAAACACTAAATTGTGGTCACGTGCTTCCAATAAATCTTTAAGTATTTATTTTTAAAAAATTATAATAATTCCCCCTGAAAAGTTGATTTAGAATATTGTGCCCAATATTGTTTTCTTGTTTGATGTGAAGCTGTCCCCAACAATCTCTCCAGTCTCAGACTCTGTAGTCAAATATTATTTTACCACTAGTTAGCAACAGTATTTTTCAAGACAAGTAAGCTTTACCAAAAAAAGTCACAAGGAGGTATTACTGGTTCACTGTAAAAAAGAAAGAAAAGAAACAAAAATTTGCAGCCTAAAATTAAGTACAAATTATCTTGTATTATGTACTAAACTTCTGTTCAAGTCATTTCAACTTAAATTACATTAAAGTGACTTTAAAAAAAAGTTATATCTTGTATAACTTATTAAAATATTTGTTAAAAATAGCTTTTGATGAGATGAAACAATGTAAAAACGTATGTTGTATGTTGTATTTTTTATTTATTTTTTGCTGTAGAAATTAAACATATTATTATCTTGAGCTTGTGTTAACCCCAGACCTGATTTCAGTCATTTAAAGGGGGAAACACTCAGTTTCAGTCAATCTTGAGTACCTATAGAGTAGTATTGCATCCTTCATATCTCCGAAAAGTCTTTAGTTGTATTATATTTGTAAAAGAAATATGGGCTGTACCGAGTCTTTCCGGAAAAAACAGAGCGCCTGAAGGCGTATCGTGTGGGCGGAGCTAAAGAATGACGAGCGCGCAAAGCGGTGACGTCCTCAAGCGTGGAGAAACCCACGCTATCGATCTCAGCTAATAGATATGATCCAGAATCTAATTCGGAGGCTGAAATAGAAACAGCAACAGCAGGACGTCCGTCTCTGTGGCATGTACTGTATTTACTCTCAGTTTATGAGGACATGATTCGGTTTATGGACTATTGTATGCGAGCAGAACGGTTTTGCACGTCAGCCTAGTGTAACGTTATAACTTACATAGAACAGCAATGAAGTCTGTTAGCGCATTTGAATGACGAAGCACGCGATCGTGTCGTTTACTGATGTTTACATACGCGACGATAAGCAACAGCACAGACATTTGAAGCAGGTTTACTTACCGGCTACTTCCAAAGCAGGACCGAACCTTTATCGCTGGGACGGCTCCGTCAAAAACACACTTCTTGGAGTGTGGAGATCCACTTTGCGATGCGACTGAAGCATTTCTGCGTTCAAATCGGTTCAAATGCAGCGCTGCCTTCCCGGAATGCTGTGCTGAAGCGTTGAAGTCGCTTAATGTCAAAGTGGAGGAATGAAGTGGAGCGCGGCGCTGACTATAACCGACATTAGTGTTCACGGACGAGTGGATCTGCAGCTGAGAGAGTATTTACGGCCGTGCATTTTCTCTCTTGCGCTAGTCACGCGTGCGCACACCCTACCGGGAGAAGAGCCCGTACGGCCCATACAAGGACCTTCCGGTCTATTAATGTCAAGTCGACCCATACTCGAAAAAAACTCTCCGAAACTTGTGAGAAACCGGAAGGAGTATTTTTAACACAGAAATACTCCATCAAACGTCCAACATTAGTTTTTGAAACTTTGTCTATGTTTAGGATGGGAATCCAAGTCTTTAAGAGTGTAAAAAGCTCAGTATGCATGAAACAGCATTTCACCCCCCCTTTAACCAAAAACCCACTGACTTCAGAACGATGGCTTTAGCCTACAAAAATACATCATCGTAACTCTGAACTCGTTCTTCTGAACTGAACTTCTTGGCTAGAAAATGCTAGAAGAAATAGCCATATTCAACCAAAGTCCTTTAAGGTATTAATTTGTACCATTAAAGGTTATAAAGATGTACCTTTTCACCTTTACCTTTTTTTCTGTGCCTTTTTTTCTGTGAGTGATCCATTGTTTTCTTTTTCCAGAGAATGGACTACAACTCCAAATACATCTCTAGTATCTGCAGGGTTATAGTCAGTTAATGCAAGATTTGCATTTAATATCCAACCTTTCTGCTGTCTGTCTTGTATGTTTATATGTGGTCTTTGCAGTATTTGCATCATGTGTTACAAATGTTATCATCTGTGTTGTAAGATTCGATCTCAATTTTCCATCGGCATGAACATAGTGCATAATGTAAGGTCGTGTCAGGTCAAAAAACAGGAATGTAATTTCTCTATTGAGAAATGTTTCAGATGTGCAAAAAATCCTCAGACCTGTGCAGTAGTAGACATATAAAACCTTTCAATTGAAAGGGGGAAAAAATGAATATGTTTGACAAATTATTCGTATTCGTTTTTTCTTTCCCTAATAATAATAATATTATTATTAATTAGTTTGTTGTAAAATTAGTTTGTTGTAAATCTTGTTTGTGAAAAACACCATGGAAAAACAGGCTATTTTCAACATAACGCCACATGTGACACAATCGCTGGGATCCTTAATATGTACGCCCCTAACATTTGCATGTCAGCCAATGTTCATTGTCAGGCAGAACTGCGCAGTGTGCAGCCGTCAGGAGTTCAGCAGATAAGCAAGCGTCACGCGAGGATAGCAAAAACGGCAGATCATGGAAATAAATGTCATGTCCCAGGCTGTGCAAGGGACGTGAGGACTTTTGATACACTTCCCACAGATAAAGAATGTCAAAAGTCATGGTTGATGTTTATTTACAATCGGATACCCCAACAATTTAATTCAAAGTTTTTGTTTCCTCGGCCCATTTCACCACAGACAGTATTTCTAACTTGGGACAATATCACGCAGGATTCGCTCAGTGTCTAAAACTGAAGAAAGGGCCAATTCCAACCATATTCCTGTAAACAGTAAGTAGTGATTTTATCCACTTCTTGACTGTCGAACCAATTTCTGATTAAACTGAAAGTTTCTTAGTAAGACATCATTACGATAATATCCCCTGTGTTGTCTAGATCTAACGCAAGAGTATTGGAAACTCCAAGTAGCACACATAACAGTTTGTCAAATGTCAAAGCTTAATATTATTTTCTGCCAGTGTTGTCATAAAATACAACCGTAGATACGTATGTCGATCCCTTTTGACAGATTGAAATCTTAATTAGCCTATATTTCATCATTAACACATAACTCAGAAGCTAACTATGTTTACTACTACTGTTTGCTTACAGATCGCTCACTCGATCCTTGTAGCTAACGTCACCTTCTCCATCATCTAAGTTGAAACGATAGTCATTTGGCTTAGTGAATTTGTTAAATAAATATACATTTTTGAGAACTGAAGTATGATTATTTTGCAGCGGGTGAGTAGTAAACATGACACTGACTATTGTGGCTTCTACATTACTTTGTTTGGCTAAATAAATCAGCGTTTGAATCAGTACTCTACTGTCAAACTGTAATGTTACTGTACAAACAACATATTTACGCACTAACCAGTTCAGTTAGTGATTCAAAGTTAAGAAGCTATCATTGTCACATCATTGCCATGATGGATGGTATAGATGTGTTAGCTGTCATTGAGCAGCAGTGCAATGAAACAACCAATCAGAGAGCAGACCTCTGCATTAATATTCATGACCCTTCCGAATAAGGCAAAAACAGAGCATTACATCCTAGGGACAATTTCTAGGGTTGTAAATGGACCTGTAGAACTGTATCTGGACTTTTTTTTAACTTTAAATAAGCCACATAACCTCTATTTAGATATCAGAGAACAATTAAAAATATTGTTTCAAATCATTCTAGGGCACCTTTAATGTTCTCCATTGTTTGTTCTTTCAATATTCGGGTATGCATATTTGTACAGTATGCTTTCCTCCTAAAATGCTTTTTCAAAGATATAAGACAAAATGTATACATGAATATAGTCATATAGTAATACTATATTCGACTGTGCACATTATAAAAATAAACATTTTATCATAAAAGCCCAGATATTGTAATTAAAAAATGTTGTTAGGCAAATGTATTAAGTTCTGCTACAACAAAGTTATAGCATTCAAACAAAGGTTAAAAGTTACAATTAAATGCACACTGACAACATGCATTGTGTAAGATATATTGACCAATTAGAATCCAGGAGCAAAACTATGGTGATCCCTATGCACGCATGAGATTTATAATTAATAAATCATTAGAATCATAAGCCAGTTTTGGCTAAAAGTTTTTGTACTTTTACAGTATTGTTCAAAATAATAGCAGTACAATGTGACTAACCAGAATAATCAAGGTTTTTCGTATATTTTTTTATTGCTACGTGGCAAACAAGTTACCAGTAGGTTCAGTAGATTCTCAGAAAACAAATGAGACCCAGCATTCATGATATGCACGCTCTTAAGGCAGTGCAATTGGGCAATTAGTTGAATTAGTTGAAAGGGGTGTGTTCAAAAAAATAGCAGTGTGGCATTCAATCACTGAGGTCATCAATTTTGTGAAGAAACAGGTGTGAATCAGGTGGCCCCTATTTAAGGATGAAGCCAACACTTGTTGAACATGCATTTGAAAGCTGAGGAAAATGGGTCGTTCAAGACATTGTTCAGAAGAACAGCGTACTTTGATTAAAAAGTTGATTAGAGAGGGGAAAACCTATAAAGAGGTGCAAAAAATGATAGGCTGTTCAGCTAAAATGATCTCCAATGCCTTAAAATGGAGAGCAAAACCAGAGAGACGTGGAAGAAAACGGAAGACAACCATCAAAATGGATAGAAGAATAACCAGAATGGCAAAGGCTCAGCCAATGATCACCTCCAGGATGATCAAAGACAATCTGGAGTTACCTGTAAGTACTGTGACAGTTAGAAGACGTCTGTGTGAAGCTAATCTATTTTCAAGAATCCCCCGCAAAGTCCCTCTGTTAAAAAAAAGGCATGTGCAGAAGAGGTTACAATTTGCCAAAGAACACATCAACTTGCCTAAAGAGAAATGGAGGAACATTTTGTGGACTGATGAGAGTAAAATTTTTCTTTTTGGGTCCAAGGGCCACAGGCAGTTTGTGAGACGACCCCCAAACTCTGAATTCAAGCCACAGTACACAGTGAAGACAGTGAAGCATGGAGGTACAAGCATCATGATATGGGCATGTTTCTCCTACTATGGTGTTGGGCCTATTTATCGCATACCAGGGATCATGGATCAGTTTGCATATGTTAAAATACTTGAAGAGGTCATGTTGCCCTATGCTGAAGAGGACATGCCCTTGAAATGGTTGTTTCAACAAGACAATGACCCAAAACACACTAGTAAACGGGCAAAGTCTTGGTTCCAAACCAACAAAATTAATGTTATGGAGTGGCCAGCCCAATCTCCAGACCTTAATCCAAATGAGAACTTGTGGGGTGATATCAAAAATGCTGTTTCTGAAGCAAAACCAAGAAATGTGAATGAATTGTGGAATGTTGTTAAAGAATCATGGAGTGGAATAACAGCTGAGAGGTGCCACAAGTTGGTTGACTCCATGCCACACAGATGTCAAGCAGTTTTAAAAAACTGTGGTCATACAACTAAATATTAGTTTAGTGATTCACAGGATTGCTAAATCCCAGAAAAAAAAAAATGTTTGTACAAAATAGTTTTGAGTTTGTACAGTCAAAGGTAGACACAGCTATTTTTTTGAACACACCCCTTTCAACTAATTGCCCAATTGCACAGCCTTAAGAGCGTGCATATCATGAATGCTGGGTCTTGTTTGTTTTCTGACAATCTACTGAACCTACTGGTAACTTGTTTGCCACGTAGCAATAAAAAATATACTAAAAACCTTGATTATTCTGGTTAGTCACATTGTACTGCTATTATTTTGAACAAGACTGTATATATAAGCACAGAAATATAGTAGTGAACTTCTTATCGGCTTGGCTCACACTTCACCTAGTTTTTTCTCCTCTGTGAGCCAGTGCTGGAATCTGATGTCGGTGTGAGGTTTCGAGCCTCTGATGGCTAATCAGATGTTCATTGTTAGTCAGGATGACAAATGGTGCAGTGCGGTCGTGCCGCCTGTATGTTTAGCATTCCTGTGTCTGTGTGTTTTGAGAAGCCATATTCACGAGGTTTAGTGTGGAGGTGTCACCGATGATGAGGGTGTGCTCGATTAGCTACTGGTGGAAGCGGGAACGCGGCCAAACCTCGTCACCCTGGACTGATGTGAAAAGGAATGCCTGATACGCAATTCCCAGATTGCCAAATTAGAAAGAATCATCAAAAGCCATCTTAGGGGAAAAAAAAGTTCAGAGGTGTCTTAATGTTGATGTCAACAAGATTTATATCAGACAAGGAAACATTTATTAGAATTATCTGGTAAAATAATTTTTGAGAAGCGTCATGAACAGCAATATGTTGAAACCATCACTATTATTTCACAGATGGCTGCACAACTTGACTTTTCCAGCATGTCATGTCATGCCAGGCCATTAACATTGATTGTTGTGTCAACAAGAAGTATTAGCACTTGCAATATAATTTTTTTAGATATGTAAAAGAACTATAATACAAGTAATTAGGAGTGAGGGTTTATCATAGTAACTCTATAAGTAGATTGAGCCAAGAGCATTTTCTGCCTGGTTTGAAGTAGCTCAAGTGTGACTGTAACCCATGTAGCTGACAAGCCAATGCCAACAGCTGTCTTAGTCAATGAACACCGATAATAGTTATGGTACTGGTAGTTAGCTTCAGTTACAACCTCAACTTCAGACAGTCCCCTTTCGTGACACTGTATTTCAAGTGAACGCCCCCTTCTCTTACACGCTAACCTTTTCTTATAGGCTTTTAGGGCAAATCTGCTCACTCAGTCAATGTCTCTGGATGATTGATGACACCTGTGCATGTTGAGCAATCATTTACTGTCACTGCGCTATTTTCCTTCCTCACTTTTGCGTGGGAGCAAGAGTTGGGTACTTGCCTGAGCCAAGACCAACTGCAAGATAGCGATCTCAACTGTGGTGATGTATGGTCTTCAATCAGGGAAGATATCAGGCTATTATGAATGCATGATGATGAACAGTTGCCTGGAGTCCATGTGTTAACGCCTCTATGGGCTGTCCTTATCTTACTCCTAAGTTTTCTATTAACATTTGTTAGTTAGCTGACAAAAGATCAATGCTTTAGGCAACTCATAATACAACATTGCTAATGTTTTAGTGTGTTAGGGTGATGCTCAGCGTCTAGTCATCCAGCTATGACCTAGTTTATCTAGAATTTTTATTATTAATTATTTGATGTCCCCTTTAAATCATGTCCCTTTATAGCACCACTATACAACCATACACCTTCTGTGTGTGCCCGTGCGTGTGTATAAAGGGCTATGGGGAAACTGCCAAGCAGCTTGGTGAAAAAACGTCCACTGTTGGAGCAATCATTAGAAAATGGAAGAAGCTAAACATCAATCTCCCTCAGACTGGGGCTCCATGCAAGATCTCACCTCGGTGAGAAATCAGCCCAGAACTACACGGGAGGAGCTGGTCAATGACCTGAAATTAGCTGGGACCACCATTTCCAAGGTTACTGTTGGTAATACAATAAGACGTCATGGTTTGAAATCATGCATGGCACAAAAGTGTCCCCTGCTTAAACCAGCACATCTCCTGGCCCATCTTAAGTTTGCTAATTACCATTTGGATGATCCAGAGGAGCCATGGGAGAGTGTCATGTGGTCAAATGAGACCAAAATATAACTTTTTGGTCAATTCCACTAAACATGTATTGAGGGAGAAGAATGATGAGTACCATCCCAAGAACACCATCCCTACTGTGAAGCATGGGGTGGTATCATCATGTTTTGGGGGTGTTTTTCTGCACATAGGACAGGTCGACTGCACTATATTAAGGAGAGGATGACCGGGGCCATGTATTCTGAGATTTTGGGGAACAAACTTCTTCCCTCAGTTAGAGCATTAAAGATGGGTCAAGGCTGGGTCTTCCAACATGACCAAGGAGTGGCTCTGTAAGAAGCATAAAAAGGTTCTGACGTGGCCTAGCCAGTCTCCAGACCTAAACCCAATAGAGAATCTTTGGAGGGAGCTTAAACTCTGTGTTTCTCAGCGACAGGCCAGAAACCTGACTGATCTAGAGAAGATCTGTGTGGAGGAGTGGACCAAAATTCCTCCTGCAAACCTGGTGAAAACTACAGGAAACGTTTGACCTCTGTAATTGTAAACAAAGGCTACTGTACCAAATATTAACATTGATTTTCTCAGGTGTTCAAATACTTATTTGCAGCTGTATCATACAAATAAATAGTTAAAAAATCATACATTGTGATATATATATATATATATGACGGCACCGCTGGTATAGACCCAGCTTCCAACCCAACTTTGAGAATAGATTAACGTCGTTATTTTTTTTTTAATCGTCTGATAAAAGTCTCACGTTAACGCAGTGAACTATATATATCATGAGAATGAGAACTCATGCGCTCTGTGAGAAGATTTATCTCTGTGCACTCATCCGAGAGCGTGCAAACGTCTCACAGCGTGCAAATATTGAGTTCTCTTTCCAGTCTTACGCTTGAACGGACAAACTCACACAAAAAGTATGTCAACATGTCCATCTTGATGAGTATCTTAGAAGACAGTCTGAATATGCCTTATATGAACTGTATACAGTCGAGAAAGATGACGCATATACCTGCATTAGGTCTTAAAGGGACAGTAACCTTTACTCTGTTAAATGTTAAACAAAAGATAAGGACATCACTCACTGCTCTTGATTTAATAGCTTGTGTAAGTTTATTAAGGATTAATCTTTAATTTAAACAGTGAAATATGCAATTATTTAACATTTGATTACTTTATTCAATTTATCTACCTAAAAATTAATGTTAGACCCACCTGACAAACCTGAAAAGCATTGTTTATTTTATTAGTATCTTTGCTCAATGGTATTTATTTGTGCTGCTGCTTGTATTTAAGTTCTTTGTTCTTATTTTCTTTATTTTTATTTGACACTAGTCCTTTTTCCCCTGAACACAATAAATACAGAACCGTACTGAAACCGTGAAACTAAAACCGTGAGCAGTCTGTACTGTTATAGCGTAACATATGTGAGAGGGTAGCACACACATTCTGAAAGCCTTTGGAAGAATTCAGATGAGCCATTTTAATCTAGATTCATTTTTTTTATTTATGCCCACCTCTCATATATATATATATATATATATATATATATATATATAATATGAATGTCAAAATTGGAAAGAAAGGTGATTTAAACAATTTTTGAGCGTGGCATGGTTGTTGGTGCTAGATGGGCCGGTCTGAGTATTTCACAATCTGCTCAGTTACTTGAATTTTCATGCATAATCATTTCTTGGGTTTACAAAGAATGGTGTGAAAAGGGAGAAACCAGTATGTGGCAGTCCTGTGGGTGAAAATGCCTTGTTGATGCTAGAGGTCAGAGGAGAATGGGCCGAATGATTAAAGCTGATAGAAGAGCAACTTGTTATAACTGAGGTATGCAGCATAGCATTTGTGAAGCCACAACACGAACAAACTTGAGGCGGATGGGCTACAACAGCAGAAGACCCCACCGGGTACCACTCATCTCCATTACAATTAGGAAAAAGAGGCTACAATTTGCACAAGCTCACCAAAATTGGACAGTTGAAAACTGGAAAAATGTTGCTTGGTCTGATGAGTCTCGATTTCTGTTGAGAAATTCAGATGGTAGAGTCAGAATTTGGCCTAAACAGAATGAGAACATGGATCCATCATGCCTTGTTACCACTGTGCAGGCTGGGGGGTGGTGGTGTAATGGTGTGGGGGATGTTTTCTTGGCGCATTTTAGGCCCCTTAGTGCCAATTGGGCATTGTTTAAATGCCATGGCCTACCTGAGCATTGTTTCTGATCATGTCCATCCCTTTATTACCACCGTGTACCCATCCTCTGATTGCTACTTCCAGCAGGATAATGCACCATGTCAGAAAGCTTGAATCATTTCAAATTGGTTTCTTGAACATGACAGTGAGTTCACTGTACTAAAATGGCCCCCACAGTCCCCAGATCTCAACCCAATAGAGCATCTTTGGGATGTGGTGGAACGGGAGCTTCGTGCTCCGAATGTGCATCCCACAAATCTCCATCAACTGCGAGATGCTATCCTATCAATATGGGCCAACATTTCTAAAGAATGCTTTTACACCTTGTTGAATCAATGCCACGTATAATTAAGGCAGTTCTGAAGGTAAGAGGGGTCAAACACAGTATTAGTATGGTGTTCCTAATAATCCTTTAGGTGAGTGTGTGTTTGTATGTATGTGTGTATGTGTGTGTATGTGTGTGTATGTGTGTGTATGTGTGTGTGTGTGTGTGTGTGTGTGTGTATATATATACACAGACTTCCTGCACAGTGTGGTCTTACCATTCCTCATTTTGGAAAACCTCATGCCAAACTTTATGTATGAAAAAAGTTGATCATGAAAAAGGCATATGTTAAAATAGTCAGACAATATCTCCAATAATAAATTCAAACATGTATTGGTTTAATTGTTGCAGAGTGTAATATGAGAAAGCATCTTTAGGGCAATCGCCTCTCCGTGTCAGTCTGTTGCAATACACGTGTGGCTGTTCTCTCGCTTGTAACTGCGGGTGTAGACGCCACAGTTGACAGAAACTGTCAGTGCTATTGTGATTCAGAGACAAAAGACACGGCAAATAATGGAACTCAATGATATGTCACTCACTAAGGCGGAACTAAGCCTAAAACACCAACCAGATGGCAGGTCAATTTCTCCCTGAACTTTGACTAAATGACAATATTGCATTGGGGTTCATAGAGAGACTTTCTATTTCTCCACTCTCCACTTAAAGCACAAGATCAAACAGTAGCATGTGCTGACAGCCACAGAAATCCCATAGTGCAGCTCAACGTTTGGATGGGAAAGCCTACAGATAATTTTGGATCAGAAGGGAGCTGGTTCTTGATCATGTTTGATTATGCTCTTTTTGATGGATTGCCTGCATCTTAGATGTTGCTGTCGCAGCTGCTCGTATCAATTCTGTGGTTGAGTTGTCATTTGCATTGCTATTTTAGGTAGATACTGTAGCTGATCATTCATCAGGAAGTACTGTGAAAAAAAAAACATGGCTCATGTTTTCCATCCGATTAAATTCAGATAATATTACTCAATTATAATGCTATGCCTGGCTTAAGATCTGATAAGGTGTCTAATGGTATCCCTTGCATCCAGTGGTGTAGCACCAAATTTTGGGCCCTGGGTACAAACCATCTTGCTGGGCCCCCGTACCATGTATGTGTATGTATAGAAAACGGACTTCCCTGCCTCGGGCCCTGGTTACTCGGTACCCTTTATCCCCCCAGTCCCACGCCCCTGCTTGCATCTGCATAGTGAATTTAATCTCGACATGCTCATCATGAGAGTTTGTTCGCTTGTATTCAGCTGTCAAGGAAACATGCAAATAGTGAACTCATGCCCTCCTCCACAACCACCACACATGGCGGACCTGTCTTATTCTGTTCTTATACCAACCCCAGTGAAAATTATTTTGTTGGGTAAACAACATTATTGAACCTTGCAGCATAGTAGGAATACAGAAGAAATTAGAAACGGCGGGGTTGAACATTATCCAATAGAACTGGGTACACAAGTGTTTTTTATTATTATTATTATTATTATTATTATTATTATTATTATTATTATTTATATACTATTTTAGTATTCATTTCATTTGAATTTTAGTTTAAGTTTTTGTAATTTGATGTATTTGTCATTATTTCCGTTTTAGTACTTATTTTATTTCCGTTAGTTGCTAAGGCAATATATCAAATTTACATAAGGTTTTCATAAGGTTTTAATTAGTTTTAATTAAAATTAAAATTTAATGGAATTTTATACAATTTCAGTTTATGGTGTTATATTTCATTTATGATGTCAATTTTTATCTCAGATTACATTTGGATAGCAAACTTTGGTAAAATTTGGATCTTTTGACTTCAATCTTTTGGATCAATTTGTGAATCAAGCTATTCGATATATAAAAGGATTCCTTGCCATTATTTTGAATTATGTTGCTTTTTTATCTCATTAGATTAAATACTGACAGTGAACTGCTAAAATATGTATCTTTTGACTTCAGACTATAGATTTAGCTGTGCAGGACAAACTGGCAAAGAGTTAAATTGTGATCTTTTTGAGATAAAAATTAAGTTTTCAGTTAATCGGCTGTTACCCAGCCCTATTGTCGAGATCTTGTTCCCATCCTGGTTTGTCGTTAAAATTCACAGAACCAAGGACAAATATTTCATGAGTGGATCATCTCTCCTCTAGCACTCTGATGCCAGCCCTGTTCCCATTATGGTCCCCATTCCATTACTTTCTTGGCCAACAACATCATTAGTTAATTTCTTTGTATAGTGGCTTTCTTTTTTTATAAGCACAGATTGCGGCCACTTAAAAAAATTGTTATTACTTGCTAGTGTTGTGTAGAGAAAGTCTTGCTTACCCCTTCAGTCTCTCCATCTCTTGCCCTCCATCTAATTGTCTTTTTTCTGCTCTAAATCCACCCATATGGAATATGCCAGTGATGGTTGTGGTTTATTATTTGGCCCTCTCACCTTGTTTGTGCATTTCCCCCTCTTTGGAAGCTCTTAGAACGATAACTCTTAAGTGTTGCTGCTTAACTAGGGTGTTCTTTTCTTTTCCGCCCAAACATGGAGTTCATTAGACTCAAATGAGTGACAGGCTTTCTCAACTACTCACTGCTTCCTACCTTTGATCCTCTACGAGCCCCTCTTGTACAGTCCAGAGTAGCAACAGGGTTCACACGGATTCAAGCCTTCTCCACGTCTACCTCAATAGTGACCATGATTTTGCTAAGTAGCATGTGTTTTTAGATCAAAAAACTTTTGTTGGTCATGAAATAGCATTCCTGTCAAACAAACCTCTAGTCCTGTAGGGTTCAACAAAATTCAGAATTTAATGGAATATTCTGGGTTCAACACAAATTAAGCTCAGTCAACTGCACTTGTGGGATTTTGACTGGTCCTAAATTAATTATTGTGCACTGTAAAAAATGTTGGTTGTTTTTTGTTGGTTTAACTTAAAAAAGTAAGTAACCTGGTTGCCTTAAAATTTTGAGTTTATTGAAATTAAAAATTTGAGTTAATACAATGAAGGAAATTTGTTTAATAAATAGAAACTCAAAATATTTTTGTATCTGAACCACATAAAAAAATTGATAAATCATGAAAATAGCACTATTTGGCATGTTTCACTGCATCATCAGAAATAAAACACACACAATTACCCAATATGCTTAATAAAGGTTGTCGAATCTAAAAAAAATGTTCATTGTGTTAACTCAAAATTTCAATTTCAATGAAGTCAATTTTAAGGCAACCAGCTAACTTTTTTCTAAATAATTTTTTACAGTGTGGTAATATTTGATGTAAGGTCAGTAATTCTCATTTTAATGGTCCTTTTAGGTGTTTTAGTTGTTTTCTTGTCATGGCAAAAATGTACAGAAAGTTTTTCTAACCCTAACCCTAACAGAAAATAAACTTTTTTCCCATGCTAAAATCATTGACTGTGTGTTTACATGCTTGCAGATTGACCCTATTCACTTTCATTGTAAGTGCCTCATTGTAAGCCAGATATTATTTTTTTTAAATAGACAAATGGAATTGAAGTTGTGATAATATGCTAAGTGGTTTCAATAGAGCTTTGGGGGTTGACATTACGCAGCCTAAATTCAGCCATTTTGGCAGGCAATCAGGGGAGCGCTACAGCGGCTGTAGCAATGGTGTCTATACTGGTCGAAAAATTATGTAAAACCAGACTGTTTAAACCATTTCGACATGGTGGAGAGCTGCTGTGAGCCAGGATGCCAGAACAGGCGGCGGGAAAGCAAAGGGGAAATTATTTTATCATAGTAAGTTGTTGAAATGCCATGATTTTATTCTTCACCTAACTACCGTTGCCTCACTTAACTAATGATAAAAACATTAATTTGACATGCACAACCAATGGGACAGATGCACATAGTGGCATGCTGTTTGGGACGGGGTTGTGTAACATAGTTACCATGTTAGTAACATAGTTGGACTGCTAACATTAATAATCTATTCATGTTTTATCTAAAAATGTACATGTATATGTCAGCATTATCATATACGTGTAAAGAATTGTCATGTAAAACAAGCTTATTGATGTAGTTCAGTATATTTTATCTATCCGTTCTATCCGTTAACGTTACTCCTGATTGGAGGCTTCCGTAAATATTTCGTTTATTTAGGCTTTAACTTATTTTAATAGTGCAACACAAAAATATTTAGTTGTGCATAAGTTGTAACTTGGTGCTCATTTATGTCAAAACTAGGCTAGTTGTAAATTGCTGGTGCAACAGGTGTCCTGACAGGAAATCTATCTGTTCCTTTATCGATACACGTGAAAAGCACCCTGGGGGAACTATATGGATCTTTTAATGTAAAGTTTTGCTAAGTACAGGACAGGTCTATGTCTTTTAACATAAAAAAGTGATTATTGATATTAAAGTGTGCAGTGAACTCTGTTGTCTTGAAACTCATGTTGGCATAATTCATTTCAAATTTCGCTCCTGGCTCTTCCTGCCTGCCAATATGGCGTTAAGTATGTTCGTTAAGTATGTTGTATGAGTCACGTTGACATCTGGAGCTCTATTGTAATGTAACCATTCCTACTCGACCCAGTCCGAGTGGGATTCAAATCGGGGTCTCAGGTGTGTGGAGGTGGAAGCACTAACAACGACGCTAAAGACCGCAGCCGCTAGTGTAAGTCGCTAATGTGCCTCTAACGTGCCTCAAGCCAGGGGAGTGAGGTTTACATGCACAGCTCTTACTGGCCTACGTCTGTTACACTCACCCTGCCTAAACCTCACTCCCATCTGGACCAACGTCACCGAATGTCATACTCGACCCGTTCCAAGCGGTATCTGAACCGGAATCGCCGGCGTGGGAGGCTAAATTGCTAAAAAGGATGCTAAAGACCTCAATTACACTATAGTGTCAGTTACACTATTGCATTTTACCCTGTGAATATCCCAGTAATTTTAAATATTATTAAAATTGAATATTGATTATTAAAAAAAAAAAAAAAACTTATTTATTCATTAGTTAGGGGTTGAATTAAATTGGCCACACCCATCAAATTTTAATTGGAATTACAGGGCATAGGACAAATTTTACAGTTAATGGTATTCTGGAATTTTTTTTTTTTTTTTATCTTGGTCTAAAATGTAATCTCTCTCTCTCTCTCTCTCTCTCTCTCTCTCTCTCTCTCTATATATATATATATATATATATATATATATATATATATATATATATATATATATATATATATATATATATATATATATATATATATATATATATTGTATTATATGGACAGACAGATCAATGTGTTAATTTGTTTAAAAGGTCTAAAAACCTTCAAATTCTTTTTACTTTTAAACATGCCTTGTAATGCATTCAACGTTTTTATTTATTAATATAGAAACCTTTCTAATCTAGTTAAAAAGGTTTTATTTTATTTTATTTTAATTTAACTGCTTAAATTTCATTTTGAAGAGCAGTTTTGCATTCTGTTTCCTGCATTCTGAACAATAAACTACCTCTAAAATGTGAGGTAAATAATAGCTTGATAACAATGTTTTTACAGGACCATGTCCTACTTGATAACATTTTTGTAATTAATTAACTGAAATGAAAATGTTGATAAAGTGGTTTGGCATTTTAAATAGACACATCCCTTAAAATGACATTACCGCTCCAGCTCAGCGTCAAGTATAGATGGGTCTATTCCTCCAGCTGCCTCACTGCAGTCAGAGATGACTCTCCCAGGCCTCCTTCTCTTTTATTTCCTCAGGATGGATAGAGTGCTGAAATGGAAAACATATGTCTCCTGAGTGCGTAACATTATTTTCCCCTGTGATGCCCCGGCAGCTGTGATTAATTAATGATAAACGGTACTGTGTTATAGCACCTTGGGCGACAGGGAGACTATGACATACCTAATTTGTTTCCTTTCTCCTCATTTTTGTCTGACTGATGCACCTTCCACAAACTTATATCAGGCCTGAAATGAAACGCACCACCTCAGCGTGTCCTACTGCTAGGATTTGCTTATGAATATGCCATATTCTCTGTTCAAAAGACACTCTTTTCATGACAGGTAACATGCAAAAAGACAACACAAGCCTGTTTGTGTCACCTTTGTTTGTATCTTTTGCTAAGTCATAATGGTGGACTGCAGTTCCTCTCTGGAATTTCTCTTGATTATTACTTTCCTGGAAAATCCCCAAGGAGGCAATGTCTTGTTTATGGACAATACTTTTAATGGAAGAAATTAGAACGGGACCATATTTCTCAACAGCTGTGTACACATTGAGGAATCTGTGAGGGAAACCATTAAAGTAAACGCTCAAACGGAGTCGAGAGTTGCGTTGCAGATGCATAATTGCACAAAAGTGCCTCTAAGATCTTGTTGCGACAAATTGCACTCGTCAAACACCCCCTCGATATACTTGTTTACAGCTACCTTGAACAAAAACAACGTGTTCTATGAACTGTTTAGTGCTAAACAGATACTGATTTGTGCTGTTAACTATTTACATAACTTGGTGCCCAACACAGTTACGGTTTCAGCTGTTGTTCAGTGTCTCTGTTGAATGGAACCCAATCTGTGTGGTAACAACATACAAAGTATTTGCCATGTTAAACAGCCCTCACCCTTTCTGTCATGGCTCGAGCGCATATGAACTGGAGTCCTGGCATTAGGAAGGCCATTACGGCAGCCTCTCTGTGGGCCGGTCCAGATAAAATAGGGTTCAAAAATACTTTGGGATTTTACGTCCATCAGCACATTGGAACCGAATAAAATGGATGATGGTAATGACTTGCAGGCCAGGCGAGCGCAACGTCCCACATCTCTGCATGGAGGCCATTTTGTTGCCAGATCCCTTACCGCACGCTTGTCAGTTGCAGTGGAGTGGCAAGGAGGCAAAAACAAGATCAGAGTGACGAAGGTGGCTGCTGGCCAAGCAGCTCCTGTCGGATGCGAGTTCAGGGGACTGTTACATAGGGATTTGCGAGTGGGAAACCCCTCCGTCTACCGAATACAGACAGACAAACCACACACACACATGCACCCGGATAGACGGTGAATGGAATCACACAAACATCTGCGTCTTTGTATTTGTATTTACAAATATATGGATTGTGGTGTATAATGCATCACCATTTTAACGTGGGGAAATATTTGTGGATCAGGTCTCGAAAGACTTTGCATTTGGCAGGATCCTGAAGTGTTTGAAATGAAGCTGTGTTTGGGATGATTATGCAGTTCAAAATTCACTGTACTATGCAATAAGGCTTGAATGGTCTTGAATGAAACCGGATTATGCTGAAATATTGCTGAAAAAGCTCAGTGAAATATGACAAGAGAGATTGAAAGAGAAGGAAAGAAAGCTTGGCATTTGGTAATGACAGCTTAATGGCCTGTGAGCGAATAATAACATGTTCAGTTGTGCTCATGTCCCGTTTTAATGACTGATTTATGTCAGTTTTAGCAGGGAGGTGTTATAATTACTTATGATTCTTGTCCTCTATAGGTCTTGTGGAGATTTGCTTGATGCACCCATTGGATGTTGTGAAGACCAGGTAAAAAAAAATTATTCATCATGTAATTCTCTCTGACTCCTTTCTTTTTCTTAATATAGGACTAGGGATTTTCTTCCTCTTCTGGCAGTAGCATAATAATTCTGTGGAAATGTTTAAAATACGTTTTAATGTTCTCAAATTGCTCACATATTTACCTCATTATTTCACTTAATTATATATTCCTTGATTTGATGCATGTGGTTTTGAAAGTGAAGCAGTATACTGTATGTGAATACCAGTTGTGAGTTGCGAACCATGGTTGAATTAACATAATGGCACTGAATGGTGTTTGTTTCCATTAACTGCTCTTCCGAGCTCATACTACTAAATACCACAAGTTTTCTTAAAGGGACAGTTCACCCAATAATTTACATTTGGTCATCATTTACTCACACTCAAGTTGTTCCAAACATCTATGTGAGTCTTTTTTTTTTTTTATTCCACGGAAGCCAAAGGCTACTGACAACTGTCTGGTTACCAACATTTTTTTTAAATACCTTCTTTTGTGTTGAACAGAAGAAAGAATCTCTTACAGGTCTGGGACAACATGAGGGTGAGTAAATGATGACAGAATTTTTTTTTTGTACAGTAACTTTTTTTTGTACATCTCTCAATCATCATTTTATAGCATTGCATTTGAATATGTTTTGTCTGCCACAATTACAGAGCCTTATTGATTAAATAAGAATTTAAAACTCATCTTACTAAGACATGAATGTAGTCTATATTGTTACATACAAAAATAGCCATATAAATAACTGCAATTGCACCAAATATGTTTGCTCAGTTTGGCCCTGACTAAAATTTCGCTTTTTAAAATAAAAGCCTGACGCATCAAATTTAATACGAAACATAGATTTTGCATGTCATGCTTTACAGGGTTAAACACTTTTTCATTGACACCGCAACACTTTTTGAATTTACATAAAGTGTGACAAGTGAAGTCTGATTGACTGTAATGAGTCAGTTCTATAAATTGAATCATAAACCTACATAATCCACCCAGTTTCTGAATCATGAACTAATGACACTAATGAGCTGGTTCTTTTTATTGAATCAAATAACTGAAACTTAAATTTGTGGTTCCTTTAATGGTTGTTCATGTCACAATGTTATGCATTTGTTTGGAGTATTTTTTTTTTTTAATTGTTAGTGTTGTTGTTTAATATTTTGTTATGACCAGTTATCCAATTGCATGTATGTGCTAATAATAATAATAATACATAAATATCATATGAAAATGCAATATAATTTACACTATTTCAGAATTGGTTTGAACTTATTAATCGTATTTTCCCCCAAATTCTTATTTCTTATTTATGATATGAATCATTCATTGGAATGGAATCATTACCAGGAACCAGAATTATTCAACTGTTTACATTTCTCATACCTAATACCAATCAGTTCTGAATATTTTTGGTTGCAGTACCTCTTTCCCTCAGTAACGCAAGAAAAAAGGAATGTTGAAGAGAGGAAAAGAGCAAATGAATCAGGGCCCTCACACTAGAGTCGCTCAGTATGGAGTAAACAGGTTGTGGGCCGGTACTAAACCTTTACAGCTTCTGGGTGCCCTGCCAAGACCTCTGGCTCTGTGACTAACACCCCTCACACATACACTATGAAGTTTCACATTTTCCGCTCCCGTTTTCTGGTAAATAAACTTTTTGAGATGATAATTAGATATTTGTAGTTTTAAAGAGGAAGAGTGTCGAGGTGGCTTGTTTGTGTTTCTCTGTGTCTATTTGCTTGCGTTTGTTCGCGCCGCGGCTGTGTGTCTGTGTGTACGCTTGTATGAAGCGACATTCGATACTCCAGAGTCCTGTAGAGTGATTTAAGATCTAGTGCTGCTAGTCGAGGGTTTATTACAGGTAAGGCCACAGTTAGGCCGCTCTCTCCTCACACAGGGTCAGGGTTAAAAGTGCACTCTCTATTTTCTTTGTAATGCTCTTCCTCAAGAAGTGATAAAAGCCCCGTGTAAAGAGTGCCAGTTTTATTTATTTGTTTTCTGTGGGTTTTTCTGTTTGTGTGAGTGCAAACAGTCAACTGCATAGCGTATGTGAGTGTGGCTTGCATATGTGCACTGATTTTTCATAGGCTCTGATTAAGAGAATCGGCCAGACTACTGCTTAATTTCTGTCCATCTAAAGGTAAACTTTAGATTAATGGTCATTAATTAACATTAGTTAACATTAACTAGGCCTAATAATGAACTGCACTTATAAAGCATTTCATTATCTTTGTTAATGTTAATTTCAACATTTACCAATGCATTATTAAAATTTTGTTAACATTAGTTAATGCATTAACTAATGTTAACTAATGAACATTATTCTAAAGTTTTACCCATCTGAAGTAATGCAATATAATACAGAAAAATCTGTTTGTCTCAAAAATGTTGAAGCTTAAAAATGCATAGGCTGGTAGATGGATGGACAGACACACAGATAGACAGAACAATGGATAGAGATATAGAACAACATAGGAACAGAATGAGAACATGATAGATGGACAGACAGGCAGTCTTTCTATCTGTCTACCTGTCTTTCCTTCTATCTGTTGTCCTCTCATTCTGTCTATCATTCCATCTATCTCTAATTATAACTTCTCATTCTATCTTTGTCATTCTATCGTTATGTTGATCTGCCTGTCTATCCAATCTTTAAACTTTGAAACTTTTTTTGAACTGTTTTCAGACTTTGAAATAAATCTTTGTAGTGGTTGTGGATTTCAAAAAGGCCAGCACTACTATCTAGTTGTTGTGTACCACTCCCTCCCTCCCTCCCTCCCTCTTTCTTTCTCTCTCTTGGGCTTTCAGTCACACTAAAGCAGGCTAATTGGGGGAATGAAGGGTTAGTAGAGCTGAAATCTATTAGCATGGGTCTCGGAGAGCTGCTGAAGCACAAATGCCCGGCACACCTCCTCTCTGACGCTAGCTGCAGGAATGGCTCCTATTAGTGACTGGCTGCCGCTTTAATGTCCGCTGCTCCAAATTAGATGCCAACTGGAGTGAACAGTTTTTTTTCCTCTCTTTTTTCAACAAGCAGCCTTAGTGGAATCAAAGGCTTTTTTTTCTAAGGGGAACCTGACAAAAATGTATACTTGGGAATACATATTTACCCTTCGCAAATGAGAGTGCTGGAGCCATGTAGAAGCGGAGACGGGAATTAGACGACCGAGGAGGCCTTCGAGCTTAGACACACACAAACTCACAAACAAACATCTGGAAGCAGATCAAGAGAACATTAAGAGGATGTATTTCAAGGCCATGATTGTTTGTAAGGTTAAATCAATGTTTACTTTAAAGCCTTACTACCATTCTTCATATGTGTTTATATTCAAGATCAAGCACTTCCAGCTGAAAGTAAAATTATGGGTCTCTCCTCTGACCATCATAAGTCTTCGCCATATATTCAGATGTGAACAGTCCTTCACAAATAAATGTCTCACAGAAGAGGACAGGTCTATGTGCCACTTATATTCATTTGTGTTCAACGGTGCTCATTTCTGGCTTGGAATGTTGACGTCTTTTTCAAAGGGGGCTTGCTAGGGTGAAAGTAGGGGGTTTGGGGGGTTAGTTAGACTTCTAAGGAGACAGTGAGACTGGAGTTACAGCTTTTCATTAACCTGGAAACCACCTAGTTACATGGTTCATGGGCTGGTCTCAGCTCACTTGGAGGTAACAAAGGGTGTCAGGCGGCACTTTCGGCAGGGGGCGGCTGCTCGGGGCACCCCATCTGACTCTGATCATCATGCCGGCAGACCTGCCGCACTCATTAGAGACCAGAAATGAGCTTGCATTGCTCTTGTTGAAAAGCTCCGGTTACGCCTCCTCACCCTACCCCAAACACGTCCTTAGCCCCTCCTACAGTCTCCGCTGTTGTTCTTTTTTTGAAAAGGGGAGGAAATAAAATGTAATGCATATTTGTTTTATTGATTTTAAGGCTGTATATTCTAGAAAACTGATTTATTTTTAATAATGTGCAATAATTTAAATAGCCCTACACTGTAAAAAATAAATAATAAATCAGGTCTTCAATTGAAAATTTTCAAGTGACTGATCACATCTACATTTTTCAGTTGGCCTAATGGAATTTCTGTGAATTAAATTGCATCAATTTACAGAATTTCAATTCGGCAAACTGAATTTTCAATATCATAAATAAAATGACTATTCTAATGTAATTCTTTGCATGAACAAATAAAATATGAATGATATACTATATATATATATATAGTATATCATTCATATTTTATTTGTTCATGCAAAGAATTATATTAGAATAGTCATTTTATTTATTAATTAATTGACCCTAGTACCAGTATATACATAAATCAATAATAAATCAATATTTTAAAAACGTTATCTCAATATAATAGCAACATTATGAATGAACTATACAAAATAAAATAAATATTGAAACTATAAATATCACACATTAGATATTTTTATTTATTATATAAAAATATAAGCAGGAAAAGGAAGTAGAATAATTTTTCAACAGTTTTTATTTATTATTTATGAATTATGTCTATAAATGGATTTAGATTTAAATAGCATATGAATATCCTGTTCAAATTATATTGAAATATAAAAGCTACAATTTTAAATAGAATTGTAAAAACCTGTTTCAGTAAAATGAAACACCAGCACTGATCCTGTCACCGTGTCTGTCCATGTTTAGGGATTTAGCATGACGGGGTTTTTTTGCCATCAGTCCACACATGTATCAATGCTCACTACTGGTGATTAAAAAATCCTGGAGTTACCTCATGGGAGTCGCTACAAGTCCCAGCATACTTGAAAGTGAGCTTCATCGGGGAGGGGGGCTGGAAAGAGATGTTTGACGAGGACAGTGAGAGATGACGTCCTGTCCCAAGAAACGGGTGACGCTGAGAGAAGAGCTTACAAGCTTCCACCCCCGACTGGTGACTGAACCCTGGTGCACTCTTGATGGAATCCCTCAAGCAGCCCTTAAACAGCAGGGCTCAAAGCTCAGAGGACTAAGAGCCGATCCGGCCCAGTAAAGCAGCACGTCGCTCAGCTGTGCCCCAGTGATCTCTTAATCCTACCCTACCCTGCCCTGGCTGACGGCCCTGACGACGTAAACTGAACGCAGGTATCTGACTGTGGCTGTCTGTGCTTAGAAAGCCAGCAGTACAATCGCATCAGTGGTCAGACAGTAACTACTCACAATTCCAGTGAATGAAGTCAGCAGAACATTGGTTGTGGCATGTTTCATTATAAAGGGGAAATCTAAAGCCAGTCCAAAATAACTCAAGGCACTACTATTTGTGGTTTACAAAGGGGATTAAAAAGCTTTTATATTAGTGGTTTACCACTGACATTTTTTTTCCAAAATCTACACCAGGGTGGACAGAGTACAATATTAAGTGCTAAACAAAGACACAGATCGCTTGAAAATCAGGTGTAAGTCATTTGTATTAATTATGGATGAGTAGGGAAAATATTAACTGTAATGATTAGTTTTGAGGTAATTAGTACAGACATCATATTAAAATTTCTGGCATCCTAAAATACAAACCACCAAAGTCCATTCCTTGACCGTGTTCTCAAGTTCACTGAGACTAAATTACATTTAAATGTGTGTTTATGTGGAATGAATTAAACTTGGCACCAATCTACTTGCACTGTGCATGAACTGAATTTTCATCAGAAAAAAAGTCGACATACCTTAACGAAAGTGAAATTCGCTTTGTTCATTTGTGGGCTTAAATATATAAGGGATGTTTTTACTTTCCTGGAATGGAAGAATAGGAGTGTGATAGCGTGATAAATGAATGATGGTAATTTTGGTGTTCTACTGTTAGTGGTAATAATAATTGTAGAGCTTTTGTAACACTTCTGCAGCTTGGTAGGTATTTATGCATATTAAACACATTCCTGTCTTTGTTAGCATATTGCATTTCACCAAAATAATCAAAACCTAAGACTTACTTTATTTTATTTTATTTTTAAACAATGAAGGTGGGATTCAGTGTCGTTTTGGACACCTTTGGCTTTCATTGCATAGGGACAAAAACACAGGAAGGTTTTACAAAATATCTTTCTTTGTGTTGCGCAGAAGAATTTTTGGGCAAACTATCCCTTTAAAGGAGGGACCAGAGTCATATAGAGACCCAATATATTTGGTTTTCTTCTTCTTCTTCTTCTTCTTCTTCTTCTTTTTGCAAACTCCACTCGCAGAAAATGTTTGAAATCGGACACTAGAATTGAGCAACTATGTGCTCATAGAACAAGTACCCGGGGTGTGACCTACCGCTGATATGACTGCCATTACACATTATGTCCTGGTATTAAACAGGTCTGCTTGAAGGAGTTGTCACAAACACCCAAATGCATTGTTACAAACATACTAAATAAAGCAAAAAATGTCCCAGTGTGCTGAAATGACCCATTTTAGAGACGCAGTAAAGTGCCTGATGAAAACTCATTTGTCTCCCGTGTCTGTCAGACGCCTCACAGCATCTGTGACCCACTCCTTCAGAGTTTTGTTTTGCAGCGGCTGTGTTCCCCTAGCAGGCAGGGGGCAAAAGGCGCAAATGTAGAGTTGTAATTTAGAGACTCAGGTTTCTGTTGCTGAAGAGCCAGCAAGTGAAGTATTGATGACCACGCTCTGCACTGTCTTGACCGTCTGTGTAATACCTGTCAGTCTCCTGCTGTCTAAGGAGTCTCCACTATCTTCAGCCAGCCATTTCCTTACTTCAAAGCAACCATAATCATAATACAGTCTCACAATCTGATATTTCCAGTTCAGAAATGTTTAAATGTCTTATAGAGGAAATATGCAATTTTAATTGTGTAATTACTGACTAGCATATACAATTTTTTATTAGGTTAACATTATGTTAACGTTATAATAACATGAGATAATTAACTGTACTTAATTTAGACAATTTTGTGTATGCATTGATTAAACATGAAGTAACATTAGTATTAGTTTACAGTTTATCAATAAAAGGGTTTGTTTAACCAAAATTGAAAAGAAATTTCATTTTCATTCTCCCTTATATGATTCCAAATTGGTATGACTGACTTTCCTCTTAGAAACAGAAAATAGTTTGTAAAAAAGAAAAGTAAAATGAAAACAGAAAAGGTAATTTTATGGACATTTCCTTTAACCCTAAAACACAACACATAAAACATCAATAATAAAAATAAATAAAAATATTCTTAAGAATTTTGGTAACCAGACAGTTTGACTTTCATTGTACAAAACAGACACATCTCTCTAAATAATTTTAATTTCCACATTATGCAATACAAGAAAGTCATACAAGTTTGAAACGAATGGAAGTCGATGAATGATGGGTGAACTCTCCCTTCAACAGGATCTTATAAATAGTAGAATCTGATACCTAATATATTAAGTAATGTTAGTGAGGAAATATAATTAATATTTTTAGTAGTGGTGCTTTTTTTGCATACTGTTATGCAAAAAACTGTTCATGCTGTTACAGTAAACACTGGTTAACTTTTTTTTAATTGAACTACTATTAAATCACTGCTACTATTGGACAAATTTGGCCATTGCATTTTCACAGTATTTTTTTCAGCGTTTGAATGAATGAGGCATTTTATATAGCACTTTCATATGTACTACTGTAAGCCCAAAGTGCTTTGCAACCACGTCAGAGGTCTCTCCTCAACCACCACCAGTGTGCAGCATCCACTTGGATGATGTGACAGCAGTCACAGTACTACAGCGCCAGTGCGCTCACCACACACCAGCGATAGGTGTAGAGGAGAGAGAGCGATGAAGCCAACTCAGTGGATGGAGATTGTTAAAGGTCCTGTTCTTTGCGATTCCATCTTTCAAACTTTAGTTAGTGTGTAATGTTGCTGTTAGAGCATAAATAATACCTGTAAAATTATAAAGCTCTAAGTTCAATGTCAAGCAATATATTGTGCTTTTTTATATCCCTGATCAATGCTTATTTGTGCTGGGATTGTCTTAAAATGTTGCGTCTTGCTTTTTTCACAAGAGGTCAGCCAGAGTTTGGCAACCTGAGGCACAAATCAGACTGTGAGAAGAAAGCATTTTGTGGGATGTCTAACTGGTCATCTTAAGGATGTCAAACCCCCTCCTTGAGCCCCAGTCACAGTGGGTCCAGTTGGCCTGTGGTGCCACTGAAACCCAAGCTGTCCTAACCCAGACCGAGAACTGAAAGCATGTGGTGTCACAAGCGCCATGACTTTATCACTTCCCCTTTGCCCCATCTTCCATCTTCTTTTCTGCTTTATCTCCTTCCCTCCAAAGGCTCAGCTTTATAGGCCACCTCCAGCCACGTGCCCAGCAGTATTAGCCTGAAAAGCCAAAAGAACAGAGGGAAGTAGATATGTATGTCTTCTATGAATTTAAGAGAGACATTTCCTGTGGTTTTCTAAAAGCATTGCATTTCATTGGTTTTACATTTCTATTCACCCTGCTGCTCAAGTATATGGTGTTTTGCTTGCGTACATTAAGATTAATGTAGTCCCGCAGAAACGTTTGATATTCATGAGTAGCATGATCATAGACAGTCAATTGGTCCTTGCTTTCTGATTGGATATCAACATCTGCCATATTGGAGCATTTAGGTTAGAGAGGTTTTACCTCGCGTACCATTGCAATGGACGTCTGCCATCTTTATGATCCTGCTCATTAAAATTAACTGTCTGGCTGTAAAAAATAGATTTCCTTTTAATGCTGCCTTCTGGATTCTCTTATGCACCACTGATTGTGTGTAAAAGAAACCTTGCTCACGTGTGTTTTACTTTCATTTCAGCTCTTGATGAAAGTGTTGTTGGTTCAGAGGCAGCAAATGGAAAACATATCAGCATGGCTAAGAATTAAAGACTGAATAATTGAAAGCAATAAATACCATAACCAAAAAATAATTCAGTTTAAGAGATTAGTTATACTTGTTCCACTACTATTCTTCTACTTGAAAAAGTTTGATTCCGTGATTAAAGCAAATGTATTGCCAAAAATGTATGATGAAATGTAAAATCCTTTTATGGCTAATTTTTTGCTTTATGTATTCCACACAATATTTGGTTATCATTGTAGCAGACTAGAAACATAGGCGTCCAATATCAAATGCCAACCGTTTAAACATTTTCCTGTCACAACTACAGTCACAGTTTCAGTTGTAAAAAGGAAAAGGGAGTTCTGCAAAAGTTATAAATGGCAAATTTGCAGGATGGTTTTTCGCTCATAGGACCTTGTTTATCATGGGGTTGATATTCTAGTCATAAATGAAATAATGCAGTTCCCACTCCATGATCCGTTCTTTGGGGGAATACCCCTATATTTAACAAGGCAAATTTAAGAGACCTTTTTAAAAGTTTGGCCTGGCCCTTTAAAGGCAAACCCATCAGACTCAAGCCTTTTGATCAACCCAGTAACCTCCCGCCCTTCCCACAGGGCTTTTTTTAACACCATCATTATTAGGCCTCAACCCATCAAGCTTGTCTTCCAGCGGGGCACAGCCCCCTCTGTCGGACCCGGTGCTGGCCTATTCCATACAGGGTCTGAGAGGGGACAAGGACCTAGTGCTCGGCCTGGACCTGAAACACTTCACTCCTCTCTATAAAAATACAAAGAGTAGGTGTTCTCCAGCTCTTTATTCTCATTTACCTTTCTGTCAGAGCATTCAGAGTTCGCATTTTACAGGGAGTTTGGGGTCAGGTGGAGATGGTAGGGTTATTTACCCCCTGGTGCTCATTTCACCCGTAGAAGCTCCATGTTGGCCTTACCTTCACCCTCACCTGGCTATCCAAGATGGCACTCTGGTCCTATAAAAACAGAGTACAGAAGGTCATTGGAGGTTTTTGATGAACTCACAGATATCGTCACCTTTAAGTATATCTTTACTTTCTAGGTTTACTTTGAAAGGAATTCTGAGAGCGGAATCTTTTAACAAAACCCTTGGGCTTTTCGCTGTTCCTCTGTTTGTTGACTTTACAACCGGAAGCCTGTCTCCAAGGCAGACTGAATCAGCCCTTGACTCTTCTTCTCGAGTCTGTGAACTCTTTCAATAAATGTATCCAAATATGTCTGAATGTGCACTCCTGATTTTCTGTGTAGAGGACTCATTTAAAGACGGAAAGGTTCACCTTATCTATGGATTTTTTTTTTTGAGTCTTGAAACTCTTTCTGAAAGTTCAGAGGCATCTTCTACTGCCAAATCTTCCCCATTATCTTCCACTCCCCAGGCTGTGACGTTTGGTCCAATGCTTTTATGGCAGGGTAGGCAAGGGGCATGAGGAAATGAGGTGACCTCAAGGTCAACAGCGGAGTCAGGCAGTTGAATGCGGACCATTGCCCTGCCACCTCTTGGCTAGCGTGGGTGGGGCTGTCCAAGTGTACTGCTGAAATTGAAACTAGGGCATTGGTGGGACAAGGCCGTCTTCATCCCTTGACCTTGCTCTCATGTGCCTTCAATTAAGACTGATTTAAATTTGTTTACAAGCTCCACTGATCTTAAATCTTTTGGTTCGGTGCCCCATCCTTTTGCATGTCCTCATCCAAGCATTCCCCCTCACTTGACTACCTGCTGTTTCAGAGACCCTCTTTTCTTCTTTCTCTTTAATATGGTGTTGGGCGTTCATTTATGATGCTTTTTTAACTGGTTCTTAGGCACGAGTTACAAGCTATTTGGGAATCTACAAAATTGGATGCTAGGGACACCCCTCTAAGATGTTAATCTGTTGCCGATATGAAAGGCTGCTCACCTCAGTAAACCCCCTCATCCGATGGAACCAGGGCACTTTTATGGTCCCATCAGGCACCCGCCTGGATGACTTACTGCTGACCTCTTGACCTGGCAGTCAAAGCCATATGACGAGAATCTTTCTCATTCTGTGTCTTCCACTCTGAGTTTGGTCTGGGTTCATCTATTTACACTTTGAGGGCAAAGGTTGGTTTATTTATTGTCTCTTTGTGCCCAAAAAGATACCCAGCCTGAACCACTGCAAATTATCCTGGCATGTCGGCCTATAAACAAATAATAGCATGTGGTGTCAAAGTTCCAAAGGTCCTACAGTTGCTTTGTCCATTTCTTCATGCTAAAACATCAATATCGCATGAACCACGAGAGGCAAGGGAGGGGGTTGAAGTAGTAAATCCCTTTTCCCCAAACTTGTGCTCAGCACTGGTACCACGTTAAACATTTACACGGTTCAGTATGCCCTTTATTAGGGAGTTACTACCATGCTTGTTGCTACAAAAACATCTCTTGCCCATTTGTATCGTATAAAAAATTTACACAACTGCAGAAATGTTACCAGCAGGTTACTAGCATGTTAGTGACAAAGTTAGCACCTACAAGGTCTGTGACTATAGAAGAAGCAAAGCTAATTGGTAAGGATGGGTTAAGTAAATGTTTGACTTCTCCGCTGTGCTAAAGGAACCGAGAAAGTCAGTGCCGCCTCTGAAAGAACAGACGTGAAAACCAGGAGAAAGGAGCGGTTCAGATTTTGACAGACGTCTGAGACTTGTCAACAATTTGAGCAGATTACCCAATGTCCCACATTGCTTGCACACAGATAATTGATAGCATATGGTGGTCATGCTCGATGATCTCTGTCAACTAAGTACTGACTGGAATGTTGAGCATAATGTATATGTGGTTGTGATGTTTTCCAGAATTTATAAATTCTTAATCATTGTTTCCTTGTGCACATTATTTTGGACAATCTCAAATGTGATGTGTAGCAATTACAAACATGAAATATATTTTGTTAGGAGTGAGAATATGGTCAAGAAAGAAAGAGAAAGAACATTTTGGTTGCGAATTACACAAATTATATTAAACCAGTATTGTTGTGTTGTGCTGTCTATGGAATTCATTCATTGATTGATTGATTCATTCATTCATTTATTCAATCTTTCTTTCATTGTAAATTACTATTTATTGTGAATCTTGTCTTGTGGTGACAAGTTGATGTTTAATCTTGCAGGTTTCAAATCCAAAGAGGGAAGGGTGACCCAAATAGCTATAAAGGTCTTGGAGACTGTTTCAGAACAATTTTTCGCACTGAAGGGTAAGTTATGGATGTCTGTCTATCTATCTATCCCTCTATCTTTTTGTATTGTATTGCCATGACATTCAAATGGCTGTCGCTCTCCGATGTCAACAAATCCATGCATAATATATATACAGTACTGTGTATGTAATTATTTTCGTCCCCCAAAAATGTTTTTGTTATATATTTTGCTGTAGTGTGTCAGAAGGAAATATCAGTTTACATTTCCAAACATTCCCTTTGCCATTAATTGTAATAATCCAATGAGATTTTGTATGCACGAGGAGTCTAACATCAGCCGATATGAATTATACAGAGATCTGATCTCACCATCATTGATTCCGTGTGGGATTACGTAACGAAACAGGCTAAATCCAGAAGAACTGCAGCAACGTCTCCAAGACACTTGAACAACATGCAAAATTACAGTACTGTAAAAAGTTTTAGGCATTTGTGAAAAAATGCTGTAAAGTGAGTATGCTTTCAAAAATAGTGCTAAAAATAGATTTTATTTATTAATTAACTTCTAACTAAATCAAATCCATATTTGTTGTGAGTGACTACCTTTCGCATTTAAAACAGCTTTTGTCCTAGTTACACTTGCACATTTTTAGGGTAGCCTTACAGGTAGGTTGTTCAAGCGTTTTGGAGACGTTACCACAGTTCTTCCTGATTCATTCTGTCTCAGATGGACTCAATGATGGTGAGATCAGATCTCTGAGTGGATCATATCAGCTGTTGCCAGATTCCTTGAGCATAAAGAAATCTCACTGGATTATTACAATTAATGGCAAACGGAATGTTTGGAAATGTAAACTATTTCCTACTGACACACAGCAAAACATAAGTAACTGGCTTAAAACCATTTTTTGTGTGTGTGAAAATACTTACGTGCAAAGTACCATGACCAGTCCTACCTCATTTAGTGTTCAAGGTAAAATAAAACATGACCAAAAGAAAATGTGTACTTCTAGGAATGTTGTGCTTTATATAATGCAAGTTGGAATAGTCTGTAAATGCATCTTTAACTTTAATTTGTAACTTTTCAAAATGTTCAATTATTAACGTTTTTGACACGACACTTGTGGTTTGTAATGTTTTTTTGTTTTCAGAGCTCGTCATCTACTGTTTTCTGCATGTATTTAGTGTAGACTATGCACACATGTCTGTTGTGTGCACCGTAACAACATACGCCAGGTGACAGGTAACGTTTTGGGCTTAGGAAAAATAGTAAACCTGGTGTACAAAAATCACAAACTTTAAACCCACCTGCCCTGGAGTACGCAGTATGTCAATCTTGGACAAGCAAGTGAAGTCATAGGTTTATATTATGCATTGGCAGAGGCATGCTCCACATGTGTAGTGTTAACTGACTGTTCATAGGAAATCACACACATGACGTAGTGAGCTTGAGGCAGAGATTTATCTTTCTCTGTTTCTCTCCTCTTTTTTCTTTCTACCATCCAACCCCCCTCCCTCCCATGCTCTCCTTCTAGTTTTTCTTCCCCTCCCTCCACCACACAACATGAGGCACGTGTCAGATCCTAGACAGTGTGCAGACTTGAAAGAAAGTTCTGTTTATGGCAAGATGACAGCTTTACAGTGGATCTAAAGCTGATCCGCAGCAAGGTGTGAAAATATATGCACACGTGCAGTCCTAGGCGACGCTGACACAGCGGCTCTGGCTGACTCTGTGCGATCCTACACCAGCTTTCCCTCTCGGCGGAGCTGTCATCGGCTGCATCCCGCAGGCCTCCCCTGCAGATTATAGTTCTTCTTTTTTTCTAAACCAATTATCACCCTCCGTCTGTTTGTGCTGTGGCTGGAATCACCACACAGTAGCCGGTAGCGCGATCAGCCCCAGGCTGAACCACTTAGTTTTAATTTACACAAATGGTGGCGGGAGTTACTGTTGTGGAATTATTATTGAAAATAAACATGCTCTTGCTGTACGGCCCAGCATTGCACTTTCGCTCTTGGTCCGTATTTTGCTTTGGTCTTCCCCTCTGTGCGGTAGAAACCCGAGCCCTTCGGCTTCCACACACCAATTAGTTCAGAGCTGGAGATCCATCTGTGAATTGGCTCGGAGTCTATTTGAAACGTTATGAATGTTCACTTGCGTCATAATGTAGCATGTGTGAGTCATCATAGAAAGAAAGTACTAATAGTTTTAGATCTCGCATATAAATAGCTTGATTGTGCATAATTATTTCACAGAATGGTTTTTGGTCAGCAGGTAAGCAGGCCTCTTAAGTTTACACTATTGTTTAAATGTTTTTATAAGAAATCTCATTTTGCATTTTTAAACTAAACAATTCAGGAAAAACAGTAATCTTGTGATTTTTAATTTAAATATATTATTAAATGTAATTTATTCCTCTGTTGCAAAGCTGAATTTTCAGCAGCCATCACTCAAGTCTTCAGTGTCACATGTTTCTTCAGAAATCTATATATCTCTATATCTATATCTCTTCATTCTAATATACTGATTTAGTGCATTACATTTCTTCTTGCTGCTTAAAATGTTTGTGATACGTGGGTGTTTTTCACTAAACTTTGATGAATCGAAAGTTGTTGGTTTTTTTGTCTGCATCTGTTAATGTCTTGACTTAAAAATACAAAAAAAAAATGTGCGTGTGCATGTACATGAAGTGCATACAAATATATTTGGTGATTAACACACAGTCTTTATAGTGGATTTTTTTAAGTTTCTGATTATGTTTAGACAACCAGTTTCCAAACAGAAATGTTGTATGTAAACGTTAAAAAAAGGCTTATGTTTCTTTACATTACATACATTTCTCTTATGGTATATGGTTTAAGCAGACCCATATTTATCTTTTACGGTTTTAAATTACATACCCTGAAAGGATTCGCATTTACTAGACAAAACCTACAGAAAATGTAAGATGCATGGCAGATTTGATATCCATTTTGTATTGATGCTTTGGTGTATCAGACACAATGATGAACCTCTTTTAGACTTAATAGAAACCAATATAATCACATATTTGCCCCCATTTAAAACAGTAAATTAATGAATAATGTTAATGATGATTAAATGTCAGTTTTATTTCTCCTATATATGATTCGATCAGTTTCCAAGCTATTTTTCTGCAGTTATCATTGGAGGCAATTAGCTGATGAATTGGGGTAACATGTTTGAATTCAAGCGAAAGCACAAGAAACGTCCCTGCTTCTCATCTCCTCACTCCTTACATGTTTGAGCCTGGAGCTGTTGTGACTTCCCGAACCAATGTCAAGGTTAAAGGCTCGGGAGGCAAGTGACAATGTTTGCAGATCAAGCATTCAGGTTGTTGACAAGGGACAGAACAGAGAGAGCTCAAAGTCACCCGGGCCACCGTATCCTCAGCAGTATAAGTTACAACTGTACACATTCTTACAGTTAATAAAGAACCAAATGTAAATATTCCTTACGTTTCCCTATCAGCCCTATATGATTCATTGACGGTCGGTCCTATAACAGGGATGAAACATTCTGCCTCATTATCCAATTTGGTTAATGTATCATTTCCTTCCTCCCCTTTTGTTATGTTGAAGGATGTGGCTATGTGTTGAATGGAAGAAATGGGGTTTGATGCAAATAAAAGACAAATCACACCTATACAAACTCCAGCAGCTGGACCCACACGTACCTAAATGTGTGAGCATTTGCTTATGTGGGCCAACTGCGTGCTTACATTTAGAGTCAAATTGGCATTCAGGCATAGTCAAACCAGGCGTAGTCAAATGGGGTCTTAAGTGCGTGTGTAACAAATTAGAGCTTTATCTCACCACCTGATGTTTCTTAGACTGACCACACCCGGGAAACACACGGCCGGCCTTTGCATGCGCCACAAGGGGGGCAACAAGAGGGGGGCTTCCCTTTCGGCCAGACAAAAGCCCACTCTGCCAGACACTTTCATTCGACACAATGCCTCTCTGTTGCCGTTTCACCTGACAAGTGCGGCTTGTGACATCTGACACATCATGATGCTGGTGAAATAGAGATTGTTTGTCATCCGATGAGATGTGTTGTAGTAATTAGCCGTGGGTCAGAGGTTTTGGAGTGGTGGTCATGGCGTGGGCAAATTCGCTCAACGCTAATCGCCTCATCTGTGTTCGCAGAAACGATAATATTTATACCCCAACTAAATCAGCCGAGGACATCTCTGTTGACTACTGGGGCATGTTTTCACAATACAACGGCAGAAGTTCACATGCAGCTGTCACGCTACTCTGTCCACTCTGTCCACACACGTGTGTTCAATATCAATACATGCTATAACTGATACTGAGAAATCTGTTTCATTCCTGCCACCCCCTCTCGGGATGTATCAACACTCTTGTGCACACAAATGGATGTTACATGATCTAAAGCCTTCACTATTAGTAAGGCTGTTAATGTTAAAGGGGTAGTTACGCAAAAAGGACAATTCTGTAATTTACGCTCCCTAATGACGTTCCAAACCTGTGATTTTTTCCACACAAAAAAATTGACTTGACACTTTTTTCTTTTTCTTTTTTTATATTGATTTCTTCTTCTTTTTTTGTAATGCCTATTTCATGTTTTTCTCAGCCAAGTAATGACTTCAAAGTTAAAAAATTAAATAATCTAAGTGTCATGAACAATCAACAACCATTTTATAGCATGTGTTAATCTACACTGTTGTTCAAAAATCTGGAGTCAGTAAAATTTGTTTTTGAAATGTATTTGATGTTTTTTAAAGAAGCGTTTTATGCTCACCAAGGCTGCATTTATTTGAGTAAAAACAGTACTATTGTAGAAAATACAACAATATAAAGTAAACATTTTCTGTTGTAAAATCATCTTCTTTTGAACTTAAATATAAAATATTATGATATATATATATATATATATATATATATATATATATATATATATATATATATATATTATGATATATATATATATATATATATATATATATATATATATATATATATATAGATATATATATATATATATATATATATATATATATATATATATATATATATATATATATTTCATAATATTTTATATTTAAGTTCAAAAGAAGATGATTTATTTAAAATAAAAAGCTTTACTGACACATTGGATCGATTAAATCTTGCTGAATAAAAGTATTAATTTATTTTAAAAAAACAGAGAATAATATATTTTCTGACCCCAAACATTTGAATGGTTGTTTAGATACTATTTTTATATTTTCCATTTTTGTTCACAATAAAGTAATGCCATTTTTTTTCATTTATATACTATAAACTTGAAATGTTAAAAATGTATTTATATAAGTAGAAATGAACAATAACCTAGATTAATAAATGCTGTGAAAGTATTGTTCATTATTAGTTTATGATTTCTGAAGCATTGTTATTAATGTTAACAAACTCAACTTGTATTGTGGCTTAGGTGTTTCCAAAATATTGATATTGATAGCAGTTTAACTGTGATTCATTTGAATAATAAGCGTATCATGTTATTAATTTATTATTCTTTTTTTTGACAGCCCTAAACATTGGATACATTTGAGATTTTTTATAGAATGTTTTTTTCATGATTAAATGATTAATAAAATTACTTATGACTGCAGCTATTTAAACCTTTGCAGATAAATCAGGTTCTAATCAAGAGAATGTTTAGTTCTTAATTTTAGTTCTTAAATGGACATTATGTGGACTTCAAAGCATAAAAGCAAGTCTAAACAAAAGGCCAAATGACCTGATGATTTCAAGCATCAACATCCTACTAACCTATTGTATGACCACACAATAAATCCAGTGACTGACCTTTTCTTTTTGACATATACTACAGTAAGAAACTATGAGCACAATTCTAGGTAAATGTTAGCTCTTTACCATACTGCAGAGTTTTTGTATGAGAGAATGAGAAGGGAAAAGAAAAGCTCAGGTGTTCCGCTTGCTCAGGCTTGTCCTAACTTTCAGATTGACAGAAAGCAAAACAGAGTCAGGTTTCAGCTTCAGAAAAACTACATGTGCTCTCCAAACAATGTCTGCTTCTCGAAGTGCACATGTCTGCGTTTAGGGGTGGTGAGAGTGTGTTGAAGCATTGATCAGACTGGAATCTTAAAATGCGGACACTAACTGTATTTTGGACACTGTTGGCTTTAGCAGGATGTTAATATCCATCACATACTATATTAAAAATCAAAGAAAAGATTAGGCTGTCACACGTTAAAAAGTCACTTTTTATTCTCTAAAGAACATGAAATGACTTAAATTACATCATGGTACGCCAACAAATTTGGATCATCTAAAGATTGATATAATTGTTTTTCTGTTACAACGGTGAACCTATATCTTGACAGTTATGCAAGTAGCCTTGATATAAGTTATAGAGATATGTAAATTAATTCAAATATATTTCAGCTTTCTAATGGTACGTTAAAGGACCAGTGTGTAATATTTATGATCTTTTGACTGAAATGCTATATAATTATATAACTATGTTTTCAGTGGTGTATTCTTACATAATTTCTTACATAATGAACTGTTTTATTACCTTAGAATGAGCCAGTTCTATTTACCGTAGCTTCTCTATGTGCTTTGAAAAGGAGTGATAGACTGAGCCATTGGTTTCAATTTGCAACCTCACCACGAGATGCCGCTGAAATTTACACACTGAACCTTTAACACAACACCAATGTGCTTAAAATTGAAAGATTTTCCTTTGAGTTTTTTTTTGGCATACAGACAACACCATTGTCAAAACACTGATCTATGAAATGACTAAAAAATGCTGTATTCTGCTGCCAGGCCAGTAGTCGGCGATACCGAAATTTGTGTTTTTATAGTTTACACAGACCGATAACAATATCGGTTTCAAAAACTTGTGCTTTGAAAGCCTTTTTTGCCCCAAAACACTTTAAATGAATGGCTAAAAAAAACTTTGAAACGTACAATTTTTAAGTTTTTATTTGAAAATGGAGTCGTGTAAACCACTCCCCCCCTTGCCCCCCAAGTAGATTCAAGTGAGAAAAGATATTAGTGATAATGCTGTTGAAAGACATGCTTATCATAGCTGCAGATACATGTCGAGGGTTACGTGTATTTGCAGTTCGAACACTGACATGTTATAAGTAAGCCTTTAACCTTTTTTTTTTTTAAGCGATACTCTGACAGTTACACTTTATGAGCGCATTAATTATATGGTACAAGCTGAAGAATTGCACCCATTTTGACATGAATGCCTGAAGATGATTTGACTGTCTCTAGCTTTTTTTGAAACCTAAAAAATGTAGTTCCTTTGGGTGAAGGCTTTTGTTTTTTCTTTTATAAGTGCTTGTTTGTATGTTTAGACCAGTTTAACCTGTTCTGGTTTGGAAACAGTACCCTGGAAACAGTAGTGCAATACAGCCGAAGCTAAGCTCAATGTGTGATAATGGGGGTGGATTTCCATAGAATTGGCACATCAAAGTAGAACTCTGCATTCCTATGTGTGGCACCATGGGTCAGGATGGGAAATAGTTGTAAATACAGGATGATTCACAGTAACAGACTTGGGCTACTTGGGGCCTGATGACAAAACCAAACCAATCAAATCAGGCTTTGTTGGTATCTTGTCAACTCATGCTGAGCTCATAGAGCATGTGCACATGAAAGTGACATCAGTGGCGAACAGCCAAGCACATGTCTTGAAACACAGAGAAACTGCGACTCACTTCTTGCCAAAGTCCCTGTGATTCAATTCTCTCTTCCGCCGAAGGTTAAAAGACTGGAAGAAGTACACTCATACATGCAACAAAAAATATCTTGCTTTATTAGTGTAAGTGAAAATTATAACGTTAGTTTATATAGATTATAAAATACAACGTTTTGAACATGCAAGCTCACATGTAATCACTATTTATAGTACACTGTGTCAGACATGTGTCACTTTGCTCATAACTAATTGGTCCAGTTTTAGTCTGAGCTGTCTTACTCAGAACATAACCTGCTCTGGAGCTGGTTAGCCATGGAGCATAATATACTTTGGCGATGAACACCGCTAAAAGCTGAGCCACTTTCATTGTGCCTAAAACCCAGGGTTGGTGCAAACTAAACTGAAACATACTTGGCTAGCCACCTACACCGGCTTCATGGTATAGGACCCTCAAACATTAGATGGATTGCACCAATAAGGATTAGACCTAAACATAATTCAATCAAGATTCTAATAATTGAGTTGCACCAAATGTTTAAGATCTAAATAAATAAATGGTGTTACATTTAAATCTGCTTGATTTTAGTTTTAAATTAAACCTAGATTACATTTAATTATGTTGCTAATTACTTTAAACTCAGGTTTAAATCTCAGTTAGGGATTAACTTTAACAGATTTAACACAGCATTATTATCATTATTATGAAAAATATTTGACCTACAATTACAGCATTATCTGTCCATTTAGTTAATGCATCAAATATTTTTCATGACTATTTTTCAAAATTTAAACTGCATACACACTGCTCCAACATTTTTCACAGTCTGCTTGATCAGCCTTTTTATGCCAATGGTGATAATGAGAGTAGGTTCTTAACCTTTTCACTTTCTGTTCTTTTTATATGAGGTGACCATTTTTGCTGACCTGTTACCAAAATGTCTAAATGATTCTTTGTTTTGTTTGATTTCTTCATTGGGTAACTATGTAGTAAGCTTGATGAATACAGTAAGCACAACAATATTTGTTAAACAAAAAATAGAAGGTGGAATGAGATTTACTTTGGCAGCACGTTTTCACTCCCAACTCATCACCATTATCGACGCTTGGTCAGGACCCCTCGGCGTCACTTTTTAATGCAAAGCGTACCCCTTTAGCGCCATTTTCCGACTTGCAGGGTTCTCCATTGATTTCAGTGCCATTACTGTCATACACAGATGTGTTGAGCAGAATGGACAGAGTATTATAGTCATTATGAAATTATATATTGGATTATGATTTTGGCACAATTTATTCAAAAGTACAAATATTGCAAGTGTTCCGAGGCCAAATGAATGATTTGTGTGAAGAAAATCCCTAAAAGCATTCAGCATCTCCATCCACCGAAGATCATGAATACATTTTAAAAATTGCCACCTGAAGAAACGTTACACAAGCTTTGATAGTAAAATTGCACTGGCTCTCGATTGTCTCGTGACCAATTGTGTCATTAGTCAGCTTTCATTGTAAAATGTCATCGGCTTCTTGTGTGTCTCCTGACCGATCACATCATTCTGAAGAGATATGTCTGACTGACTGAGTGTGTGTGTTCACGGAGTGGCGGGATCATCATTTCAGCGAATAAAACATTAAGATCAACTCTGTTCTTTACATAAAGATATCGTATAACTTCAGAAGTCTTGGAATGCAACATGAGTGAATACTTTTATTCTGTTTTTGGTCAGCTTTTGCAATAAATACCTGTGAATGTACTTACCTGTTACATGTTTCTTATGGTTTAGAAGTGGGTAGGGGTAAGTTGCTCCAAAATATAAAAGTAGCCTATAAATATTCATTAAATCATGTCTACTTTTACAAATGCAAAGAATTAAATGCGTCTTGATCTGACGCATTGGGCAAACAATTGAAATCAATGGAGCACCCTGCTCATTGGAAAATGACACTAAAGGGGAACCCTGAGCGTTAAAAGGTGTCAATATGTGACAAGTTAGGAGTGAGAACGGGTTGACTTTTTTGTGGCTCTAAAATGCAATTTTAATTTATTTATCATGTGTCTCAAACTCCAACAAGTGATGTCTTTTCCTCATCAGAGTGTACGGCTTCTACAAGGGAATCCTTCCCCCAATTTTGGCCGAGACCCCAAAGAGAGCAGTGAAGGTAACAGGAACCACATTTGACTTCAAGCTTAAACTCATCACTTAAACCATACATTCTCTGATCTTTGCAACCTGGCCTTCCGAGTATAAACATACACACAGACCACATACGTATGCCCTCAATGTACCGGCTCGATCCAGGAGGATCAAAAACACTCATCCCCTCTCTATGTTTGTATTCATGCCACATGTGTTTGCTGTTGAGAAGTCCCAATATTGACCTACATGGTCAGAGATTGCTACCGGCCTCACTTTAGTATCATGTATAAACAGTACATATATACACTCTTGAGTTTAGATGAACACTTACTGTGGCTTTAGGCCATTGGTTATGGGTGTCTGAAAGGAGGGGGAGCACATTAATGTCTCACTTTTCTAATCTAAAAAAACATCTGGAAAGGGTTTGATTCCATTATTGGAAAGTGCAGGATTGGTAGACCCAACAAGCTTTAAGTTTTTACCATGAAGGTTGTGTTCACCTGAAAATTCAGGAGTCATCATGAAATCATTCTCATGTCATTCCACCCATTTGACTTTCTTTCCTATGTGAGATATAAAAAGAGACCTTTTGGATAATATACTGGTCGCTTTTTCCCATGCAGTTTCAATGAATATGGACAGGAGCTTTTAAGCTATAAAAATGACACAGAAGCATCATAAAAGTTGCCCATGATATTCGTCTGGCATAATCCAAGTCTTCTGAGGCCATACTATAACTTCGTGTTGATCAGACTAAAATATATTTTTCTTAAAATATAACTGCTACAGCCAAATCATTGCCTCAATTGACTAAACTTGTAAACTAATAATTCAGAGTGAACTAGATCAACCCATTTAGGGAAGACCTTCTGTTCTTCACACCAAGCTATTACATAACATGAGAAGACTTGGAATATAAGTTTTATGGTGCTACATTTGTCATTTTGGACATTGACGGCCCCAGCGCTCATTCAGTTTATAATAAAATAGTGGCCAGAACATCTTTCAAAAATCCTTTTGTGTTTTACCGAATAAATAAAGTACAGAATGGCATGAGGCTGGGTATATAAAAACAACTTTTTAAATTCCTTTAACACTGATCAATTAATTTACTTGACACTACACACATGTTGATTTAAAGCGACTAAACAGGCTTGGTTTACTGTACAGTCCCTGGCATTCATCAGTCTTACTGGATGTTTCACTATCTAATATCTGTCAACCTGAGCAAAGCTTTACTAATATAAAGAATTATACTCCATCGTCTGTGTGTGTATTTATATTTGCACAGTGTCATGTTGACAGCTTGAATTTTCTCATTCACTACAGTTGAGCTGTGTTTGCTTTGGGTGTGAGCATTCATCTTGTCTGCGTGCATGTATGTGAATGCATGTAGCGTCTGAAAACACTTCCTGACAGGTTGTCCTGATCTTTTTTGCAGTTTTTTACCTTTGAGCAGTACAAGAAGCTGTTGAGCTTAACTCCTTTATCACCCGGCTTGGTAAGTCATCTGATACAAGACACACACACACACACACACACACACACACATGCAGTCATTGATACTACACACAGTCATATTCACAGTCAAGCGAAGCACTCTCCTCATTACATGGCATGCTGGCAGCGGGAACGAGGTGTAATCGAGACAAATGCTGTTCAGCAAGCCGTATGAGAGATAGGCCATTACTTTGACAGCAGTCTATCAGTTTGGCAGCAGGCTTGACGGCTGAGCCTGGCGGCGAATCCCGCGTCCACAGCCTCGTCGAGCTGCCAGAGGAGGCAAAATATTCACCTGCCCTATCAATCACACCTGTCTCCGCTCACTCTAGCCAGAGATGTCAATCCACATAGAGCCCACAGGCGCTTGAAGGAGTGATGTATGGAGTGTGTGAGAGGTGGAGAGGATGAGTGAGATCATCTGCATGGCTGTAAGTTAATTCAAGAAAGCGATTGAGCTGTGGCTCCTCCCCCTGGCCCAGCTGAAACGACTTGTATAATTCATTAAGATCAGATGTGTGTAATATGACAAATAAGAAATTAAAGAGTTGATGGCTGGTTCTGTAAACATGGTCAAGGAGATGTCCGGTTTTAGGATAGAAAATGAGTAATGAGGGTCTCTCACTGTCTTGCAGTGTATGCACAAGCATGTATACATGGCTACGCATACACAAACACAAAAAGACAAAAGTGTCATCATCATTTTAGACGTATTAATCGAGGGTGTGGGTGTGTACTATCCCCAGCTCACCTTATTCAAACACACTCAAAGATCTCTTTGTCACTCTTCAAGTAGGCCTGAAGCCTGCTGACATACAGGTCAAGTGCTTGAATGGAGAGTCACAAATCATAAGTAAAACCCAACCACACTTTTTTTTTATTCTTTTTTTTATGAGAAAATTACTAATGAAAAAAAAAATTACTAAGAAAATTACTAATGAAAAATGTTGATAATTAAGTAAATCTACATAAAACCTGATTCAGTTTATTCCTATTCAGTTTAGTCTGTGTTAGGAAGAAATGGCAATTATATATAATATTATAAATATAGTTACACTGTGTATGTATGTATGTGTATGTATGTATGTATGTATGTATGTATGTATGTATGTATATAATAGACCCCCCCCCCCCCCCCCCCAGAACTGCCTTAATTCTACGTGCCATTGATTCAACAAGGTGTAAAAGCATTCTTTAGAAATGTTGGCTCATATTGATAGGATAACATCTTGCAGTTGATGGAGATTTGTGCACGAAGCTCCCGTTCCACCACATCCCAAAGATGCTCTATTGGGTTGAGATCTGGGGACTGTGGGGGCCATTTTAGTACAGTGAACTCACTGTCATGTTCAAGAAACCAATTTGAAATGATTTGAGCTTTGTGACATGGTGCATTATTATTGTGTTATCATAAAGGGATGGACATTGTCAGAAACAATGCTTAGGTAGGCTGTGACATTTAAATGATTCCCAATTGGCAGGCCCACACGGAATCTGCGCGTGCAGAATTCCACAGTAAACTCAGCAGATTTCCGCAGATTCTAGTGCCCGTCATTTGAGAAGCATACACAATCGCGTGCGTGATTGTCAGGAATAGTAGGCTGCGCTTATTTATGTGAATTTGTTTTTAGTGAGAGAGTGATTCATTTATAATGTCTAAATTAAAATTGACCATGGAGGAGTTAAGGAAACATCACTTGTCTACAAAAGTACTTATTCATAGCTATTAAAAACACTATTTATTTACTTCAGTAGATTTTTATTTATTTTGCTTTATTGTTGAATGATATGAAATTGTTTAATTTATTAATTAATTGTCTACAATACAATTGATAAATCAATCTATTCTCTGTCTTTTATTGGGCGTAGCCTACAATAAGAGAGATCAAGCTTTGTTTAAAAAAAACCTATTTGGATTTGTATTGTAAATCTTAAATAAAAGTTAAGAACTGAATATTTTATATTTTATTTGTAATGCTTTCAGTTCCAATATTTTTAGATCTTTTTAACGCATTGAAAATCATTCTGCATAATTCCGCAGATTTAAAAAAAAAGAGCAGAAATCACAAAAAATTCCACAGATTCAGTGTGGCCCTCCCAATTGGCACTAAGGAGCCTAAAGTGTGCCAAGAAAACATCCCCCACACCATTACACCACCACCACCAGCCTGCACAGTGGTAGCAAGGCATGATGGATCCATGTTCTCATTCTGTTTACACCAAATTCTGACTCTACCATCTGAAGGTCTCAACAGACATTGAGACTAATCAGACCAGGCAACATTTTTCCAGTCTTCAACTGTTTAATTTTGGTGAGCTTGTGCAAATTGTAGCCTCTTTTTCCTATTTGTAATGGAGATGAGTGGTACCTGGTGGAGTCTTCTGCTGTTGTAACCCCTCCGCCTCAAGTTTGTATGTTGTGGCTTCACAAATGCTTTGCTGCATACCTCGGTTGTGGTTATTTCAGTCAGAGATGCTCTTTTATCAGCTTGAATCAGTCGGCATATTTGCCTTCTCACTTTTGCATACTGGATGTTTTTCCCTTTTCACACCATTCTTTGTAAACCCTAGAAATGGTTGTGTCTGAAAATCCCAGTAACTGAGCAGATTGTGAAATACTCAGACCAGCCCGTCTGGCACCAACAGCCATGCTCAAAATTGCTTAAATCCCCTTTCTTTCCCATTCTGACATCCAGTTTGGAGTTCAGGAGATTGTCTCGACCAGGAACACACCCCTAAATGCATTGAAGCAACGGCCATGTGATTGGTTGATTAGATAATTGCATTAATAAAAAAAATTGAACAGGTGTTCCTAATAATCCTTTAGGTGAGTGTACATACATGCATACATTTTTCTCAAAATTCTACAGACAATATCCCATAATGCCAACGTGGAAGAAGTTTTTGTTTGCAAATCTTTGCCAATTTATGACAAATTAAATTTAAACATTTTAAGAATCACATGTAGGCCTACATAAGTATTCACAGCCTTTGCTCTACGTTGTTGAAGCACCTTTGGGACTAATTACAATATTTTTGAGTATGATACTACAAGCTTGGCACACCCATCATTATTCTTTTCAGGACCTCTCAAGCTCCATCAGGTTGGATGGGGAGCATCAGTGCACAGCCATTTTCAGATTTCAGATCTCTTGAACAGAGATGTTCAATCGGGTTCAAGTCTGGGCTCTGGCTGGGCCACTCAAAGACATTCACAGAGTTATCCCATAGCCACTCCTTTGATATCTTGGCTTTGTGCTTACGGTTGTTGTCCTGTTGGAAGATGAATTTTCGCCCCAGTCTCTGGAGCAGGTTTTTTATCAAGGATGTCTCTGTACATTGATGCTTTTATCTTTCCCTTGATCCTGACCGGTCTTCCAGTTCCTGCCTCTGAAAAACATCCCTCCCCACAGCATGATGCTGCCACCACCATGCTTTAATGTAGGGATGTTATTGGCCAGGTAATGAGCAGTGCCTGATTTCCTCCAGACATGACACTTGCCATTCAGGCCAAATAATTAAATATTTGTTTCATCAGACCAGGGAGTTTTGTTAATATTGGTTTTGAGAGTTCTTCAGGTGGCCTTTCGCAAGCTCCAGGTAAGCTGTCATGTGCCTTTTACTGAGGAGTGGCTTCCATCTGGCCACTCTACCATACAGGCCTGATTGGTGGAGTGCTGCAGAGATGCTTGTTCTTCTGGAAGGTTCTGTGTGTGTGTGTGTGTGTGTGTGTGTGTGTGTGTGTGTGTGTGTGTGTGTGTGTGTGTGTGTGTGTGTGTGTGTGTGTGTGTGTGTGTGTGTGTGTGTGTGGGTGGTATTAATCAGCTATATTTACATGATACAGTCTGAAATTTGTTGTTTTGCACAGTCGACTAAAATTTTATTTTCATACTTTGAAATTGTGCTGATGGATGGACTAAATCATAAAACTGTTACAATGAACACTGCTGTTAATTTGGGGTAGAGTTGATGTTTCTCTTTTTAGTTTGTTTAAAAATATGAAAACTTGAAAACGAGTTGAGCTATTATTGCAACATATGAAGTCATTTTCTTTGTCTTAGTCATTTTTTCTGAGCCTGTTCATTCATCTTTGATTCCAGTCTGCATTTCCTTTCTAACCTCTACGAATGATTGACAGTGGCAGTTTCATTCATTCATTTGTAGGTTAAAGTCAAGCTCTGCGTCTGGACAAACACGTTTCTGAAAGGATAAGTGTCACAGTAGCATTGTTCCTTTGAGTTATGGAGTATGTGTGACATACCTTTAGTGTCAACTGGTCATCAGAAAAATACAGTCTGTTCTGAATTAAACACAAAGCGACTTTCTTTATGGTCTTTGTGTCTTTCTCGTTTGTCATGTGGCGTCATGTTCTCTTGTAATGTAATTCTGCCTGCTTCAATATGCTAGGCTCTCTCTGTGGCTGGCCTCGGGTCAGGGTTAACCGAGGCACTGGTTGTAAATCCATTTGAAGTAGTGAAAGTAAGCCTACAGGCCAACAGGGATTCATTCAAAGTGGTAAGAGGCTACAGCTGTTAATTGTTGTCTTGGTATTGTTTTTGCCTTGTTACAAAATGTCTTTGTCAATCATTTTGAGGGTCCTAATGTTTTTTTTCTCTCTGTGTTTCTCCATGCAGCAACCTACTACGTTTGTACAGGCCAGAACTATTATAAACACTGAAGGCTTTGGCCTCCGTGGACTTAATAAGGGCCTGACCTCCACCCTAGGACGGCATGGCATTTTCAACATGATCTACTTTGGTTTCTACTTCAACGTTAAAGATGCCATACCTGCCAGTCAGGTAAACAAAGGCAGATACAGTGTTCCCAAAAAACTACTTATGCACTTAAAGGTACAGTCTGTCCAAAAAGGAAGGTTATTATTTACTCACCTTCATGTCACTCCAAACCTGTATAACTTTCTTTTTTCTGTGCAACCTAAAAGAAGATATTTGTTCATACAGTGAAAGTCAATGGGGTCCAAAACAACTGGGACAAAAAAAGTGGGTCTCATTCACCAAGCATGCGTACGCAGAAATTTTTTGCCTGGAATTTGCATCCAAGCGATTTTAAGAACAAATCACAATTTATTTAAAAATAAAATAAAATGGATTCTAAATTTGCGGGGGGAATGGGAACGACTGAAACCACATGTATGCAAAAAGCACTTACTCTGTAATCTCATGTTTTTTGTTATACTATGAAAGTAGCTCTTACATGTAGGGTACAAAAGGAATAAAGGCACACTGGGGTAAAAGGCACCTTTGATTTTATTTCCTCTCAACCACCAAACTAGGTGAATATTTAAGGCTTTTGCACGTGTTTCTTGGTACCAAGCAGCTGAAGGAGGTTCTTTGTAATTATGTTTTCTGCTTAGTCTAAGTCGAAAAGAACCTGAACTGTAACAATACAATGAGGAGTAGTTGCTGATACAGTTGTGTGTTGTAATGTGGAAACGGACAATGGAAATTGTACTGTACTCACGGCTGGGTGAGGTGGACGGACTGGCCAATCTGGAATGAGATGTCCATTAACCGCAGAACAGGCCGAGGTTATTGTGAATTCTGTGCTGTCGCTCGGATTGCGAGAGGCAGAAGTAATCGACCCACATAGGTTCGCTAGAGGGTGCTAGTGGAGCAGCGGGTGACGGTGATGGTGAGTGACAGGCTGAGATGTGTTGAGCCACTCTTATGGATCTTTAAATCAAGTTTTCCAAAGACATTGCATCATCGTAGTTCACCATTTGGTATCTTAACTTTGGGGAGAGACCGTGACGATAGGCCGTGTTAAAGCAGCCTTTCCAACCACTTGCTGCCCAAAATTGGATGGCATAACCTCCAACTACCTGACCTTGACGAAGATTGTATAGTTGATCGCACACAGAAATGTAGTGGGTGATTTGACTGAACACTAATGACTTTAAAAATGATTTAGGAAATCATCAAGGGAGCGAATAGGCGGGTGATAAGTACCTGGCTGACTTTTCCATTTGGTGCCATGGCATGGTTAGATTCAGAATGGTTAATATCCTATATTAAGTTGGGTGTCCACCTTAGAGATAAACACTTTTTTTTAATAATCATTTTAAATATGGTGATTATCATATAATAAAATATAATGTATTGTTACTGCTGATCTATATTCAATTATTATGGGATCTACTTAAGTTCTTTCAGAATCTTTACTTTTAAAAAATAAATTTGTTTTTGTATTTTTAAAATATTTTTTTTAACATGTTTTAATAACAGTATATATATATATATATATATATATATATATATATATATATATATATATATATATATATATATATATATAAAGAAAATAGTATTAAACAATTATTAACTTTTTTAAAAACATTTTATTTTAGTTAAAGTATTTGTATAAATACGTTGTGCCTTCTCCCTCTTGCTGGTGAGCCCTTTAAAAGTCTCACCTTGCCACCAACATTTATAAGAATTTTGAACAAAATAAACAACTTTTATGCTTTCTTTTCACACTAAATCTGTTGCTTCATCAATGTTAAATACAAACATGTATATTTTTTCTGCAATCATACACTATGGGAGTAGTGGAAAAGCACAAGGTGTGCCTTTAGCCCGTTGTTTCCTACATTCAAAAGTCCTGTCTGGATACAAGTTGCCCTGTACATACAAGTACAACATATAAAGGGGTGGTCACAATACAATTTTTATTTCATTGGCTACAATTTATGCAAATGCTGAAGTCTGGGAAAACAAGCTCACCAGAAATTTTGCATTTCGCTGCATTATGCATTCCAAAGTTTTGAGTTTGGTGAACTCTGACCTGTAAATGAATTCATATCAAGACTTATGATCAATAGAAGATTGATACGTCACGGTGTGACCTCTTAGCTGAATTAAAACAACAAACTTTAAAGCTGCAGGTTTGTAGCATTGCAGGAAAGTCAAGTATATTGTAATTTATTACTATTTGTTAAATGTTTTTTAAAATGCTGCAGAGCCAGACATCAAATCATGACTGTTGAAATGTCCAAAGAAATTGTGTGTGCTCAAAGTCTAGTAGTGTGACCTCCCCTTTAGTGAGAAACGCTATAATTTTGTGTATCCGTTTATCAACACATACATTTCTTAAACATTTCAGGTGGCACCTGTAAGAATTCTGTTCATACAACATGCCTTTTCAATATAAGGTGACATCTATATTGAAAACAGAATATTTTTCCGGTTCTGTCCAAACAAAAATCTAGATGGTTTTTTTAATGAAAATACGTTTTTTCAAATAAATGTTTCCTTAATATTACATATAGTTAGTGATAATGCATAAATGCCCATATTTATCTTTCTCAAGTATTCACATCACATGAGTAAGTCGCTTTCATAGGTTGAAAACTACACTGAGTTTGAAATATGTTAATCTCATAGAACTTTTTTTATTTTATTCTAAAAGTGGTCTAAACGTAAGAGCTTTTTTAATACACATCCATGAGCTGAAGACTGAATGTAGCTTGGCAAATTAAAAGTGGGATCAGTCATGCACATTAACAGTGAGAGGGAGGAGAAGAGAAGCTGCTAAGATAAACCTCACTAATACCTTCCCTGTTTGCTCTCCATCACATCCTCAAAGGTTCAGATTACACATCCGGCAGGGCTCAACTCCCAAACAAAAGTTAATTTTGTTTAATGGAAACGTTACCATACGCCTGCTCCACATGTATAAACTGGAGCATTAGATTTACTCAAATGAACTAATTGGAAGCAGACTGTGGTATTTGTTGGGGGGGAGAGTTACAGTTGAAGCCCTACTGAAGATTTGTACTCCCCCTTCATCTGGTGCTAAGATCGTCATTGCCTGTGAAGCCGTAGACTTTCAGCGCGCAATCATGCCAAAGGGCAGAGCTCACCAATCCTGATTTAAGTGTCTAGAGGTAGAGCATCTACTTTTCAAAGAGGCAAGTCATTCTATTGGGATTAGGATCCGAATCAATGATGCTTCTCCAGGGTTGTCAATCCGTCACCCCACACAGGCTTCAAGATTGAAGGAGTATTTGCCGTCAAACCAACGACTCATTTCTGTGAGCATCAGGACAGTCTGCTGTAAATGTAATGCCACTGAAAGGAGTGTTTCATGATGAAGCTGAGCTTAAGGTTGAGCGCCTTTCACAGCAATGCTCCTCCCATACAATGCAACATTCGGGTTTAGCTGTCGATGTTGCGTGTTGCTCAGGGTGTCCACTGCTGGGCTGCTGTCATTTGTAAAAAATATCCTGGCCAATTAGATGCCAGAGCTGCACTGGTTCGGGCTTCTTTTGGTACAGTAATACGCCAGTGTCGAGTCGCAGCCCAATTACCCAAATTGTCCCCATATGCCTCCCAGTCTGCCTGCATGAACTTTGTTTATAAATCCTCTCCCAAAGTTTGCCCTTGGTCACGTGACCCACTTCAGCCAATTGTAGAGCCTCACTCTTCTCATGAAACGCTAATCTGCGTCCAGCTACCACAAAATGATCTGAGCTTCAATTCCAACTCGCTTATTCTCTCGCTTCTTTTTTTTCTTTCTCCCTCGCTTGATCTCTATTTTCATATCTCTCTTTATTAGCTCTTTTATCTGCTTTACGTTCGTCTCTGTGTTTATTCATTTGCATTTTTCTATCAACTAGAATGTTATCTCAAAATATTTTGAATTTTATGGCTCTAACTGTCATAAAACAGTTATTGCTTTATCTGTCATTAAAGAAAGATTCTGGTTAAAGGCAATTGACAACTCGTGTGGCATAATGTTGATTACCGCTAAAAATTATTTAGACTTTTTTTTAATAAAAGCAAACAGTGATGCACTTAAAATGGAGATGAATGAGGCACTTCTGGAAATGTTAAAAATACTCAGTTTCAATATTATAGTGACAAGACGTTAATCATATGCATGTTAAAATTTCTTTAGTGAATTTATATAAATTTAAATGTATCATTTTTAACAGACGAATTTTAACCTCCTTTTTTTTTTTTTAATAGAGGGACTAGTCCTTTTTTGTGGTAATCAACATTGTCCCAGAATTGCAGTCTTGTAGAGCATTCCTTGAATTTTAGTCTTTTAGTTAGACCACTTTTTAGACCACTTTACATCTAACTTTACAGAATATTACTCAAACTGTATGTCTTCAGCAAACGCTGAAGTAAAGCGTTGTTTGTGTTCTTCAAATACATGAAACTGTGTGTTGGTTATTCTCAGTAGAAACACCCTTTACCTTGAATTTATCTCTCTGTCCATATGCCAGGACCCTCGACTGGAATTCATGAGGAAATTTGCCATCGGTTTGGTTTCAGGAACAGTCTCATCCTGTGTGAACATTCCTTTTGATGTTGCTAAAAGCCGTATACAGGGTCCTCAGCCGGTTCCAGGGGAGATCAAGTACCGCAGCTGCTTTCAGACCATGGGCCTTGTGTACCGTGAGGAAGGGTGAGTCTACACCATCACCCAACAGCTACAGGTGTCAGAATCACACCCGACAACAGACCAGAACCGCTACGAGGTTCACATACAAGAAAAATTACAACATTTTATCCACGAATGTTGATCCACTGGACACGGGGGACAAGAGGGTTTTGATAACCGGCATATTTAAGCACCCTCTAAATATCAGTGTAATGTGTTGTCCTTCATTCTGAGCAATAGCTTTATGCAGGAATTAGACAAAATATAAAAATGAGTACTAATATACTTGTTCATTACTTTTGTCTAGATCTAGACAAATTACATACACTTTTTTTTAGTGGATACTTGATATGAATCCGTAAACAAGATATGGGTTATGTTTATATCATAACTGCAAAAATCTTCCGTCTCTCAATACCATGTGTATATCCCATCCTAAAACTCAAGACATGCAGTAATAACTGGGTCAGTGATGTAAGGCTCAAAGGTTTGATATAAGGCATAAAGTAAAAAATATCAGGGTGCTAAAATTATGCGACATAACCTTTTATTATTAGTATTATTATTAGTATTATTATTTTTAAAAATGCTTTACTGTGTATTAATATTTGAATAAGAACTATTACTTAAATTGCCATTTAAGTTAGATTTTCTGCAATAAGAGTAAGATCAGCTGACATTCTAATGTAACATCTAGATTTAATTGAAAAACCTTGATTCTAGCGTGAGCTGTTGTTTCTTAGTGGAGACTCTAATAGTGCCCATAGCGTCTTTCTGTCTCTCTCTCCCCTTCTGAATTGACAGGCCTCATGGGAAGCTGTGAGAGAATCAGTAGTTTTATGGCTCTTCAGAGCCTTGATTGGCCCCACTCACTCTGTACAAAGGGAACGGCAACTCGTTTGTTATTAGAGGCAATGAATTGAGGCCTGATCTTGGGCAAGGCTGTGTGCACGCACGCGTGTGTGTGTGTTAAAGAGAGAGACACTGAAGCTGTTTTAGTTTTAGGGGTGCTGAGAGGGTACCCTATCCTGTCCAGCCCTCTAACACGACACAGTCCTGGCTAATTAGTGGTCCCTATGGGAGAAGTCGTTAAGCAGGTCCTAACGAGGCGCGCGGCGCTCAGCGGGTCAGTCTAATCAGACAGCGGGGCAGAGAGGAAGTGGCTCAAGCCTTATTAACACCAGCACAAGCAGAGGACAGAGGCTGGGACAGGGAGACGGCCAGGCCCACTTCCAGAAATCAGCTTGAACGCATTAGGGCAGGTACACAACTAGAACAGTTATTACTGCACTATGCCTGATCCAGCATCACAGACACAACCGACCCACAGGGAGAGAGTTGACTACTGTACCTTCTGAAACAAAAGAAAAATGTTTAAGCTCCAAAGAGGAATCAAATATAAAAGTTCCAATAAAGTTGTCCATATGACTCGATTCTTCTGAAGCCACGTGAGAGAGCAATCAAAACCCTAGAAATAAAGATATAAAGACATCTGAGAAATGGCCCTCCATTAAATGTCAGTTCCACCAAAACTTTGACATTGCAAAAGAAATGCATATGCACAACAAATTTAAACATGCTTGCTTTTGTCACCATGTTTGAGCTTCCTCAAGATCTCGAGGTTTCTTCTCAAGTGTCAAACCAGTTTGACTGAGCTTCCGTTTACTAACTTGTTCAGTGTGAATAAAACGTGAATTTTACTTGCGTTGTTGAGAGCCCATTGATTTTGATGTTGTTGACATTTGAATAGCACTTTATATTTGAGTCCATTACTTTTATGATACTCTAATTTGCTTTTTGAAGTCACTCCATTCTGTATGGTAATGAGCAGCATTAATATTTTTTCAGAATATCTTCTTTTGTGTTCCACAGAAAACTTGGCTTGGAACAACATCATTCATTTATAATAAATGTAACTCTCTAACATTTTATTTTTGCAGATATCTTGCTTTATACAAAGGACTGATTCCCAAGATAATGAGGCTTGGACCAGGTAACATTCGTGTATAGTTTTCCTTTTATTAAAGGGTTAGTTCACCCAAAAATTAAAATTCCCTCCTTTACTCACCCTCATGTCCTTCAAAATCTGTATGACTTTCCTTCTTCTGTTGAGCATAAAAGAAGATATTTAGTTTATTCAGTGGAAGTCAGTGGTCACCAAAACTTTAGTTTTTTCAAAATATATTTTGTGTGCTGCAGAAGAAAGAAAGTCATACAGGTTTTTAATAAGGGTAAGTAAATTATGAATTTAAATTTTCAGTGAACTGTCCCTGTAACATATGACAATTTTCCATGACCATTAATTGACATGTACTCTCTGAATATAGGAGGCGCAGTTATGCTGCTGGTTTATGAATACGTATCTGGCTGGTTGCAGAAGAACTGGTGATAATCTGCACATCTCCATCAATTTTTACTCCATCGCCCTCCAGGTCTATCAAACTGAACGCCATGCCTGTTCCTCAGCAATCACACTACCTACCACATTTCAAAATCACAGTTCATCAGACATGTGACATGCAGACTCTCCACCATTGATGCTTCGCAACAGCAGTCACTCCCTAAATCTACTTGACATTCCAACTCTTGTTTATATATAACAGACCACAACTACTGAGACATATCTGAGAGTTACCTGTCCACATGCCAGCATGAGCCTATGAAATAGTAACCAACTCTACACACCCTAACTGAAAATACCAAATCAAAACAGCACCTCATTTTTAACTTAAACCAAGTCTGAAATACTGAAGCATGAGGGAAACGTCTACTCTCTTTGGATGGCTGCTTAATATTAGGTTTATTTTGTAAATTTGGATTTGTGAGACCATATTCAATGCTCTCATTGAGCCTTACATCTCAACAGCTCTAGCAATGTTTCAAATTCAGAGTGCAAACAACATTTGTAATGACACTTCAAAATGTGTTGGGCATATCTTACCTAGACAAAGTTAAATTGGCAATCATAGGCAAAAGCACTAATTGAGTTATGGAAATTTTAACTGAACTGGTAAGTATTCTGGGATTTCAAAATAATTTAAAAAATAATAAAATAATCGTAAAACAGCAATTATAAGGTCTTGTATCCCAAAGTGGTTACAATTATTCATGTAATGGCTGTATTTGGCTAATAAATACTCCTGGACTATGATAAATCAGTGGAATTGTTTGTTGCTGCCTTGGAAATAAATCTCTTTTATTGTAAAATTACTAATGGAAGGTTCCTGCACATTTTGACCAATGCATTTTCATGTTTTTTATAGGTGTTTGTGACTCCTGGAGGAAGAGTTTAAAAAACGAATAATAAATTACTAGCTGATTAAATGTTTTTTCTTTAAAATAGGCTACTTACCTATAGAAATATATGTTGGCTAGCTTTTCATAATTTTACATTTTTATGCCTGGACTTTCGACTTTTTAAAATGATCAAGGTTCCCATAACCAATTGGCCCAATTGGTTGAATTTAAATCACCTGAATTTTAAGGTTTGCAACTTGCAATTCTTTGTTACTGGTAATAACAGATTACAGTGGGGGAGGGATCTCTGTGATTTTACTCTGTGGTATTAATCACTTGCTGATTTGTTTGGTTTTTCCCCCCTTTATACTGCAATCCAGCATGTCATCATATAGTGTCATGAGCCAAGACGCTTACTCTCACTCATCTCTCCTGGCCTGCAGGCTGATTCATCATAGCTCAGCACAACTTGAAAAAACAAAACTGACAAATGCAAATCAAATCTAAACAATCAGGATGGCCTCTCGATGCTGTCATAATAAAAATATGAGGCGCTGTGGCCTTGTCAGGAAAGACGTTTCGTGTTGTTCACACACTTCCAGATCTGCGTTGCTTAAAGAGAACTTGTTGGATAAGTTAAAACAATGTCATCTTTTAAATTCCAGCCCTGGCCAGTTTACGTCTCCCTTCTTCCCTTTAAAGGTCATGTTTTATCTAACTCTTTTCACTTAAAGACAGTGAACGCATTATACTCCTCTTTAGTCTGGGTTGCACCTCAGGCTCTCATCCTCCGCTCCGGCTCTTTATCGGTCGTTTGCTGTCAGTCCTTTCAACGCTCTTTTAAAGCTAACGACACCAGACGCATTTTCAGACTGTACTCATAGTTTTTTTGCTAAACGTTTAATTTTTGTTCCGAATCATTTGAAGCGACATGCCAGACAATTTAGTCTTTTTGTTATATAATCCCCTAACCTCTCTCTCCATTTCACGCTTTCGCTTGACGTCATGAATGCAGATTGCAAAGGTTTCTCTGTGGCAAAGTCTTGAGCAGCCAGATATTCACTGTAACAGAGAACGAGAAAAAACTGGCACTAAACTTTGAGCGTTTAAAACATACTAGTTCAAGTACACGAAGGACAACAGTCTGCTTATGGTCAACCGCCTTTTAAAAGTCAGGCTAGCACCTCTGCCCGGTCTACCCACATTCCCTGTGCAGTGTTACCATGCTCCGTGCTCCTGTCTTCAGCCTGATTGCACACAGTCAGCTTAAGATAACCATGTGACATTTGACTTGACTTTCCATTGGAATTAATTCTAAACAGATGTGGGCGCGTGCGCAAGTGTGTTTTCACTTTCCTCCGTTTCAATGGTCGCTTTAAGATTAAGGTGTTTGTCATGTTTCCTCCTGTCATGATTGTACATGTGCAGGACCGCCTTATTTTTTGTATATAATTTCCTATCTTAGTGATTTTTAAATTCGATTAATCACCATGTTTTATAACTTTTTTGACTTTACATTACTGTAGACTAGCATATATGTCAAACTCCCAGTTGGAATGCAAGTGCCATGCTTCCTTCGAGTAGGCTGGCCTTGCCGTGTTCTCCGTGTGTTCGCCCCTTGTTTTGTGAGCTTTGCTATGTCTGTTGAGTTGACCCTGCGTTAAATGAACGGCTGTGATATGTCCGTCCAGTGGATTCATTTGTATTGTCAGCAAAGCCAACGACCGTATCAGTGCCGTCAGTGTAGGAAAATGGCATTCAAAGCTGTTCATTTGAATAGAATAGGGTCTTGGGGAGTTTGTCTGCCGCATTGTGACATGCGATGGCCTCTGTGTGGTGGTTTTGTGTCTGCCTTTTTGGTGGTTTATATGTGCTCAAAACAGCACCTCGATCCTGAAGCAACGGTCCGTGACCACGGGGTTGGGGTGAAAGTGTTTTCCAAGTCAAATCAGCAGCAGTGCCTGCCAGAAGGACTGTTTGCACTGCTACATGTGGGGACTGCGTACATATCGTATGTTAGGGACTGAGAGCGCGTGTTTGTGGATTTTCGGCACAGGACTGGTGTGTTTGTATTGGTTGGGGTCCTGAATATGAAGTAATTTGTTGTGTTTGTAACATTTTTTAAAAATGGCATGGCTTTCAATTCAGTGTCTTTCATTTGTTTCTGTTTAGGCCCACAAAAAGGGAGGCAATGGGTGTTAACAGTTGGGAATCTTTGTCCCATTATGACATGCAGCCCACAATGATATAAGCTTTTCCTTTCTCTTTTAACCTTATCGTTTCACATCAACTCTTCCTTTAGACAAAGCTGGGGCTAGAGCACTCAGGAATGTGTGGCCATTCATGTAACACCTGAGTGAAAGGCCTTGTAATGGAGTTTGTGTGTGTGTGTGTGTGTGTGTGTGTGTGTGTGTCCTTGTTTATATTACATTGTGGGGAATGTCCCCATAAGGATAGTAAAACCTGAGATCACTTACATTGTGAGGACCAGCCAGCCACAATGCAAATATTTTTATAAACATACTAAATTATTATTTAATTTTTTTGAAAATGTAAATGCAGAATGTTTCCTGTGATGGGTAGGTTTAGGGGCAGGGGCAGTGTAAGGGGATAGGATTTTGTAAGGTATACAAACCATTGTATCTATGGAGAGTAGTGAGAGATAGAGAACTAAAAGTGTGCATGTGCGCGTGTGTCAAATGCCCCTACAATGATGGCAATACCAGAAAATGTTTTACCTTTGTAGGCACATTTTTTGACATTCAAAACTGCTTATAATTCATAAATTATATCAATATAATTCATAATCAATAATATTTATTTTGGAAAAGTAAACAAGCAGAACATTTATGTGATGAGTATGTTTAGGGGATAAAATGTACTGTATAAAAATCATGTCTATGGAAAAAATAAAAATGGGCGTGTGTGTGTGTGTATGTGGTTCAGGTAAACCCTACATTATGATGATAAAATATTTTTGGTCCCCATGAGGAAAACAGCTAATAAATCATACTAAATTATGTTTTTTGTTTTTGTGGTAAACATTCTGAAAACATGTGTTTGCCTGCATGCATTTGTGCGTAAGTTTCTCTTGGTGGGTTTATAACTTCAAATAAGTTCTGTGCAAATCTAATACATTTTAAACATGCCTGCATACTTCAAAGAATGTTATTTATTTTTGGCACATTAAGTCGAACACATGAGACACAAATTAGTCATTTTCATAAAATCTGGGACTTTTATCTTCATTACCTGGCTGCTCACCAAGAATTTTCAAGTAACAGAAGAATTAATACTGTTATAAGTTAATAATTTAACATATGGATATGTAAAACTGTAAAATTATAATTTTACAGTGACCTTGAGCTTGGGAAAGGCGCTATGAAAATAAAACGTATTATTTACTGTAGTTATAATTATTTATAATTACATATAAATTTGATTTATTTTACAAGTGGCAGTAATAATAGAGGCAGTTAATATGTATATTATCATTAATAACTTGTCATCAATTTATGAGCAAATAAATAATGGAAAAAAGTTACATGGAACAGGGGTTTTTACACATGTCTCTTTTAATAAGATACATTCAATTTCATTGTGCAATGTCTGGAGGTGTGCAGCTTCACTGATCATTAATGTTGCATGAATGAATGCTCCTGTTGTCAGAATGTGTGCCAATGTCCCACATACTGCCTCTTCTCCCCCGCAGCCGTGTCAATTGCACTTCATTCAACGTACCTTTACAATCTAATAAATAAATGTAATAACTTTTTCCCAAGAGCTCTGGCATACAGTATTAGTGAAGTGAAACTGATATCCAAAAAGACAAAAATGTGATTTTTATCAAAAACTTTAAAAAAAAAAAAAAAATTGAAACAAAGCAGAACATCTAGATAGTAGAAATTTTTAACACCCTGAAAAAACATTTAAATGCAAACTGGTCAGTTGGTTTACATGATATTTGCTTATTCAATCATTTTCTCGGAAACGTACAAAAACAATATATTCACAGAGAGAAGCACCAAAATTTAACTCGGGCTAGTGATGATGCAGTTTGAGGAATGCCCACCACTATCAGACCAAGTGCGCTGCACAACATCTGTGCTGTTCTTTACGGGGTAAATCCTCTGCCCAGATTAGATCAGATCGGAATGGGAAGGCCTTTGGAAATCCTCACTCTGGCTCTTTCTGTCCTGTGCAGACAAGTGTGAGATGCTGATACGGAACAAGAGATAGTGGGCATTCAGAAAGGTACATGGCTCGTCCGACAAGTCTTTCATAAATATTGTAAAAAGATAAGATTGGTCCATCTAGAGATCTAGAGACAGCCAGGATGAAAAGTTCCATGTTGTTGCGTTACCCCATCCCTCTCATTCTCCATTGTTGTCATTCTCTCTTTGACCCCCCCATGCTCCTAGTACAGTCACAGAGCCGAGGCGGCAACCGAATGGAAGGAGTCTCGCGCGGCGGCCGTGCTCTTGAAGGCCAGCGGGCTGGTGATGTCACAGCTGTGGGGAGAGAGAGCACTGCCACTGGGCGGCTGCCATGTGTGGCCGGTCACATAGGCCGACGTGGTGCCGCTGTACCCCATGTAAGGTGACACTTGGGTGGGAGGGTGGTAAGGATGGATGCTGGGAGCTGTGACATAACTGTTCACTGTGGGCAATCCATTCGGCGTCTGAAAACAGAGAGCACTGAGTGTAAGACTTCTGGCCATTGACCACACACAGCCATAGAGATGAACATAGAGATACCATATAGCGAGGATAAGACGGGTGGACGTTAAAAATAGAAACGAAGACGTTCCTGGAGAGTATGAATAGAAACATCAGACATGGATAAAGGACAAGATATTAAAAGATTTGTCGGAAATGTAAAAACCGATATCGAGGGAAATGCAAAAGCAGGAATGTCTGTAACCCTTTGGCAGGATGTCAATATCATTTCAGGATGAAAGGAATTCACCAAGGCTTTTCAACATAAATGGAAGAAATTCTGATGCAGGGTGGTCTTTGACTACTGGAAATGTTTTCCACAGATGAAATCCTTTGTTGCAGAGTTAGGATTTGCTCATGATTTACTCATTATGACATTCTGAACCCCTAGCGCTAGTACACACATGTACGTACATGCATACCTACATGTATATGGTATTCATTAAACTTGAATCATTACTTAAATGTTAAACATCATTAAAAAATAAAACCTGATCACGTTATTTTACAGTCCTGTTCTGTACTTAATATAGCATTCACAATAACTGGGTAATAACCCTGAACCTAACCCTAACCTTAGCCCATGTAGTTTCCTTATGCTACCAGTAAGTTAATGGTAAGTACACGTAGCCTACTGTACAAAGTATAACCAAAAGCTGGATATGCATTCTGCAAAATCTTTCGTTGTATGATGCAAGTCATAAAAACGACGTGAAGTTTACACCATGGCAAGCATTTAAGGTCAAATCTGACATAAAAAAAAAAAAAAAAAAAAGTCTTGCACAACAAATCTAATTTATAAAAAAAAACACAAAGATGAAAAATTATTTTAAGTAAAATTGTATGAGTCGGACTGAATGTGGCATTCAGGCCTAGATGAACAAATCGAAACGGCGGTTTTCATTTTGACTTAAATAATCTGATGCCCTTTTGCAGATCGTTAAAAAAGTGGCATGGTTTACCGAGTTCAAATCCAATCGTCGGAGTTCATGAGATAAAAAAAACACCGCGCGAAATAGAAAAAAAAAATGTGCTGAAAAGTAGGCTCCTGATGCTAAAATGTTAGATGTGTTTGTGCTTTATATATTGCAACTTTGCGTTGTTTTTTTTTTTTTTTTTTTTGCAGTTTGTTACAGAGCATGTAGATTAATGTATATGCATGTTATTCTATTTTGCCCATAAATCTATATTTGTTTGTAACATCAGCAGCACGATGAACTGACGAAAATAAACCGTGACAGACTTTTCAGTCACAAAACAAAATAATATACGGGGGGAATTATTTTCCTCAATCATTAACTTTTATGTGTCGGCATAAAGAAAAAATCATCCATCTTTAATGGTCGATTTTTGATATCTTCCTACATTATATTTAATTTGATGCAATCCTCCCTTTAACCTCTAAATGATGGTTCTGTCTATTGTGTTTGTTAATGAACCATGTTATCTCGCTGTGTCCAGATCATTCAAATAATGGACGTCTATAATATATCGCGTTTTGCTTTATTCTGTAACCTCATACAATGCATATGGTGTAAAACTGAAGTTTTCAGGGAAATGTTTAGCATAACATTAATAACTCTGAACATTTATTATTAGTCTCTACCTAAATACACTGCAGATAAATCACTGCAGAATCGGTTTAATTCCGTTATGAGAGAAGCATCACATGATATGTAGGCTATTCATTAAAATCGTGTAAATTAATATTCTTTTTCAGTGACCTTCCTTGGTTTTTAAAAAAAAAATTTCAAGCTGCTATCGGGTGTTCTGACGGATACAAACTTATTTAAAACACAGCAATTTATACTGTCCTCATTTATTGCGTAATCCAGTCTGACTCATGATATTTGATCATTTATCCAAGATGACAGACTCAAATATTCGGTAGTCAGTGCTATTCATCATCTCTCTGGAGGTTACAATTTTCATTTCTAAGCAAACTAGCACGCTGTATTTTAGGTTTCAATCAGTACAAGCATAATTTACGCCAAAACAATGTTTCACTGTCGGTAATAAAGATTTATTCCATCGTATTCTTGCTACGAGACATAAATCTCAAAGACCCACAATAAACGATTAGTCAGTCTGTTTGTTGCTGCCCAGCAGTGCGCGAATAAATAATTCGACTGCACCGGATGGCACGCGCGTTATCCGCGCGCACTCTCCCTTCTCATTCCAGCACATGAGCAGGCAGAAGCCGGCGCGGGAGCTTCTTGACAAATATAAGAGCATTTGTCTTTCACATGTCGGCACTGTACAACACGTGTATGCAGAACAACCAGCCACGAGCCAAAAGGACGTTTCCATGTCTCTTAATAATAAAAACAATTCTGATATAATAGGTTATCTATCCGAGTATTGCCCTAATGTAAAATATATGGAAGCAAGAGGTTTAGCAATCCAAACGTTTCTGGTGAATATTAAATTGGGCAAAAAATAATAATAATTTTAATAATATAGGACGTGTTTACTGTAGAATAATAGAATAGAGTAGAAACGGTGCTTTAAAAAAACTAATAAATCCACAAATAAATCCACTTAATATAAATGTGTTATTATATTTTACATATGTATATAAAGCAATGGTTTAAACTCCTTTAAAGATTCGTGATACGTCTTTGAGCCGTACAAAGCATATTTACAGTTTTAAACAGAGCTATAACAAACTGATTTACAAAAAAAACACAAAAATAATAATAATTGTATTTAACTTTAATGTTGTTGCATTATTCTCGGCTCATGCATGTGTTTGCTACATAGAAATCGTAAATCATATCTCGACTAAATAAATTTAAGATATACAAAATTAAATGCTACAAAAACGTATTTTGAATATAAAATAAAATATAGCCTACGTTAATGACTAGTAAACTACAAGTAGCCTATATTATAATAATTGCTTAATCAGTAAGAGCAACATAAAAATGTATTAAATATTTAAGAACTACGCAAAATATTGGATCAAAACGTTTATTACAATTTATTTGTCAAAGAATTCCACTCAGTATCACGCTTTCAAATAGAGGAACACTAATACATTTTGGTTCATGGTTATTACACGCATAACTTTTGCATTGTACAAAAAAGCCTCCAAGAGCCATGCCATTAACATATGTGCGAAAACAGAAACAAGTAAATATCGTCGTTCGTTTTAATTAAAACGTGCCATACTGAATTCCATTTGTAAATACTTATCAAAAAATGAAACCCATGACATACACTTTTCACAAGGCCTCATATGCCCACCCACGCTAAAGAAACACAACACACACATACACACACACACACCGAATTGCCAAAAAAAGTTATGGATTTTATGTCTTATTGACAATGACTATTAATTAACTGAATCAGGTTTTCTGTTTCTTCCAGATTGGGTTTGATTGTTTTTATGGTTAACAAAGGTGGCTGCTTTACCTGTGTGTATTTTGCTTCAGGTTCTAAGTGAGGCTTATCCACACCACTGACTAGTGGAGAATTCGCTGGTGAAAAATTACTCCTGTTAATAGCTCTCCATTCTTCTAGTTTGGCGCTGGGAAAGGACGGACTGTCACTAACTGGGGGGCAAAACACAGACATGGAAGACTGGAGTCAGACAGGACAAGCGTGGGGAGTAGAACTGCCACATGAAGAACTTACTTTCAGTACAGTCTGCTACACTGCCAACCATCTCACCCAACTTAACTGGTGTATCATATATATATATAGCCTATATATATATTATTGTTAAAAAAATTTCAGTATATATATATATATGGTTGTGTGTGCGTGCGTGCGTGTATATATACATTGTGTGTGTGTGTGTGTGTGTGTGTGTGTGTGTGTGTGTGTGTGTGTGTGTGTGTGTGTGTGTGTGTGTGTGTGTGTGTGTGTGTGTGTGTGTGTGTGACTGCATTTATATTAATAGCGTGTGGTCTATCGTATTTTTTTTTCAAACCTTAAAAAGCAAACTATGATCATAATGACGTAATGTTAGCATGTTTTTGAATTAAGTAAATAAATTATATGATGTCCAGTCACATATTATGCCCTTTTCTGTTCAAAACGAAGATGAAAAGACAAACATATCTGAATTTATGTGGTTAATTCATCAGATGAAGCGCACAGTGTCATGGAGCCCTTCGGAACATTTACCCAGCGTCTTCCTGGGAGGACAAATTAGATTTACTTTAACCGTTTCCCCTTTGTGCCTGATGGATATTATATTATACACGGTTCCTAAAGTTTGAAATTGGAAAAGCAAGCCCACCAGTGTTGTAACCTGAGAGGACCACAAAGTAGATTTCCCCTTGCCTTCACGGAATCTTTGTATTGTTTTACAATGTATAAACAGGAATTCGCCATAACGATGCCATATTTTCAGTATGTTCTTTAGAGTTTTTGTTTATGCAATTATGCAATCGATTGTACGAGATCAGTTTAGTTAGTCTCTTATTTTAAAAAGGTCGATTAGGGTAAACAAATCTACAGTTACATAGACCAAATTTAATTAACGTGCATAGCCTTCTTAGCATGAAGACCAGATGATGTCTGAGCATGAACAACCATTACTCAGTGTCTCTCTGTGTGTGTGTGTGTGTGTGTGTGTGTGTGTGTGTGTGTGTGTGTGTGTGTGTGTGTGTGTGTGTGTGTGTGTGTGTGTGTGTGTGTGTGTGGAGAGAGAGAGAGAGAGAGAGAGAGAGAGAGAGAGAGAGAGAGAGAGAGAGAGAGAGAAGCCCCATTGGTTGTAACTGAACTAAATGATGACAATCTGTCCAAAACGTTGCTGCACACATTCTTCCTGTCAAACCGTCCTCGAAAGTAGACCCATGACTTTGGGAATGTTTTTCGGTGTTTGCTTCGCTAATGTTGCAAATTCTAAAACTGTTGCACGATACCTAGTGTAGCCCACATCATACCTTTTCAAAAGCTGCTGTAAACGTCTGCTAATAATTTGCAAATGCATTATTGGTTCATCAAAGCCGCCTAAATGCAATATCCTCCTCTGCGTTTGAAGCATTATAGTCAACACTGCTTTTGAAAATAGGCAACATAATACCAATAGGACAGGCTGTGGCCTTCACACGTTACTGTACTGAAAACACACAACATATGAACACGTATGATTTTAAAGAGGTGTAACTATCTAGTGTGATTCCCTTTCCACAACGTCGATGTCTCTTAGGTTAATTTTATTTAGTTTGAAAGAAATATAATAATTAAAAATGACAAATTCAAGCGATAAGTTGCGTAACATTTAGCCTAGGCTACTGAAAATCATTGCTGTGTGGCATTCCCATGTAAACCTAAATTGTTTTGTGATCAATGAGTTGAGAAAAACATGTAAAGTTCGGCCTGGTGTTGTAATACACTGCAACCTTTGAATACCTAATTTAGATTTTTTTTTCCTCACTCTGCTGCGTCTTTTTTGTCCAAAAATATTCCACATCCGCCGCCAAATAATTACTAAAAACCCATGTGCTTCAGTGCAAACGTGGAGCTTCTGTACAAATTACAGTACACTCTTTTTATCATGACACTCGCTGTGTAAACAAAAATAAATAAATATATATTTTTTAATCCTTCATGTTTTCCCATTGCAGATCTGCCGATATGCGAAAAAATAAATCCAATAAAATGATAGACCTGTAATTAGCTTTAAAACCTTACGTTTGGGCCTTTCCATCACTACCAAAACGTCTCTTTTATTTTTCTACTTTAGACTCAAACGTACACAAAATCTCACACACGTTTTTTGACAGGCCTTGATGTCTTTTGACAAGAAAGGTGCCCCCTTCTCACGGACCCACCCCCATACACACGCACACACTCACACGAACAAGGACTTTCTTTTACCAAAAACTGAGAGGATGCTTACTTTGCTGCTCCGTTATTGATCGAATGCCCAGAATATCTGTTACAGAATGAGAGGAAGGCCATATCCTATGCATTGCCATGTGTCCGGGAAGAGTGGGCATGCCAGGCGGGGTTGGTACTTTAGTCCCAGTGGCTGCGATCGGAGTTGGATACGAGTACAGGTGGTTGTAAGGTAGGGTGGGTTGAGGCTGAGGATGAGGGGCCTGTTTGCTCGACTCGTACTGATTATGTTGAGACAGATTTCCGATCTTGTTGCGGAGAATCCTACTAATCGAGCTGACAGAGGGCAAATTGAATTTATCACACACACCGTCCGCAAGCAGTCTGTCTCGAATCTCCCAAGCGAAAATGCCAGGGTCCCGTTGCTTGTAAGTCCTAATGTGCTTGACTACAGTTGGGGTCGTGACCCTTGGTTTACTGCCGCCAATTGCGCCGGGGAGTATTGAGCCGGTTTCGTTGTACCGAGCCAGGATCTTGCTCACACAGCCGTGAGAGACGCGGAGCTGCCTGCTGATGTCGCAAGGCCTGATGCCCAGTTGGGCCAGCTCTACTATCCTGAGCCGGATGGCATTGGGTAGGGGTCTTCCGTTCACAAAAACGCCGCCTAGCTGGTTCACCTCCCCAAAGGCTGGCTCTAGTGATGCAGATATATGAAGAAAAAAGAATTGCAAAAAAAACATCAGATTTTTACCAGGCCCTGAACCGCGTCTGAAACAGAAAACCTCCGGATAAATGTTTCAGTAAAACTGTAGCCTATCTGATGTTTATATTTGCATTTAAGCTTTTTATTTTTATTTTATTTTAATGCAATGAGCTGAACAAAAAGCCACTCTATAAATTCTGCAAATAGAAGGAAAATAAAACGTTACTACATTCTTTAACACGTAGGTCATTATAAACGAAATTGCACATTCTGTATAGGCTAGTTTTGGACGCGATGAAGCTCATTCGCGGCAAAGTGCCATTCTGTTCCCCGAAATGACGGGCAAAGCATCAGTCAACAGTTTAACAGTTTGAGCCGAGAACTCTGAACCATATTGCTAAATTGTCTAACCGCCCCCACCCCCCCAAAAGTGTTAATGCATGCCCGTTCCCATGTGAGAAAACATGAAATATTGATCTTACCCATTGCGTTTAGCCTCCCGAGGAAAAAGGAAACTTCAGTGTGCTGTCCTGTTCTGACCCGTTCCGAGTCCAGTTTAGCTGATCTTTATTGCACCGAAGCCGATGTAGATGAAAATTAAGCGTCCGAGACGGATGCGTTACCGATTAGTTGCAAGAGAGGAAATTCGCCTTCTGTTTCCTGATGGCAGGGAGCACAGGCTTACATTTCAATCCCAGAAAATGATGGGCTGGCCCTTTACACATGTCTCCAAAGCGAGGTGCTGCCAGCCAATGAAACTGCGCGTTTTCCCTCATGTTGTTTTTCTATTGGCTGAGATTTGACATGACAGGCGTTTGCACCGGCGTAAACTCGCTTTTGAGGGTTTCCCGAGTGTGGGTTTTCTTTTTAGACAGATCTAAGAATGGTAAGTGTTTGCAACATTGTACTGTAATTTTGTTTCATAAGCATAATTATAATTATTTCGTCGACTAAGCAAGGGAGAAATTCGCGGGACATTAGGCTTTTTTTTTCTCTAAACAGCGGCCCTACGATTTATCCTGATGTCATTTAAATGACACTTCATAGGCGTCAGATTTATTAAGGGATTGTGTAGCTAATAATAATTAAAAAACATAATCTTTACAAATGCATTTTTTAGGTTGTGGTATAGGCTAGTTCAAAGCCAGACGTGCTGTTTTGATATGAGGGAGAAAAAGACGGGTTAAATATGTGACAATGTACAGATTTTTATGTCATTGTTGTTTATTTAGCTTATTTTACATTTAACAAGTGTTGATGCTTTATATACCATAGAAGTTATTCTGTATGAACTCTCTATTAAGCATGGCCTTTTTGTCACAATGTATCGACGAAACTATAAAGAATTCGACAAGGCCATTATGAGAACTTTTTTTCTTCCTTTTTTAAAAAAAGCCAAAAAAAGAAGCTATGGTTCCATTGCAAAGCAATCATGGGCCAATGAAGTCTTTGTAAAAGGGACAACGACGAATAACAAACTAGTCCGAAGTTAGTTTGAGGCTGAGGATACCAATAATTGTGAGCAATCAGATAACATATTGCCCTAATGTTACAGTATTAAATATATACTTTTTTGTTTGTTTTCTAATTGGTGAAACGTTTATCATATATATATATATATATATATATAATATATATATATATATATATATATATAATATATAAAATATATATATATTTTATATATTTTATATATAAAAAAGTGTGACAGCCACTGCAAAGACATTGATACGTTATTTGTGTCGTTCTGTTTACTCAGGAGATTTGAGCCCTTTCATGATTTCCCCTATCAACGTTTGGTTTTCTCTTAACTTTCAGAGTAGACTATTTCTATCTCACGGAAGGCTTTACTCTTTACCTAGTTCGAATCTGGAAGTTAAAGTTTATTTATTTGTATCTATTTCACAAAATGATGTGTGGCTAACTAACGAATTAGCGTTAAATTATGCGTTTTATGTCCATTTGAATGTTGTCTCTTGCATGCACATTTTGACGTACTCTTACACGCACTTTCCTTACCCATTGCAGGATGTTTTCTGGGTAGACGTTAAGGCCCATCTCCTATGTTCCACCACTCACTAAAACGATGTATATCTGTTCTTATAAGATTCTTTAAATCGCCCAAATAACAATGTTTCTAATTGATTTATGGAGGGAGATTCAAAACATGTGCATTATACGTACCAGACTCCTACTTTTGGAAGAACTTCCTCCCAAGTAAACACCAGGTTTGGCTTGTTTGTGGCTTCAGCCGAGTGAGGGGACAAATCAAACGTGGACTATATGGAACTCCGAAAGAAAATGGATTAAATATGGTCGCATGCTGTGTTCTTTAGGTGAACTGTCTCTAGAGAGAATACGAAAATACAATGACAACAGTTGTGCATTTTAAAGCATTATAGTGTACTCTAATGCACTATAGTAGGCTATGTAATGTTCTGTTGCTTCTTTTGCTGTGATGGCAGAACGAGAGCATAAATCCAGCGCACAAACTGACCACCGAAAGATAGAGAAAGGGGTTCGTTAATGAGGTGTAAAGACTGATCTGAAAGGCAGCCTGCTTCTGTCACACTTTTCGCCTTTGCGTGGGAAGAATGACCCACATGATATTAGAGTCTTTACAGTGGCTTTCCAAGACAACATGAACTTGGATATAGTCCACGAATGAATTACACAAACATAAAATAACTTTTTTTTTCGTGATAGCAGCAGTGGTAATAATAGCCAAAAAAATAAATGCAATATATTAACAAAACCATATAGACGCACGCAAGAATAGAGTAGGCCTAATTCAAATATGATCGCTCTTTATGATGTTATCCTATTGTTTTGGAATAGGAAATAACGTGATTATTGCTGCTTGAGTAGGATACAATATCAGACTAAATAGAAAAGCCTTTAACCAATTTGAAAGGTTTTTTTTATAAATTGTATTTGTTTGTTTAGCTATCGTTTCTAAATAGACTAGGCTTCTAGAATACGAAAGCGACCATTTTCATATTTCATATTAGGAAGTCTATTATATAATTGCATAATTTCTGACATCGTTTTTTTATTTGTAATTTATTGTTAACTTGTTATAATGAATGTTCTACTTCGTGAATATTGCTTGTTTATCGCCGGTGTAATGCTGCTAAGGGAGCTGATGAAGCTTTGGATGAGAGTATAGAGCCATCAAGTTTACTTTCAGCTCGAGCTGCACTGTATGATTTTCTATACCTTTCTTTTGAAGATTAAACCCACAGATCAAAACACAAAATACTGTCATCGTTTACTTTTTGGACACTTACCACTACGACTCCCTTTCTTCCTCGGAACACATAAGAATAGCAATGAAGTTTTGGTATCATTTACCATGTTCATTTAAATGGTCGAACAAAATACCGAGACATTTCTCAAAATATCTTCGTTTGTGTTCCATGGAAGATATAAAGTCGTGCAGGTTTGGAACAAAGTCCAAAGTCCAAAGTCCAAAGTCGTGCAGGTTGGGGGGGGGGGGGGGGGGTGTAAAGAAAATAAATAGCCTATAATTATATACATGTTTCGGTGTGTTTTTAGTAGATTTCGGTGACGTTAAATGTTGATTAAAACGATTTTAATTTTGGGTTAAATAATGGGTCGTTTATATTTCTCTGACACACCCCAAAATATCATAATTTCGTTTCAGACCACATTTTCGTGCTCGTTTTCGTTTGGAAATGTGCATGACATTACAAGTGCAGCTTACTATTTTCTTATAAATCGCAAGATAAATCCATCACCCTGTCATAATTGGAGAAACACATTTGTTTTATTATTGTTTTTTCAATTTATTTAATTAATATTCTAATTAAATGTTATTGTACATTGTACTATAGCCTAAACCGTAAATAAACTATTGCATATAAAAATCGCTTATAGACGACAGAAAACAGCTGTATAATTTCAAACACTTCAATATAATAATAATAATAATAATAATAATAATAATAATAATAATAATAATAATAATAATTATTATTATTATTATTATTATTATTATTATTATTATTATTATAAGACATTGTTTAGCTGGTGAGACTGAGGTTACACAAAAAAAGAAGTAAAGTCCAATACGCTTCATCTTAAGAGGGGTCGCACATGACACATGGCCCGAGAGGGTGGAAGTCAAACGTTTATTTTGATTCATTACACACATCTCAGCTTGCCATGCGCTCATTACTCTTGAAAGCATCTGACCCTCTGATAGTAATGACTTTGTACATTAAGAGTTGTTAATCACGATTTAAGAAGCACGCTCAAAGAATTTCAAGACTAGAAATTAGGAGAGTAGGCTGAATGTGTGAATGATTTCAATCATCCCTCTTCTGTGTTCTTTAGAGCCGATGCCATCAGTAAATATACAGCCGACTGTGGGGGGCCATGATCAGCAGATATTCCTTAAACGTTACGGATGAACACAAAAGAAAATAGGTCTACGACGAACATGCACAGTGGTGCTTAGTACTTGCATTAGCTGATAAAATGATAGCAAAGATCCATTGTTTTGAGCTTAGGCACGAGGGGCTACGACAGTGTTTTGCTACGGTCTTGGAAATTTATGCTTTGGCATGGGCCGAATTCATAAACATACGGAACGGAAAGTGTGTTTCGAATCAGTATCATCCACTCTTTAGATCAATGTAGCCTTGTTATCAAGATACCAATTGAGACTCAAAAGTGTTTTCCCACACCTCTAGAAACATTCACAGCGATCCTGAACAGGCTATCTTTATTTATACTCGTCTCGGTTGTGTCTGTCTGGAACATTAGTTTGGGTGTGTGATGGAAAATATATTTCAAATACAGTCCAGAAATATTATATAGCCTGCTATTTCACTAAGGGAAAATAGGACATGGTTTTGCATGGTCATTTGACAAAAGCAATTGTTATAGAGCTGCTTGGCCTTCTGAAGTCTGTGCTTGCATGTAGTTTCTATTAAACATTCGAATGTGAGAATGCACAAAAACAACCAAACATTGCTGAAATAATCAATGCGTTGCAATCTTCAAAACGATCAAAAAAGAAGGGAAAAAAAGAAAGAAACAATTTTAGAGCCAACAATAACGTATATAATTCACAAAAGTATGAATTATTATTCAAATCACACATATTTCTTACGTCATTGCGAGAATCATATTAAAACTACAATGCATTTTGTTGCAGTGTCTACGTGAGATCATGATTGGGCCGATAGATGAGTCTGTTCGGTTGACTCAATGGCAAGTGAAGAGATCCGTCAAGTATGAATTCCGCTAAGAATTTCCAAACGTCTTAATATTTCATGAAGGTAAAGAGTTAAAGAAAGAAAATATTGTATAAAGAAGCTCTGTCGCTTTAAACAATAGACGAATGAGATTTTGACACGACAATAGGCTACATTTTAATTAGGGCAAATTAAATTATTTGGGTATTTAGCCCATTCCAGTGTTTAGTCATTCCAGCTTAGCTCGTATGAATGTCATGCAATAACATAGCCTATTCCCCGAAAAATCAAATTGTCTGCTGTTAGAGAGAATGATTGCTATCTTCATAGCCTACGTTCCTGTTTATCATTATGAATAACATTTTAGTGACGCTGTACATCAATCAAATGTCATTCATAACTCATCTCAATAATTATATGGTAGCCTATAATTAGGCTATATGTAAATGTATAATGTTAACTGTTAATTCTGGTGTCAATCATTGTTATTGCTTACATCAAAATAAGCGGGGGGTCTACCACGAAAAAAAAAAAAAAAAAAAACGAATTATCGCAGGAGAAAAACAGAGTTCGAGTTATCTGTTAGGCCAACCGTGGTTGGACTTTCCAGATGAGTCTCAGTGAACACTGTGAAAACTGGGCCCAGTTTTTCTATGGTCACTTTCTGATCAGTGATAGCATGTCACGAGTACTATACCGCGATTTTTAATAAGCTTTTTAAAAAGTGCTAAATTACATTAGTCGCATGAATTAATATAATTATATATGCTAATAATAATAACAACAATAATAATAATTAAAAAAAAATTAAACCAATCAATTATCTAAGCGACCGATAGTGTATAAAATGTAGCCTCCAGGCTATAATAGCCTATAGTTTTATTATTAGCCTATGTCTGCCATAATGAATAGAGAACAGCTGATTACGTTGTCGTTGTTGCATAAATTATCCGTTTGACCATTTTTACAAATGTTTGGATTAGCCTACATTAGGCTACTCAATTAACAGTTCTCATTTAGCCTACCGTTTAAAAGGATCAACTGATAACCATAAATTTTATCAACCAAGTGGAAATGACACCATTAAACTGCTTTGCATGTTTACACCTCTGAAAGGTTGACTGCTCCTGTAACTTTACTAAATCTGCCAGTAATGAGGACTTTCGCAGGTGAACGGTTTGTGTTTTGGGGTCAATTCGGGATTTAGAGGGACACACCAACAATATTTACGATGGGTTTAAGCGTCTATCACATCGACAGCTTTTAGTTTGTTCACCTGTTTTTGATTAGCATTAACATTAGGCTACATCTCGGTCTAGTTCACATTTTCTTTATCCGAAACGAACACTAAAGTTTAAATTTCATATTCCAGAAGAATTTTTAGTAACCACAAATTGTACACGAGTATGGAAAACTGTTAAATTCAACTGCTAAAATTATGTAGCTTAAATTGAAACAGTCACAGTCAAAGTCAAATTTAAAATGCTTTACTTTTTTGTCTCTTCTTGTTTGTGGCATTGTAGAAAAAATACAGCCTATCAATTATGATTTTTTTCCCCTCAAAGGAATTATAGTGTAATTTTGTCATTCTTTAAAAAACCTTTAAAAAAAAAACTAGATGTCATGCATCAGATTCTACTCTATTCGACCTCTTTGTCGCATAGAAAACTTTCCAATGCAATCCTCATCCAGGGTGAGACAATGATGGGAAAGCAGCTCCACCTGCTGTTTACTTTCTGCTGGTGCATGGATGAGGAAAAGAGGATGCGCACACGGAGAGATACGTTTAACTTGTACCTCTACGTTGTTTACCATTGACTACAAAAATGTACATCCATCGTGTATTGAGATATTCATCAAATCCACATATAGAGGAAGTAATCTAAACTAAAATTGTGTTTATTTAAGTAGGTCTACAAAAGACTGTCAAAAAGACCACTTTTATAGGTCAGGGTTTTTCAATTTTTTAGATGCCATTGGACCCCAAATATGACATCCTTGTGTGACCCTTCCTGAAATTTAAAAGACCTCTGTCTTTTATAAACACCCAATTAATATTCACCTTTATATGGCCTATATATATATATATATATATATATATATATATATATATATATATATATATATATATATATATATATATATATATATATATATATATATATATATAATACTGTAATGTACTGTTAAATTTATAATTTATTTAAATCAAATTTCTATTAATCAAAGTTGTTTTCCTTAATTTTAATCCAATTTATTGATTTCAATTTTATTACTTAAAATTCATTTTAAAATTGTATGTTAAATTAAAATGTATCAATTTATTATATTATTATTATTATTAATAATAATAATAATAATAATAATAATAATAATAATAATAAGATTGTGGTTAGTTTATTTAAGCTAATTTATTTACTTTATTATTATTATTATTATTATTATTATTATTATTATTATTATTATTATTATTATTATTATATTCACATGAATGTAATAATAATAATAATAATAATAATAATAATAATAATAATAATAAAATAAGTAAGTAAATTAGCTTACGTAAACATACAAATGTTTGAGAAATACCACAATCTTATTATTATTATTATTATTATTATTATTATTATTATTATTATTATATTCACCTTTTTACAGTTTTGCTTTACAGTGTAAAAAAAATTCTGCCCCCAACTGAAAATTTTCTAGTGACTGATCACATCTAAATTTTTCAGTTGGCCGAATTGAATTTTCAAAATTAAATTGCATCAATTCACAGAAATTAAATTTGACCAACTGAAAAATTTAGATGTGATCAGTCACTAGAAAATTTTCAGTTGGAGACATGATTTTTTTTTTTTTTTTTTTACAGTGTAGGCTTTTCCACATATATTTATTTTAATCAAATGTTTTTATTTTTTATTCTATTTAAAAAAATTGTAAAATGGTAATTTAACATTCAATCATTTGTTTTTAATCTAATATATTTGTTTACTTAATTTTTTATTAGATTTTTTTTTCTCTAGTTCTCTAGACTTTTAAGCAAATATATAAATTATACATAATTACATTTATAATAAAGCAAATGTATTCTTTTTTTTTTTTTTTTACATGTTTTATATGTTAATTTAATAATTTATCTATTTATCTCAAATGCATATATCATGCTTATGGTTTTTCTCTAGAATTTTCCACTACCATCTCTATTTTGTGGCCCCCTGGGAGTACCTGGACCCCTGCACTAGGTTACTACTTTGGAGGCAGTAACCACAAGGTTAATACCACACAGTGGCACAATTTACCCAAATATCCCTTACACGTGGTCATTATTATAAAAATAATAATAATAAAAAATAAAAATAAAAACAGGTCTTAGCACAGGGTTAAGAACATCTCTGACCATCATATTTGTTTTGATCTACAGTAGTCCAGAAGATCAGAAGATCCCTTTACTTTCAGATACAATTTTTCCCAATCCTGATCCTGGAGCACCCCCAACAGGTGATTTGTGTTACAAAAAACTGTAAAAGTAGCCTACATGTTAAAAATGATAGGGTAACATTCCTGCTGGTGGTGCTCCAACAGGTACTTAAAGAACAATGTGCATTTACTTTTTAATTGTAACATATTTAGATATAGGTTAAGCATGTGCATGATGATGATGCATCAGACAATGTGTTATTAGTAAATTATTAGAAATATTTGCTAATTTAGCTCTCATCTTACCCTAAGTGTCTAATTTAATTTTCTACTTTAAAATTAAAACTGTAAATTTTACTCCACAAAAACATTTTAAAACATTAATGTGTCCACAAATATCTCATTAGTTTTTCACAGTGTGCTAATTTACTAGTTTTACGTGTTGGTAGGGTTTGGAAATGTAATAGGACTACAATTGACCCAAAATGTAATAAGTAGTGAGTGTAACTGTTTCAATTAGGCTACTTTATTAATGTAACTGATTACATTTGATTACTGTTTAATTACTTTTCTAATTTCCAGCGCTGAAACGCCTTTTTATCACTTTGTTTTATCAGACAAGTTGTAGCAAATAGAGCTCGTCCTCATATTAAGTGCATTTCCGGGGAAAATGAACGAAAGTTCTTAACTTCGGAAGAACTCACTTAAAAACTGAGATCGGCCAAAACATCCCAACTGGTGTAGACTGTGTAGCCTTGATGTGCTCTGAGTGTACATATCGGCTGGGTCATATTTTTATTGGTCCATGTAAATTTTAATAGTAAATTCTTCAACTGATATTTCTTGGATGTTTAACCATTTAGCCAGACAAAGGGGTTCGTAAATTATTTATAAAATTAGGCCTATTTGTTTTATACATTATTTGATCCTGTTTTATTGTGAAACGTTTTGGAAGACATAGCCTAGCCTATCCTATCCTATTACTTTTTTTATTTATTAAGTAACTCGGTTTTTGTCACAGACAGCCATAAACTATGATTTATTTGCCAGTTAAAGGTTAGTTAGTTCAACCAAAAATGTTGTCATTAATTACTCACCTTCATGCGGTCCAGACCCATAAGACCTCTGTGCATCTTCGGAACACAAATTAAGATATTTTTGTTAAAATCCAATTTCTCAGAAAGGCCTTCATTGGCCACAATGTCATTTCCTCTCTCAAGACCCATAAAAGGTAAAGACGTCACAAAGCTCATCTCACTACAGTGGTTCTACAGGAATTTTATGAAGCAACAAGAATAGTTTTTTTGAGCAAAAAAACAAAAACAACAACAACACAAACTAAATAAGGACTTTTAAGGTGATCGCTTCCTGAAGCGGCTTCAGGAGCCTCGGAGCTTAATGAATCAGCGTTTTGACTCATCAAGATTCGGATCGCCCAACCGCCAATCGGCTAAAATCACGTGACTTTGGCGAACCGAACCGCTGATTTGATACACTGTCAAGGGTTAAGGGTTCGAAGCTTCACAAAGCGTTGTTTTGAAATCCGCCTACATAAGTCGTTCACTAGGCCTACTTAAGTATTTTTGCTCGTCGATACATATAATTATTGTAGAACCACCACTGTAGTGAGATGAGCGTTGTCTTTTGACTTTAGTTTAGTAGCCTAACTTTTATGGGTCTTGAGAGAGGAAATGACATTGTGGCCAGTGGAGGCCTCTCTGAGCCAACGGTTTTCAACACAAATCTTTTCATTTGTGTTCTGAACAAAGTTCTTAGGTGTGTCGAACAACATGAGGGTAAGTAATTAATGACATGATTGTCATTTTTTGGGTGAACTAACGTTAACCCTTTAATGCCAAACTCAGACTACACGCACATGGACCGCTGCCCTCTGTCTGTTAACTGTCCACATCATGGTGCTCAGCTCTGAAGCAAGAGTAGCTAGTTGTTGCTGATCTGCTGTTGTTGAAACTTGATTAGCCTATTTAAAATATTCACAATAGGCCTAAGTCTTAGTAAAGCTGTTGAAGTAGGCCTGCGAGATGTAGCCTAGCCTATAACAATCAAATATTTAAAGCGAGTCTTGGGAATATCTGCTTGTAGATAGTTATCTGTGCCATTAAAATGTATTTACATATTAGAAACCTTAAATAACCTATTGTGCACCTCAGTTTAGTACTTTGAAAATCCACAATTATTAATCATGTAAATGTGAATCTAGTTGTAAAGCAGAGGGAATAAGGAGAGAAGAACAAGAAGTTGTAAGTGTACTGGACTTATAACATCAGTACATTGCAATCAACACTACAGAAGATGAATAGGATGCAACCGTGCATTCCATTAAACCTATGTGACTTGGTAGTGAACCAAAAGCTCAACATATCCACAAAAGATAATGTCTGAAAGAAAATTTTGAGGAAACTTGAATTCAGATTCTCGGTCAAAATCACAATTCATAATACCAGATCATTTACTTCAAGGGGTCTGCTTTAAAGTTCTGCGGGGAATAAGAGGCACAAGTCCACACTGCGCAGCCAATATCACAGAATGTCCTGCTATGTATTTTTTATTAAGTAATGTGGCTATTATATTGAAGACTATTGAGTGTATATAAATAAAAGGACTGCAAATTGAATTTGTCCCCTGTTCAATCAGCTTCTGATAAGATTCAATATAGTAGAACTTTATCTTAGTCATCTTATAGACTTGAAATATTGTTGCCAAAATGAAATATATGGCATTGATTGTTCATGTAAGGAAACCTGTGCAAATTAGAAAGGGTGACGTTAATAATACAATTTATCACTGTATAGCCTGTATAGATCTTTTATGTCAAATCACCACAAAAAATAAATAAAAATAAAGCCAAAAACGGTCACTGATAATTAGGAAGGTCCTTTAGGAGGAGGGACTCAATCTAGATAAGTATTTGATTGGACAAAAGTCTGTGTACTTCAGGATGAGTCCTCAACATTTTTGGTCTTTCTTCACTGAAGAGCAAGAAATATACCCAAGCCATAATTGCTTCCTCTGTATAATTCAGGAATGTTTAATAACTTTTAATCTATGCTCAGGTTGGGAGGACAAACTTCAGGAAATATCAAAGAAAGATTGCTTCTGACAGCTCCAGTAGCGATGGTCTTGATAACAAGCCTGCTGCTATTGTGTCTATATCCACATTAATTCTCGAACACACACAATGTAGAGCAGGGCTTGATGTTGTCCATCGGGAATTGATAGAATCATTGTGGTTTGTTATTGTCTCATGTGATTGTTGTCCCACCCTTGAACTAGTCTGTTGTGTTCATGAGTGAATTATATGTTTGACTCCTATTTTGAAAAGGAAGTCTGAACTGTTGGGTTCAGACATAATGTGCATGAGAACTAAATTGATGACTGAGTAAAGAAGTTAAATGAAGTCCGGCACTCCTGTATTGTATGCTTTTTTATTGCTGTTTAAAAACTCCTGATAGATCCCAATAATTGGTAACAAGGATTAGACTGGTCACGAAGATGGCTGTTGTTAATGTGCCTTTCCCAGATATGTTCCTGCCTTGCCCTGGTGAGCCTGCTATACTGTTCAGCACATGGTTTTGGATATTGGAAAATTATATATGATTTATTGATGCTACTGGGAATGCTTGGCCTGACAAAAGACTGTTCCATTTTGGTCGTATTCCATTTCTTACGGGATTGGCTTCAGCACCTGCAGCATTTCAGAAGATGATAACCTTCATCCTGACTGGCTTTGAAAATCACCTTGACAACATTATCATCCATGAACGTGACGTGTCTATGCATGACAAAACTGTTACAGCATCTAGCAGCTGCTGGCTTTTACAGCTCAATAAAGACAAGTGTTGCTTCCAGCAAACCAGCCTGATTTTCTTAGGTCATACTGTTTAAGCTGAGGGTCTTACTTCTGATGAATCGTGTACAGGAAATTCTCAATGCCCCTGCACTTTGGACTTATTTCGTGGTACAGTAAGTTTTTCCTTATTTTGCCATGGTTGTAGCACCAATGGCTACAAGATTCAAATGGATTCATCTGATCAAAAGAGGCTAAACATAAGCCATGTTTCCACCAGAGGAACTTTCCCCAGAAACTACATGGACTATTGTTGAGGGTATAATTTCGCTGAAAACGGGACTATAGTTTGACTAAAGTAAAATGACTGCTAGCAAACGGCCCTGTTTTGGCATTATTCATACAATTGTCTCCACAGATGCTTCTGACTGCACATATACTGTCTACTGCTGAGCATAAATATGCCACGGTGGAAAAGGAAGCACTAGCATGCATGTGGGCGGCCATTGAGATGTGATGTACATGCACTATATTGCCAAGTATTGGGAAAACCTTCAAAATCATTGAATTCAGGTGTTCCAATCACTTCTATGGCCACAGGTGTATAAAAGCATCAATTACCTGTATCAAGCACCTAGGCATGCAGACTGCTTGATTGGGTCTCTCTCAGGAGCTCAGTGAATTCAAGCCATCTGTGCAATAAGTCCACCATTCGTAAATGTCTTCACTACTAAGTTTTCCACGGTCAACTGTTAGTGGTATTGTAACGAAGTGGAAGCATTTGGGAACAACAGAAACTTGTAAAAAGTAGGCCATGTAAAATCACAGAGCGAGAAGTCACCAACTTTCTGCAGAGTCAATAGCTACAGACCTCCAAACTTTGTGTGGCTTTCAGATAAGCTCAAGAACTGTGTAGATATCTTCATGGAATGGGTTTCCATGGCAATTACATCGTAGCAGTGGAGATGTGTTCTCTGGAGTGACGAATCTTGCTTCTCTGTCTGGCAATCTGATAGACAAGTCTGGGTTTGGCGGTTGCCAGAAGAACGATACTTGCCTGACTGCATTGTGTCAGGTGTAAAGTTTAGTGGAGAGGGGTTATGGTGTGGGCTTTTTTTTCAGGGGTTGGGCTTGACCCTTAGTTCCAGTGAAAGAAACTCTTAAGCTTTAGCATACCAATACATTTTGGACATTTTCATGCTCCCAACTTTGTGGGAACAGTTTGTGGATTGTGCCTTCCTGTTCCAACATGACTGTGCACCAATGCACAAAGCAAGGTCGATAAAGACATGCATGAGTGTTTCACTTTACATACAGATCATCAGTCACTGACATCCATACCACTAAAGGTGTCGCCCATACTGGACTTTGTGTAGCAAGGTGGTCTGCATGTCTTATATCATTTTATTTTGATGTAGTACCGCCCAGTTTCTCAAAATGTTCCTGCTGATTATCTGTCTCTTTTGCCCATTACCTGCTTCTCCTGCTAATGCTGTTGACGCCTATAATCTTCATACATATATTTCTAATAGTTAGCCTCCTTCACCCAGGGACTGGGCGTTGAGTTGTTGCTGTACTAAAAACTGTGACTGGAACTGTCTGTCAACTTTGTCTTTTTGGGCTCACGGCTGATTGTACCTGCTTCTGTTCAATCTGTGCTGGTCTCTATAGTGCATGAAGGACATGAGGGAAAGGTAAAAACCAAACAATGCCATCTAGATTTCTATTGGTGGCCAGGGATGAATGCTTAGGTTCTTGATGCTGTCCGCCTGCTACGTGTGTCAGCTCAACGACAACTGTCAAGTCATGTCCTGCTCCTCTCCAACTGGTGTTGCTGCCAGATTGACCATGGCAGAAAGTGGCTGTTTATATAGTCAGGCCTGGGTTCTCCTTTACTCACACTGTCACTACAGATTCTGCGGTAAAGGTGTCTGTCATCAGTCTTTATCCGCCATGGAAATATATTGAGGATAGTTACTGATTATGGTGTTCCATTTACGTTTGCTGCTTTCACTGCTTTTCTGGAAGGAAGGAATATTTGTCACCATTGTTCCTCTCCTTACCCGGCAGCTAATGGGACTTCAGAAAGGTTCAACCATGTGCTCATGTAATGAACATAGGTAAGAGTAGGTAAGTAAGAGCTGTGTTTGTAAACCTTATACTTCCCTGGCTTCAAGCAACTGATGCTAGCGACTGCGGTCTTTAGTGTCCTTGTTAGCATGTCCATCACCCACGCTGGAGTCCCCATTTCAAATACCGATTGGAGCAGGTCTAGTACACTGTAAAAAAAAAAACACAACAACAAGCATGGAACATACTTTTACAGGTAATTGTCTGTATTTTTTACAGAATTTCCCGTTTTTTTTTTTTCATTATACAGTGAAATGTCAGTTGTTTTACAGATGACTAAGATATACTAACAGATATACTAAGCTTGTATTTCCTATAAGTAACTTGACATATGTGTTAATAATATGTACAATGACTAGTACTGTAAATGTGCAGATTCTGTGCTATATTTTGTAAATTCAACAAATGCTGTAATGTTTGCTATTTATGTATTTTAAGTAATTTAGAGGTTGTTTGTGGTTCTGTAAAAATAAAGATTAATACTGTAAATATGCAAACATTTGATTTTTAATTTATGCTTACTGCATTTTTATAAATAATATCTTAGTTATTGTACATGGAAAACCTGTATTTTAAAAGTAAATTACTGTAAATAGACAGAGCAGATTTATAAAAAATAACTCAGAAAAACCTTCAATTTGCCTCGATTAACCTAAAAATGAGGGGGTTTTTTGCGTAATTTGACTCTAAAATGTTCTATGTATTTTTATGGTTTATTGCACATAATTTTATGAATTTGTTGAGTCTGGATTTTAAAATAATTGTATGAGTCTGGAAACTTTGCTGCCAGAGATTTACCGTTTTTGTTTTTTTTTTGTTTGTTTTTTTGTTTGTTTTTTTACAGTGTACACTCAAACACGCTGTCCAAATGGTCATCCAGTAACTAGCCATGGAAACCTATGGTAACTGAATTATTGCGGGTGTACCATGCCACTCCACATGATGTAACTGGTACTTACTGTCTATTTTGCCATCTGCTCCTGTGCACTCCCCAACACGGCTGTTCTCTGAAGGGTTAGATGGCTGCCTGCAACATAAAATGGAAAAGTACTGATGCTAAAAAAAAAAAGTACACAGGGTACTCCCACTACTTGTTTCCAGGAGGGGGATAAAATGAGGGGAACCCCTTTGTTGACTTTTGTTGATTTTGAAAATGAAGTCTGAATTATTGAGGTGTTTTGTTCTGACATAATGTGTGTGTGAGTGATGATTCCAGGAGATGGATGAAATTGCTAAATAATCTATAAACATTACTGCTGTTTAATCATTTCTGACAAATACCACACCAACCATCATCAAAGAAGGGAAGTTATTTTGATTACAGATTGCAGATAAATCATGTATAACAAATATTGCAATATACCATATAAAAATAAGAATGACTATGTAAAAGTATAGGCTAATGACTATGAATGAGAAGGGAATACATTTTACAATTTAATTTTTATGTGATTTTAAAGTTCTTAATGTTTTATGTCTTTATAACTTTAAATATAATATTTTTTTTCTGTGGGTTTTTAATGTTTTTTTACCAGTGTTGAAAATGTTAGGTGGGTCTTTCTGGTTTCTGGCTCTTGAGTTTGTAGTACTATAGTTTTATATGCATCTGTAACTTTATATAATTTATGAAAGTGTTAGATTAATAGATATTCTGTGAGGTGACACTTGATCCATAGTTTTTTTTTTTTTTTTTATAAATCAAATATTTAATATTAATTTATTGAATATAGCTATTTTTATTTTTGTTCCGCTCCAAAGGGAATTTTGTGTGTGTGTGCTCTATATGAAGTCCGTTACAGTCATTGTCACAAGTTCTGTTTTGTCTTATGTAATGATGTTCATACATTTAAAAAAAAAAAAAAATCTTAAAGGGATAGTTCACCCCCCCCCCCCCCCAAAAAAAAAATCTGTAGTGATTTACATTTTCTTTTTACACATAAGACAAGTATCTGTTATAATCAAAGCAACCTGAGCAAACAAACAATTGAAAATATTAAGATATGCTGAAATTCAGCGCACAATCCCTGTTTGCTTAATAGTGTGTAAAGTGTTGCTGATGTTACCTACAGAGTTACAGAGTTTTAACTTGCAGAAAAAGATTATAAATAAGGTCTGATGAGAGTCTAATGTGTTTACCCCCAAGCTTTATTTAAATCCAATGAAACAATCTTTTATTATAATTATTATTGCACATTTAAATAATAATAATAAAATACCCATTGGTTGCTCTTCACGCGGAAATGTTTATTTCTGTAGATGATTCTTTCATTCCCGTTGCCTGACTCCTTGGGTTTGAGAAGTCAAACAAAAAGAGTAAATATTTGACTCTGAAGAGCTCTTGGGTGTTTGAGAGTGCACACTTTTCCTGAAGCATACTTCTATCTGTGGGTGTCTAATAGATTAAGGAGAAACGAGAGGTCATTAGAAACTAAACTGTGTGCCTACACGGGTCTTTATTGATTCTTTGAGAGCGTGCGCCTAAATGTAAAGAGCTTGGCAAACATTTTAATTTACGTTATACATCTAGGATGCAGCATTTCGCAGTTACTAACCGGCTAACACTGTTTAGAATTAAACATGATAATAAAAGTTGGCTAATCAATAGCGTAAAGCCTTTTTTTTTTACTGAAAGTGTTCGTCTCGTCCGTATTTTTCGACCATCGGAAGATTTAGGAGGAAAAAATATATACTTTTTTTTCAATTAATTGTTTTTTTTTTAAATACTTTGATTAATCAGCAGACTAGTTTAACGGAAACGTAAAGTCTTTTTTAATTCCGTTTGGAAACGCATAACTAATAATTCAGTATAGACATAAGCAGCTAGACGTGTAGCAGTAGATAGTTGCCCAGATCCCGTTCATCCCTATTCAAAACCATGACAACAAGAAACAAGCACGGATTTATTCGAGAAAGTTAAAGGACATTGTGCGGGGGCGTCAATCAAGCATTATTTCAGGACTGAACAAATGCAAAATCTTGACTGGAACAAATGCTTCCAACGGGTCTCGGACGCGGGGCTACATTTCCCTCTTTTGTTCCTGGTCGCTGGTTGGCATGTATTTGTGTTCCTTTTTTCGGCCGACCACCCAGGACGACTAGACGAGAACGGATACCCACTCTGTTTGGGAGGGTCTATGCAGTCATCCAGAGCGCGCTCTAAGACTAGGCAGTTTCAGGAATCATCCGAACCCAATGATATAGGCTATGCCTCGTGCACTTACTGGTGAGGTGCAGGAGTAAGCAATAGCCCATAACGATATATTGCTGTCTCCTTGATATCGGAATCTTTTCTAAAAAATAATAATAATTTAATTTAAAAAAATGTTTTACGGTCTTTATTCTATTTATCTCGGATTTTTATCGGAGGAAATACCTGAAGAAAATGGAACTTATATAAATTCATAAATAGGAATATTTTGTAACTTTGGATGTGATTTAGATACAAGTTTTAAACATAAAGTTTTAAATTCACATCTCAAAAATGTATTTGCTGGTTCTTTATCTTTTTTTTACAGTAGTATAGCTAAGAGCAGGGTACTTTTCCATGAGCCCACCTATATATATATATATATATATATATATATATATATATATATATATATATATATATATATATATATATATATATATATATATATATATATAGGCTATATTTCATGAATTGCCATGAAATATCACCCTACATTTAACCCGTTGTTTGTGTAATAACACCTGCAATAAACGGCATTACCCCAATAAACGAATTAGGAAAACCAACTCTGGGACGCTAATGGATCACTTTGTATGCAAATATCCGATATGTTATTTGAGAGGGGGGAAAGAAGGGAGGGCTCTTGTTGTCACTTGCCACCCAAGACGTGATTCAGCCTCAACAATTACCATTATCTGTTTCCCACTTTTCACGAATTCGGACGAATCAGTAATGATGAAGAGTGTTACCCTCCATCATTGTGAAAGTAACGGGCTATTCTTTGCCGAGTTCACACCTACCATTACAGGGATTTAAGTACACGAGTCATTGAGGTACTTAGAATCCATAAGGAGGAGAGGCCTCAAAGCAGCCACCAAGTGCTGTTTATATAAACACCGCGACATCAGTGTACACATTGTCACTTGGATGTGCATCTTGAAAACGCACACATCACTTCAGCACTACGCGACTGAGGATAGCTCTTCAAGACCGAGAACCACCAGTCCTGGAACTAACAGCACTCCAGATGGCTATTTCTAACAAGTTCAGTTTCACTGTGAGAAGTATTTTGGATTTGCCAGAAAATGACTCCGAAAGCATCGCGCACCATTCTCCAGTGGACACGTTTTCCGTCTCACCCTACTCGTCTTGGACTGAAAACGACAGAGGACATACATGTAAGTTCCTGAAAAAAAATTAAACAAATTTACAATTAATTTTAAGAAAATGTTTAAAATGCCCATCCTATGTATCATATCAGCATTAAAGTATATTTGTATTTTGATTACCATGTTACCATTTGGTAACTGTACAGTCCAGGCCTACACGTTTTTTCGTTTTGTTTTTTCAGATAGGCCTATACATCTAATCATAGCATCTCATTTTTTCTTTAGCGTCAGACGAGAGCAACCTTGAGGCTTCACCGGACTCCACCGGGCCAGATGAGCTCTCAGTGGATACAGAGCATGAAAAGAGGAAGAAGCGACGCGTGTTATTCTCCAAGGCTCAGACTTACGAACTGGAGAGACGCTTTCGTCAGCAGCGGTACCTGTCCGCTCCGGAACGAGAGCAGCTGGCGCACCTGCTACGTCTCACGCCCACGCAGATCAAGATCTGGTTCCAAAACCACAGATACAAAATGAAGAGAGCGCGGATAGAGTACGCCCAGGATCTCAATCAGCCACCGGTTTTGCGCAGGGTCGTGGTGCCCATTTTGGTCCGAGATGGTAAACCGTATCAGAACTGCACTCTCGATGCAGAAAAGGGAAGCTGCATCGTTCCCCCAACAGTCCCATCATCACCTTTCAGCGTTCAAGGTTTCCATTCTTTACAGCAGCAGACGCCTTTTGCGCTTTTCCCGACATATCAGCACTTTACCAACACAGCGGCCTCCCATCAGCACTTTTGTGTTTGGTGAGACTCGCTTGACCACACGAACTATTTCGAGACTTAGGCTACCCCAGGACAGCGCATGGATTCATCTTGATTCAATTTGTTTTTAATTACATAAAGTCTTAGGTATATTAAAGTCTTTCAGCGTTGATAAGATAAAAATAAATAAATAAATGCTGTTTGCACATATTATGTGGTCTATTTAGTTTTGTTTTTGGCTGTTGCGCTTTGCAAATTGTTTGTGTATTAATTAATTATGTGTATTATGGTCTAGATAGTGCATTTTTTCAAGTTTTTTTTCTCAAACAAAAGATTATATATAATTGAACAAAATAAATGTTTTATGCTTTATATAGTGAATAATGTAGTCATGATTTGGATGAAACTGCATCATCTTAAAATGTTAGCCTATGTTTTCGTTCTTTATTCTTCTATGTATTAGCCTACAAAAAATCTGAGAATAAAAAAAAATATTTTAGCAATGTATGTTTGAATTGACCATACATATTATGTTTATACATTATATTAAATATTTTTAAGCATGAAATCACTCATTTTAATAATAACATTTTTAAAAGACTTTATTCCTTCTTTGGTTTTAGTAATTTTTGTCATTTGATTAGTATAATTATTTCATCTTTCTGTTAATCCCCGCAATTGTTACATAGTGTTTGTATAAAAGATCTCAGATTGAACAGAAAAGAGTATGAGAATTAGCGCACAGCAAGAGGTGAGTGGCTTTTGTAATGTTAAGACGTCCACTTTCACCCAACAGAGCAAATAACCATCTTAAAGAAAGAACCCTTATTTAAGACTCAACAGTGAACACTGAGGAAGAAATGTTAGATGCACAATGGATGTTGATTCTTTCTTGTTTGATTCAGGAACTTCTGGCTTTTATGGTCTTTTTACTGTAGGCTTTACGAAATATGTAGGCCTATGGCGCGTTACAAGCGTTTCTGTTTGTTTAAAGCGTTTGATTTGAGAGGTGATTAAAGATTAGGTGACTAAATTAGAAAGACCTAAGTTGTTAATTGTTCTTAAACATGTTTTCCAACACACCAAAACAATTAGCCTTACAGCATCGGTTTGTGACAAACTGCACTGTGACTAGAAAGTTCATGCAACTCACGGCCTCCTCCATATTTTAAAAGAAGGTGATCATTGTAACATTGATGAAAGAGGCGTGTTTTCTCGTGCTTTCTCAATCCTGAGCTTGTCCCAATTAATTCAGCAAGCCATTTAGTATCATCCTTGTCACCTGGTCTTTTGTCCCCTCTCTCAGGCCACCTTGTACTACATATGGAGGGGACTGACCGTTGCGCTCTCCTCGCTACATCTTCCCCGAAACACTTTTTTGTGTCGTCCTCTGAATGGACCATTGTGTGGCTCCCAAAAGGACCTAGACAAAATCCGCAGTGTCTCAATTCTCGTGATGTTTAATCAGTCCCGGGTGACAAATTTATGGGCTTTAACAAGACAATGGAGTTTTAAAAGTCGTTGGGTTTGGGGAGTGACAAAGACAGGCTTTTAGTGGTCTCCCCTTGGTTTATGGCGAGAGTTGGCCACACCAACTTGGTAGTAACACAGTAAAACCCAACAATTGCGCTTATGAAGCTGGGTTTTCTCCTAAGTACTTGATCCTTGATTTAAAATAAATCGTGTGATTCGACGAAACATTTAGGCAACCTTTTGTAAAGTAAAATAAGTAAATTAAATAAATAAATAAAAATATATTATTAAAAAATATATAACAAAAATGGCTTATTTGAACACACCAGATGGCTGAAAATAAAGTTTTTGTTTTGTTTTGTTGATATTTTTAGTTATCACAAAGAATCGCAGAGACAATTTTGTACCTTAAATAATAAATAAATGTCATGTGCAACATGTGTCATTATAAATGCGTTTTTATACCTCCAGTTGGTCTGTCAGACATCAAGTTAACATTAAAGTGAAACAAGGGGGTGAAAAAATTACGTCCCCCGTTTTGGTTGCCTGGCTAAACGGTGTCACTCTGCCACCTTGAGGTTAACAGCGTATGGTGGGCCAGGGTGCGTTTCCCAAAAGCATCATTAGCCAAAGCGCAAGTTCCGTCATTTTCAGCATAGTTTAACGAAACCATAGTTCCAAAGAACATTAGCAGACAACAAAGTTGTGGGGTTGGATCTACATCTCTCGACCTTTGGTTACATTGTAAAACGTTCTCCAATTGAAAATGTTATAGTGACTGATCACATCTACATTTTTTTCAGTTGGCCGAATTGAATTTCAGTGAATTAAATTACATAAATTCACAAAATTTCAATTCGGCCAAATTAAAAAAAAAAAAATCAATTAACAGAATTTCAAATCGGGCAAATGAAAAATTTAGATGTGATCATTCACAAAAAAATTTAAAATTGGAGACGTGTTTTTTACATTTCCTGTTTGAAATGGAATAACGAGAACACATAAATCGTCTCGTTTATTCGTTTTTTTGTTTAGTTTAAAAACGAAAAATGAGATTTTGGCTCGATTTTTCATATTTCGTTTGCGGTTTATAAAACGGTTTATGGGTTTGATATTTCGTTTCCACACGTGGGCGGCGCCGAAACGCCTCTTTCATCTGATTGGTCAAACAGCTCCGCCTTCAGCGCGAGCTCTTCATTCTGTCAGGCAGAATACAAGTGCGGGACTGACAAATGCAATTTAATTAAAATACATGTCCGAAAACACCACACACTGCTAACTACACACAATATTTAAAGCAGAAATATGTTGCTATATGAAAGATGTTGTCACGTAATTCGTGCTGTTGCGATTTGCAAGCGACCTCCATTAATGTGAGCCATAGGCTATTATTTGAGGATGATAGCCTGTTTCTCATTGATAAATACGGTGCAAATAGTCCCGTCTCTTTGGATAAAAGGGAAATGGAAATAAAAATAAATAACAGGCTGAACTGTACATGATAATATGTCTGTGATATTTGCCACTCTCGTCTTTTATTTACATCAAAAGGCAGGTAGGCATGTGTGACATTTCAATAATCAAGAAAATTGAATAGAAATACAGTTTATATTTGTGAATGTGTCTATTCTGTTCACGTGAAAAGAAAGAGACAGAAAAGTGAGAAGTATCAGTAAACATACATTAATTGATACTGACAAAATTAGCAGTTTGGGTTTAATTAAAATCATGTCGGTTGAAGAGCACGACATAGGCCTACCTTTAAAATCGTATTATTTTTATTATAAAACAGATAATAAATAATGAATTGGGTGATGTTTCTCTGAGTTGTCTTTATTAAGTTTGCTTGAGAGCTCCAGCATATAGTCCTATTTAAATATTATTTATTATTAATATTATGAGAACTATAATGCTTCACCAAACTCAGCTCAGACCTTCAGACTGGTCTGACTCACTTATATCTTTTCTAACGGGTCAGACTTACTTTCCCAAAAAATCCCATTGACTTGCGTTATCTGAGCAATGATGGCCGTAATGATTAAAGCTGTCCACTAGAGGGGGCGACAGGATAAGTCTTTTCTACTCACTTTCCCTGTTTGCAACAGTTTAAATGACAAATTAATTTCATTCATAAATAGGCCATATCTGTCTATGAGAACAAGCTTTACACTTCAAGCTGTACAACTTATTAAAACTTGAACACTGCTTGAGAGTTTGCCACTCTTTAGTTTCTTTTAAGATATTCACACTTTTGCATTTAGGGCCTAATGTTTGTCCATCTGGAACTTGCATTTGTAATGAGCGTTATATTTTAAGCCCTACTTGCTGTTGATAAATTTTATTCATGTAAAGAGCTAATGTCAGGGCAAATGTCCTGCAAAGTTTAGCTCGACTATTTATATAGGCCAATGTACACTAAATGTCAGTAATGTACACTTGTAATTAAAAAATACTGTAAAGTATTACATTTAGCAAATCACTACATCACAAGTAATATAACAATATTTTTTTTAAAAAAAAATTTGATTGAGTAAACAAGATATTTGTATTTGTAAATATGTTTTTATATTTTGAATTTGTCACTAGGCTTAACTCAACATTGGCAGCCATTGATAAATTAGAGAATACGATTTCAAGGCCGTATTCATTCATTATAAAATAGTATCTAAGTATTTTTTGGTGATGATGATCTTGTTTTATATTATATATATATATTTAAGGAGGGATAAGTCAAAGTAATTTATGTGGTAACCTTTTTCTTTTTTTAAATTGTCACAGAGATGCTGAAAAAGCTGCCCTTCACTACCTTAGCAAATCGAGTAGCGGTTGGAGGCCTCTCAGGTTTTGGAGAATGTATCCAGACAGATTCAAGACATGGTTTCCAGTACATAGGGAGCAGCACAAAGGGCAAACCTAGCAAGTTCCAGATGGACAAACATTAGGCCCTAAATGCAAAAGTGTGAATATCTTAAAAGAAACTAAAGAGTGGCAAACTCTCAAGCAGTGTTCAAGTTTTAATAAGTTGTACAGCTTGAAGTGTAAAGCTTGTTCTCATAGACAGATATGGCCTATTTATGAATGAAATTAATTTGTCATTTAAACTGTTGCAAACAGGGAAAGTGAGTAGAAAAGACTTATCCTGTCGCCCCCTCTAGTGGACAGCTTTAATCATTACGGCCATCATTGCTCAGATAACGCAAGTCAATGGGATTTTTTGGGAAAGTAAGTCTGACCCGTTAGAAAAGATATAAGTGAGTCAGACCAGTCTGAAGGTCTGAGCTGAGTTTGGTGAAGCATTATAGTTCTCATAATATTAATAATAAATAATATTTAAATAGGACTATATGCTGGAGCTCTCAAGCAAACTTAATAAAGACAACTCAGAGAAACATCACCCAATTCATTATTTATTATCTGTTTTATAATAAAAATAATACGATTTTAAAGGTAGGCCTATGTCGTGCTCTTCAACCGACATGATTTTAATTAAACCCAAACTGCTAATTTTGTCAGTATCAATTAATGTATGTTTACTGATACTTCTCACTTTTCTGTCTCTTTCTTTTCCCGTGAACAGAATAGACACATTCACAAATATAAACTGTATTTCTATTCAATTTTCTTGATTATTGAAATGTCACACATGCCTACCTGCCTTTTGATGTAAATAAAAGACGAGAGTGGCAAATATCACAGACATATTATCATGTACAGTTCAGCCTGTTATTTATTTTTATTTCCATTTCCCTTTTATCCAAAGAGACGGGACTATTTGCACCGTATTTATCAATGAGAAACAGGCTATCATCCTCAAATAATAGCCTATGGCTCACATTAATGGAGGTCGCTTGCAAATCGCAACAGCACGAATTACGTGACAACATCTTTCATATAGCAACATATTTCTGCTTTAAATATTGTGTGTAGTTAGCAGTGTGTGGTGTTTTCGGACATGTATTTTAATTAAATTGCATTTGTCAGTCCCGCACTTGTATTCTGCCTGACAGAATGAAGAGCTCGCGCTGAAGGCGGAGCTGTTTGACCAATCAGATGAAAGAGGCGTTTCGGCGCCGCCCACGTGTGGAAACGAAATATCAAACCCATAAACCGTTTTATAAACCGCAAACGAAATATGAAAAATCGAGCCAAAATCTCATTTTTCGTTTTTAAACTAAACAAAAAAACGAATAAACGAGACGATTTATGTGTTCTCGTTATTCCATTTCAAACAGGAAATGAAATGATCAGATGATACACGGACCTTGTTTGCATGACACGTGGACTAAATCGTTATATTGAACAAAATAAGCAAGCTGACATTCAGAACAATAGCCTACTACAAGTGTCATTTCAGACTTTTAGTTTATCAAGAGATTTTTGAAGAGTGCGCATGTGCGGACGTGCTCTAGTAGGCCTAAGTAAGAACGAGCATATTGAATATGAAAATAAAGCTAAATAACTGAGAAATTAGGCCAATGCTGCCTTCACGTTCTCTTGAAATTCGCGCAGCCTATAAGAGTTTGATATAGGTGAAATTTGCACATAAACGCCATTTTTTTTTTTACGAAATTTGCCCATTTCGTAATCAAGACTTCAAAAGTGGGAATTATCACATTTCTGATATAGCACGTGAAGGCAGCAATAATTAGTCTAGCATTAAGGCTATGTCAAGATGATTCATTAATAAGTTATTAGCCTACTACACAATTAGCCGACGTGGTTGACGACAAATTTGTGACAATAGCCCATTAGGCTATAGCTAGATCAGGGATGGGCAACCTGAAAAGGTTTAAAAAAAAAAAAAAAAAAAAGATTTAAAAAAAGAAGAAGCAATTAGAGTCAACTCCAAAGAACCTTTTATGCTAAAAGGGTTCTATTATGACAAGAAAGAACCCTCTTGGCACTTAAAAAGGGTTCTAAATAGAAAATACAAATACGTAGCGCTGATGGAACATTTTCTTCTAAGAGTGTAGCCTAGTAGGCTATTGAAGAAATCAACTAGTCACAACTGTACTGTCGCAAATTTGTCGTTCAACCACGTTGGCTAATGGTTGTGGAATAGGCCTAATTCTTTTAGGCATAATGAATTCGTCTTAGATCGAATTAATTTAATTTAAATTAATTAGGCTAATTATTATTAAATAGGCCTGCTAGCCTATAAGGCTATTATTACATGATGGCATCTGATGACCATGCTGCTTTCACGTGCTAAATGATAATCCCCAGCCCCACTTCTGAAGTGATAAGAGCTCGTCATTTATGCTGCATTCACGTGCTATCAGAATTATCGTAAATATTTCTCTTAGATGAAAAGGTACTATATAGAACCTTAAAAGGTTATATCGGCGCTATTTGGAACACCTAAAAGGTTCTATATAAAACCCTTTTTAAGTGCCAAAAGGGTTCTTTCTTGTCATTATAGAACCTTTTTAGCATAAAAGGTTCTTTGAAGTTGACTCTAAATGCTTTTTGTAATTTTACTTTTTTTTTTTTTTTTTTTAGCTTAAAAGGTTCTTTGGAGTTGACTCTAAATGCTTTTTTTTTTTTTTAAACCTTTATGCTAAAAAGATTATATTATGACAAGAAAGAACTCTTTTGGCACTTAAAAATGGTTCTATATAGAAACTTTTAGGGGTTCTAAATGCGTAGCGCGGATAGAACCTTTTCTTCTAAGAGAGCACATGAATGGTCTTTGAAGTCACTCAATTCAATACAATGAGCTCGTAATTACGACTTTGGAAGTGGGAAATAGTAAATTGCCTTACTAAACTATTTTTTCTCTATAAACTGTTAAACTATAGGCTCGTTCTTACGTAGCCAACTAGCAGGGTACATGCGCAATCTTTAAAAAAAGGTGCTTTAAATCTCTAGACGTGAATTAGGCTACATCTGTATGAAATAAAAGGATATATAGATTTTAGGCTACTGGATGTCAGTTTTCTTATTGTGCTCAAGATAAGAATTTATTAAGTCTGCATGTCTACTTTGCGATGCAATGCCTTCGGGAAACGCACACCAGGCTCAGAAGGAAACTAATATCCCATCTCCCATGAGCACTCTCTATGCAAACTGCGTGGCTGTCACTCTCCACTAGATGTCACAATAGCATCGTGGATTCGAAGGGTGACTATAGCGTCTGCTGTCAATATTTACTGCACATCATGTGCGTCAATATCACTCTAGTCCAGTCCTACCGTAAACAAACGTAAATAAAACACATTAGATATAATATAATATAATATAATATAATATAATATAATATAATATAAAACTCTTTATAACTAAATGATGACATATTTTCAAAGGCTATAGATATATATGTATATTGAAAACGTAGGCTATAGCAGGAAGCGCTGAATAAAACTCCGGTTTGTCAATAGAAAAATAGGCTAGGCCTATATGAAAAACAACACAAATCGTAGGCCTACTGCTAATTGCCGTTAATTGACCATGATAGCCGTACTCCAGTAAAGAGGTGCGAGCCTGATTAAGATAATTAAGAGAGCCTTTTGTAAACTGGATCAAGTAGGCCGAACACCTTGAAAGCAACGTTGGACGCCGCATAGTTTTGACACTAATTGTTTTAATTGCACGCGCGATTATCATCACTGGTGCACAAACTACGACCACCTGTGCTATACCATAGAGAAATGCCGTTATCTGCAGGTTTCAGGAGGTTAACAAGCTGACTATCACGATCATTTTCACGAAGTTTGAGCACTGCCTAAAGATGTGAACGGTTGAAAAAATAAATTTTTTATCATAAAACTGTAAAAAGTTGCGAATGTGCTGTTGGCATTAAATAAAAAATAAAACCACCCGACTTTGCACACTGTTTGGACTTTATTGATCGAGCGTGTTTCGTCATTTGGAAATGTTCAGGCTGTGACCACCAGAAGACGCTGTATTCCCTCGTGTTAAAGATTTTTTGACTCAATAGTATATGGTTTGTTATTCTATATAAAATTTATATTTTGATCTCCTTTTGTATTATTGTGGCGTAAACGCAACTTGACAGTTCTATTAGATATATACCCTATTATTATACTATAGGCCTATGTAATGACACGTGTTTGTGTTCCTGTTGTTGCTCTTCAGGGCAGCTGGTTTTTCAGATTTGAAACACTTGGGAGTGTTCCACAAGACAGATAGCTACAAAGAAATGCACAGTGGAAAAAAAAATGCATTTTCGGGTAGAAAGCAAAAACGCAAAATTAAAAAGAAGAAGTATTTAGTCTACTGTTTTAACAAAGTGTTATTTATACTCGCAATTATTTCATAATCAGACTCCGACTGATTTTTTTGCATTTCTTGTGTTGAGCTGTTTTGGACTGCTTTAGACGGAGTACACGAAAGAGATTTCGAAAAGATTTCGGAGAGCACGAAATCTTTAGCACAAAGAGAGAGAGAGAAAAATAGGCATTTTAGCCATAACTCTAAGGGCCTATTTTAAAAAATAAAACTAGTCCTAAACCAAACAGCCTCTGTAATCCCTGATTGGTAAAAGCCAAGATCAATTGATTCCATCTAAATCTGCATACTTTTTTTTTTTAGAAGGTTCCAGCGCTTAGCGGCGAAGACTTTCGATGAACTTAGGTCTTGATTAAAACGAAAGTTTACACCAAACATTTAAGTCTACAATATGGGAATCTTTATCACTCACTTGTGATTTGTCTAGTTTATCCAAAAGACTCTTGGTGTCCCAAAAGGTTTGCTTGCTTCTCTATTTGGCTGTCTTATATATATATATATATATATATATATATATATATATATATATATATATATATATATATATATATATATACCACGATAAATTGTAAATTAGTTATAACCAAATATTTTTGCGATATTAGGATGACGAAAACAAAATGAAAATATGTAATGGTGTAGCTAAATTCAACTTTTATATTTTCAAAATAGAAATATGAGGGAATGGCTAATATAGCATAATAATAATAATAATAATAATAATAATAATAATAATAATAATAATAATATGACATTAAATTAAAATAGTCTGTTTTGTAAAAAATTATCTGGTCGATTTTGTTAAGTCTTCTGTCCAATCATACACATTTCTGTAAAAATGCTTTTCTGTCCAGCTGTAGGCTGAGGGAGACTTATAGGGCGTCGGGAAGCACTGGTAAGCTATGTATTGAACCTACACGGAGCTACTTATGGACTTTCTCGTGTAATTTTATCGTCGTTAACTTTACCTGAGAGCATCTCCTCCTCCCGCGTTCATTTTCCCCAGTAGCCTACCGCGTGTCTGAGCCGAGTGGATGGGAATCTGGACGACACGTTGCCTATGTCCAATAATATCAGACGGAAACGGGCTTAATCATTTACTTGGCCTCTTAACACGCGCATATGTATTTATTTATTTGTCAGTCAGTGTTCCTGAGTCGTCGAAAGGGCCCTTTGCGTGTTTGAGTACGATGGCGCATAATACAAACACGCCTGCAATCACCAGAAGCCTCTTGTGGCCATTAAAAGTCAGTAGTTCAACTCAAGCTTTTTTTTTTCTTTTTTTTTCAGAAACTGAGTGGTTCTCAAAGTCTGAAGTCCGCATATGCACTCACATCAAGGGGCCCTTATAAACATCACTCCAGCTGTCAATATTTCATCCTTTGCTGTGTTGCTTGCTGTTCTTGCAAACCTCACCACCGAGAAATAAACAGCCTCGCGCTCAAAATGAACTTCGGACGAATTAAATTTACGCGCAGGTGTTGTTACTCGCGTAAATGTTTTCGGGGTTGGGGGATGGCATGGGTAGCTGAAGACCGCGTAATAGAAATTGTGCGTGGGTGCACAGATGATAGCGCTGCTTTGTATTGTTGCCCTGGCTGCTGATGCCCCGCCTCTGATGGAAGCCTTAAACCTGGCACCAAGCTAAAACAAACGAAAGTCAGCTTCGAGCTCCCACTCAAACCAATTAAGGCGGACTCCAGTGCACACTCATACGTTTCCATCCTGCTGCAGCGACGGTGAAACAACAGGAACAGAGGAGCTGGCCAAAAAAAGAAGGAGAGATTGCCTTGCCTTCTAATTTCTCCCTTTCCAACACAGAACAATGTCGATGAGCCCTAAGCATACGACTCCTTTTTCTGTATCCGATATCTTAAGTCCTCTTGAAGAGAGCTACAAAAAAGTGAGTATGGAGGGGAACAACTCGGGGGCTCCACTTGCCTCGTACAGACAACCCCAAGTCACGCAAGCGGCGATGCAGCAGCACCACATGGGCCACAATGGAACAGTACCCGCTGCCTACCACATGACTGCAGCTGGAGTTTCCCAGCTGTCACATACAGCCATGGGGGGCTACTGTAACGGGAATTTGGGCAACATGAGCGACCTGCCGGCCTATCAAGACGGTATGAGAGGCAGCACGACGGCCACCAGCTGGTACGGAACGAATCCTGACCCACGCTTCTCTACAAGTACGTGAGATTTGTATTTCAAAGAACTGTTTGGGATTTTATCTATATATATATATATATATATATATATATATATGTATATATATATATATATATATATATATATATATATATATATATATATATATATATACACTTGATGTAGCCTATTAAACATGTCAGCTATAAATTGTACTATTTTAAATGATGTAGTCTGCAGTCTGTAGCCTTTTCGGCTTTTTTAGCTGTAAAACGGGGAAATATGTTAAGCCAACCACACGTTAAACATGGCAGATGCTTTATCTGAACCCAAACAAACTGTATCAATTAACAGACTCTTAACCGCCGTTCCAGTGTTTGTCCAAAGCAGGGAAAAGTCAAACAAGAGACGATTGCGTAATAGTGCACAATCGCAATATTCTCTCATTTTTTGACTGAGCTAAGGAGCGTTTGTATTTTTTGTGGTCATTATTAGTATTTAATAATTATACTGTATGCTTTTAAGTTGCAACGCTAATTTAGACGATTCTTTTTTGCAGTCTCTCGTTTCATGGGTTCCTCGTCTGGTATGAATATGGGCAGTATGAGCACTCTGAGTTCTTTGGCGGATGTTGGTAAAGGCATGGGTCCGCTGACGAGCACACCTCGCAGGAAGAGACGAGTACTCTTCTCCCAGGCGCAGGTGTACGAGCTTGAACGACGATTCAAGCAGCAGAAGTACCTCTCCGCGCCGGAAAGGGAACATCTGGCCAGCATGATTCACTTGACTCCGACTCAAGTTAAAATTTGGTTTCAAAACCACCGATATAAAATGAAAAGGCAGGCCAAGGACAAAGTGTCCCAGCAGCAAATGCAACAAGACAATGGCTCCTGTCAGCAGCAGCAACAGTCTCCACGGCGGGTGGCCGTGCCAGTGTTGGTGAAAGACGGAAAGCCATGCCAAGGCAGCAGCCATACACCCAACACTGGTGTTCAAAACCACCATCACCAGGGAGGAAACGTCATGATTATGTCCAATAACAGTTCTTCAATGGGCCAGCATCAAAGTCAGCAGGTAGGCAGCGCCGGTCAGTCCCCAGATCTGGGTCAACATGCTGCAAGCCCCCCATCTCTCCAAACCCAGGTACCCGGCCTGTCACACCTGAACTCTTCCGGTTCCGAGTATGGAGCTGCCTTGCCCTGCTCCGCTCTGCTTTATGGCAGGACATGGTGACCCCGGAACAGACAATAACACAATAACAAAATGACAGGTGGATGCAGATAATCTGTATACTCTGCTCAAAAAGACCATGCGAACAGTGGTTGCGCTCTGAAACCCTTGTCTCCTTTCTGGAGGGAGAAGTGACAAGGCTGCAAGCAACACAAGGATTGCCAAATGTTAAAAGGTATCAACTCTTTTATTGTGAGGATGAGCTCCAAAACACCATTAAGAAGATGGAATTATTTATATACACTAGATTTTAAATGGAGACTGATTGAAACACTAAAATCACAAATATTCTGTTGGATTTAAAAATGAAGACGCACCCCTCACAGTTAGACTTCTAAATACCTTTCATGATTTCTCATAGATTTCATTGTAAAACGTAGCTTGTATATTTCTGTAAAAGGTTTGGACTGATTACATAGTTTTTAGCGATAGGCTATGTATATTGTACAAAATTTTTATCGATATTAAGGGTCACATGTTTTTTTTTTTTCAGTTCCAATGTTATTTGTACGTTTAATTTTTCTGTAACTTATATAGATATTTGACTTAAGCGCAGTCATACAATCATATAAATAAATTATGACAATAACAACAATAGCCTAACAATACGTTTATTTTAGATTTGGTTGTAAGAATCTATCACTCGGCGATGCTAAAAAGTGGGACCAAGTGAAAAACATTTCTTCACGATTAATAAAATGGAAATAGTTTCAATGTCAACAAACTTTCACACAATTAGCCTTTACATTTGTAGGCCAAGCTTTCTAAATACTAAGGATTTTCTGCTGCAGTCGCACATTGTTTGCAAACGACAATTTCTACTGTTTGTAATGGATATTCCTTCAGAATTGTGGAGCTGGACAGGCCTAGTAAAGTGTTCATTCTGCAAATAGTTATGTAGTTTTCTGTGTGTCGCAACACTCATGAAGTCACATATGTCAGAAGTTAATTTGGCGTTTTAAATGCTAACTTTGTGCCGTGTTCAACCATTTTTATGCAGTCGAATACCCCCGAATCCATTTACGTGCAAAATGACGACGCACAGCAATTATTAAATATTTTAAAATGTTTAGCCAGACAACTTACACATTTTCCATACCAATTTGATTAATAATAAATCTCGATCCTAAGTTAATTGTATTTAGTGAATAGCAATGAGATGTAGCATAATATGCCTTTCCTAAGTAAACGAAGTTTTTGTAGATCTTTTTGGAACTCTTTGTCGTACCAAGAATGAGTCAGTGCAGGTGAGGTCTCCACTCCTTGAGAGAAACTCACATCAAACAAACGCTCCTAAAAGCTAACTTATCAATCACATCGCTGTACAAACAGCAGTATTCTCCTAAATAACCTTGCAAGACGAAATAAACACACTTATCAGAGCGCCGTCCATCAATAGCGTGTTTGTGAAGATCAGAGGTGAAATCAAATGCCCCCGTGTTTACGTATTGATAAAGACCGTAAACATCAGAGGGCTGAGGTAAGATTGACCGAGTTGCCAGCTAGAACATTTGAAAGTGCATGCCGTGTGTTTCTCTGTGAAAGATGTAGCCTAGTTCACACAAGGAAATAACGGAGTCAAATTTGATATTTCCACTTGACATATATTTGACATGCTTTGACCAAATTAAAATTAATTCATATAAATTGTCCACATAGGAATCGGTAGCCTACTGACATACAAAGGACGCTGGCCCACTCGCGAAATCAGATTTCTTTCTTTTTCTTTCTTTCTTTCTTTCTTTCTTTCTTTCTTTCTTTCTTTCTTTCTTTCTTGTTTTAATAATACCCGATTTATGGGTATTACCCTAATTATGTTTTTTTTTCAAATTACATTTTGGACTTCTGTGATTTATACTGTAGAAGTGTAAACTGTGTGATTTACTACATGATATGGAGATCTTAATTATAGCTATAAATCGATTATGCGGTGCAAAACATTTATATAACTTTTCAATTATATTTCAATTATACAATTCAATAGTTTCGACAATGTTATTGTTATTTCAAAGATGTTAATAACCCCTTGATTAAATGTGTTTCCCCACAATTACACTATTCTCTTGCCCTTATAATTGCAAAAAAAGTAGGCTAAGTGACTAAAACGACCAAAATCGACATATTCCCAGAAGAATATCCTTTTCGTTGTGGGGGAAATATTTTCTTAAATTATTTTAATATCTTTTTGCTTGACAAACCAGAGCTGAAGAACATCGATTGGTCTTTTAGTGTTTATAACCTTATGGAAATATAGTAATAAGCGGTTCGCCGATTGCCCTGATATTTGATGGGCTACCGCGCTCCAACAGCGATAGTAGCTTTAACTATTAATGCAAAGCAAAACTTCTACAATAGGCCATTAGGTAAAATGGTCGGTGCGGCCCTTGTTGCTGTTCACGTCTGGGTTTTATAGCTTTTATTCGCAAATAAAACCCTCTGCATGTAGTAAACCTTCAAGTGATGAAGGTATTTATAAGAAGCTCTCGCGCCAGTAAGCGGGCAATGGGGCGCGCGTTTTAATGACTCGCTGATTGTAATGGCGCTCTTCTTTTCTGTGAAGGGTCGTTAAATCAACAGATCATTTTGTCGATTATGTCCGAAATTATACTTTCGAAGGCCTACAGATGCTTCTTTTACTTGCACTGATACTCAATTATATGTAACCTCCACCTAAAACTCTAAGCAATATCTATATGTGTCTAAGAAGGCCAGAATAATGGGCTACTATTGTGAGTATGATTCTAAAATAAATAAAGAAAATACTCTCCAGTTATATTTATAGTTTATTTGAATTTACAATGAGTGAAATTATAAAATTAAAATGCCAGGCCTATATTATTACAGTATTATAACATACCTGTTTTGGACTACATCACTGCAATGTAATGAACTTGAGTATAGACAAATGTTTGAGGATGTCTGCTATCTTAACCATACTTCCCTCGTAAGACTGGATCAATTGATTAACCAAATACATGAAATAAACGTTCATTTTATAGGCAAGTGAGATTTTCTCTTTTATCCGTTGTGCAAATTTAATCATTTTCCACAGCAATCTACCAGCGCCGAAAGAGTCTATTAGGTTTTCGGGGATTCGTTTTGTTAGCGCTCCTCTGAAAGACTCCAGATTACATTAACATGTCTGAGGCTCGGTGTGTGGTCTTTGTGTGGAGCTTGTAGCTGTTGAAAATGACTTGTTGGAAGCGTGTATGCTCTCATCACTCTCACTCAACACACGTTGCACAACTGCGGACTGTCCTCGAGGCTTCGGGTGCAAAGGTCCCATGTCACCTCTCTGCAATTAGACCCCAATCTCAATGCAATCAAGGTTTCCGAGGTCCGTTCCCTGTTTTATTCTACACTGTAGCTCGGGGGGGAATGATTGACTTACAATCTGCATTTATAGCCTATTTGTGGTGAATTAAACGTTGTGCTCATCTCGACTAAAATTACATGTTTCCCATTAATCGTCAATCTAAGATTTTAGAGCGCAGAAAGAAACGTATAGCAACGTAGGCTATAGGATACAGCGCGACTATAAGCATAAGTTACACTTAATAACTAATCATGCCAGTTAATTTCACTAAAACGACCATCTTTTATTCACATGCACCACTGATGTTAAACATGTCCACACGAAACAAACTTGGTTTGGCCACACCTTCGAAAAGTAAGGTTATGTAATGACACATAGCGGTGTATTTTTAGTTTGCATTATGTCGTTTGATGTGGAGCTGTCCGGGGTGCTGAAATCTCGCTCGCCACCATTCCCATGTACACTATAGCTACTTAAACATAACGTAATCCTTGTTTTTTTTTAAAAAAAATACATCCTTGTTAAAGTAAAATTGCAAATAGGCTATAACAAACGTAGTTTCAAATGAAATGCTTAATTGGATCATTTACAGTCCGCAACAAATTCAAGCGAGAGAGGTCTATATACAAATGACAGAACATATACTATTTTATACATATACTATAGTATTTATCACCATGTTTCAATGAATGTATCACAATGACTCAAACTATTCTTGACACACAATAACCACAGCGCAGCATTTGCGCGGAATGAGAAACTACAAGTGAAGTAGGAAAACTGAGAAGAGAGGTTTAACAGACTTAAAACTGACATCAAATGGGACTGGATCGTTTACAGCTATGGAGCAAAAATGGCAAATCTGTCTTTGTCGGTACAGCTGCAATGAAGAGTTTTTAGAATGACGAGAAAATTTGAGAATTAGAATGATAGGTATACCTTTGATTAAAAAGAACAGAGATATTCTCTTCGAGAAAAGTCTAACTTTCCCACATAGGCCTTCAGTCGTACTACATCTTAAATGGAGACTTTAAAAAGCAAAGTAACAAAGAAATTACCAAGACTGGTCTTCGTCTACGGCTTCCAACACCTCTTTCTTAGACCAGCTTCAGTATGTAGCCATGGCAAATGGCACAATTACACATTGACTGCAATCACCCCATTTAGTAAATCTTATTGTCAACTAGTAGCAAAAATATATTTAATTGTGCAGTATTTATCTACTTCTTGAGGCCATTGTACTGCACACGCAGACGAGGGTCATTTGCAAGAAGAAATACTTAGCATGCAGCGCGGAACACAAGATGCGGTAATACTTGACCTTTCAGTGTAATTGTGGCACCGGTGAAATGCAGCGCATTCAGACTTATGTGAATGCAGCCTTTCCCATCCATTGAACAAAAACTGCATTTTCATACCTTCTCGTTTCTTTTTTTGCTTCTTTAATGTTTTTCTTTTCTTTTCTTTTCATTATTATTATTTTGCTTCTCATCTAAGAAAATTACTCTTTTAATGGCAGTGTCTTTTCTGACATTTAAATGGTCAAATTTACAATGAGGCAAATTATCATAAACCCCTGAAACGTTCCAAAAAGAAAATACCTAGTTTCTTCTTGGATGTAAAAAAAGATTAAATCGATTTTCAGGCATGTTTTCAAACGATGAATCACTCGGGTCATGGCCATTAGGTATATATTTCACGTGTAACAGATTCTTGAGAACAGCCCTATATTAAGTGACCTATATTCAGGCTTTTAACTATTTATATTAAATTAGCCGTATTTTAATTGAAGACGTGTCATAGGAACACTAATCAAATGTAATGAGTTTACTAAAGTCTGTTTTAATGAAAAGCAATGAGGTCTGAAATGTAGACGTATCACGCAACGTGTAGATTTATGAAATGACTGAATAATAAACCATTAATTATAATAAGTATCCGATAAAAAAATGGGCCAATTGGGGCCTTCTATGCCAATTCTGGGGGCATTATTACCCAGAGGTCTAATTTTGTCTTTTCCCTTCAAAATAAAAAAAAAAAAATAAAAAAAAAAAAAATTGTGTTTTGTTCCACAAATCTAAAAACATTAATGTGTCCACAATGTGTCTTACAACTAGCCACAACAACAAAAAACACACACACACAAAAGAAAACCTGATACAGTGTCTCAGATCAGATGGGGCCCCTGTACAATTTTGGTCCTTTTCAGTCTGTGGGAGTTTTGTGTGTCAAAGAAAGAGAACGCGTTTGAGTTTACAAGTTTGCCTAAACGATAAACGTCTGTGATGTGTGAATAAAGATTTTATTTTAATGTTCTGAAATGTCTCGTGCGGCAGCGCGCGGGTCATGACTCAATGATGAAATTCTGAGCAGACAAGAGGCGCTCTATCGCAGTCTTGTACTGTACCAGCGGGAGTCCTTTTGTGATCAGCGAACCATTACTAACCGTGTTAACACTTCCTCCCCCGCTAAATAACATGTAATCACCTCACCCCACTGCTGTTTTGATCAACTTTTTGTCATTTAAACACTATCTGATTACTTAAGCGTGGTACAACAAAAACTATTAAAACAGCATCAATATTAAACATAGCTGATCTAAACTGTAAGTTTGTAGTCACCGACAGCCATCATTTTTAGGGAATAGCCTATATGAATACCATAAGCTAATGCAGTTGAGTATCAAAACAAGACAAATGCAGACAAAGATGATGTTCGGGAAAAAAATCAAATGGACTGGTAACATAAAATAAGCTTTATTTCGACAATATCTTGAACTGATTTGACTAACTTCGAAAGGGAGACAGCATTTTCATTTTTGGGTGAACCATCTCTTTTAGGGTCAAGGTTTCCACTTTTTACAGTATTTGTGGTGTAGGACCTATTTAGCATGTAATTGCAATCTAATGTCAGAAAATAATATAAATAAGAAGCATTCTAAATATTATTATTTACTTTAAACACTATTCTAAGTGGAAAGCAACAACATACAGTGTCACTCACTATCGGCATATATACTTGGGATCGTGCCTAATAAATGAGTAGAACAATATACATTTTATTTAATGGACTGTTTCGCGTTTATTCCATTGCATCGTTTCAGTCGTATGAAATGAATCGAAGCCTAGGATTGCAATCTATTAACATTGCGTGTTCCAAGATATCAAATATGTCGTAAGCAATTATAGAGTGAAAAAAAGAACCATTGTTATATCTTAAACCAATACATTGACATGTTAGTCAGGCGACCTTGGAGTCTGCAGAACACAACACAATGAGCAGGCCTCACAACTGAAGAATTAGCCTAGGCTATACATGAGCGTTGTGTGGTAGCTATGGCTTAAACATTAAGACCTGTTGAGATTATGGCTTTTTTCTGTAGAACCGGAAGGAGGGATGCTATTTGCCCCTGTATAAAATATGTCATTAGGAAGAATTCATGTCACACAAAGGGACGGCAGTCAAAAATTGCCCCACCACTGTTCAGTAATTATATAGTTTGCCCAGGCTGCGGGCTGTCATGCGCCGAGGCAGGTGGCAAGTCCATCATGCAAATGGCTTGGCGGTGCCGCCATAATTAGCCAGCGCGAGTCGCCCAAATTAACAATTAGCTAACATGCAATTCTCTCTGTGAGCGCAGCGACTCGCCGTTGTGTGACCATTGTATTACGCAGCCATTTGCACGTATGGCGTATCATTTATCATTTCTATGCTCAATTTACAATTCTATGGCAAAGAAAATCAGGGTAAACGTCTGTGACGATTACAATTTCTGTGACTGGTTGCTCAGTTTCCGGGTAGCCTAAGCTATGCACAATACAAATCACATAGCTACATTTATACCTATTTAATCAGTCTGAAAGACGGACACCAACACATGCAGTCCAACTTTCAGAATCTTAGGGAATTTTTCCTGGCCACAGTTATTCATTTTTACTCAGTTCTCTATTAAAGGGTTAGTTCATCCAAAAATGAAAATGTTATTAATTACTCACCCTCATATTCTTCCAAACCTGTAAGACCTTCTTTCATCTTCCGAACACAAATCAAGATATTTTTTTATGAAATCCGAGAGCTCTCAGGCCCCTCCATAGACAGCTATTTAATAACACTTTTCCAGAAAGGTATAAGGCATCGTTAAAACCATCCATGTTATTACAGTGGTTCAACCTTAGTTTTATGAAGTGATGAGAATGTGTTTTGTGCTAAAAAAAAAAAGAAAAAAAAGAAAAGAAAACGACTTTATTCAAAAATGTCTTCTAACCTCAGTCAGACTTTTCAATTGTGCATCATGGTGCTAGTGAACAATGTTGGCCAATGGTAAGGCTTTCTGGAAGTGTTGCGCTATTTACACTGCAATAAAGTCTAACTCAGGATAAGAAAAAAAAAACGACTTTATTCAGCAATTTCTTCAGGTCAGTCTGTGTTGGCCAGTCTGCTGACCTACACAGTTTACGTTGTAAATACAGTGCAGCACACATAGGAGACTGACACAGGCTAGAACGAAATTGTTGAATAAAGTCGTTATTTTTATTTTTTTATTTTTTTTAAATTTGCGCACAAAAAGCATTTTCAATGCTTCATTAAATTAAAGTTGAACCACTAGAGTCACATGGATGATTTTAAGATGTTTTTACCTTTATGGGCCTTGAAAGTGTTAATTCAGTTGCTGTCTATGGATGGGTCAGAGTTCTCGGATTTCATCAAAAATATCTTAATTTGTGTTCCGAATATGGACGACGGTCTACGTGTGAGTAATTAATGAGAAGTTAAATTTTTGGGTGGACAAACTCTTTAAATTTAAATGATTATTTTGGATTTATTGTGTATTACTGTACCAGGGATGGGTTATAGCTATCTAAATGTACTGTTAGGCTATAGCAATTTCTCTGCCAATAGCCTACATAACTTTATATTCGTTGGAAGACTCGGGAAAATGCTGAATCAACACAACTGCAGCTATTACACCCTTAAAATATAGCCATGGTATGCCACAGCCTTTTTAGTGCGCGGCAACCTAAACATTTTTGGTGCGTATCAACCTAAAATGCCCACCTGATCACATAAAACATCATGCGATCGCTTCAGGTTGGTTAAAATGGATGACGGGCCCACGCTGTGCAGCAGTTAAAAGTAGGACCTAAGAGGTGCTGCTTTTTTAACCCCTCCAGTGATCTCCTTGCACCCGGCAGACTAAACGCCTCCCAGTAGATAGCCCCAAACACAGCCCACCCACTTGCTCATTATTCCGGGCTGCCCTCCGACATGACACGGGAACAAAGTAGGCGTTAAGCCACATTAGAGCCGGGATGGGAGTCATCAGTAACCCGTTATCAGTTAATGAAGGGAAACACATGCGGGGCGATACACAGAAGCCGATCAATAGCGCGCTCGGACAATGAGCGCCTGCTCACAAAAAAAGAGAAATGCAAATCAATTAGAAACCTTGTTTGCTTCTGGTTCGCTCAGTCTATTCCCAGCAATTACATCTTCATTAAAGCTAATTTAACCGGGATGCTGCCGCAGGGACAACAACAGTTGTTTGTTGCGCCATCGTTTTCAAAGGCAGAGAATGACAGCATAATGCGTTTTATCTTAATGGCGTTTGTCCACAGGGAGATTTCCCATTATGTGGCTCATAATTTTGGGAGATTTAAGCCGAACCCAAAAACATCAGGCTTTATTAAAGACATCAAATGCAAGCCAAAGATAGCCTATCAAGATGTCAAGTTATAAATAACAAATTTCTAGACGAAATCTCTGTTCACAAGCCTTTCACTACAAACGCAAAAATAGCTTGGTGGTTATCAGTCCCGAATTACCCCAGCACTTTCTCCGTTATTAAACTTGATTTGCCAGGTATTACAGGCTCCAATACCTGATTGTCAGATTAAGGAAGACATCCAAAGTGTGCCATGGTTGTGCCATAAACTTCTGCTCTATATATATAGCATCAACCATTATTGAGGATGACATTGCTTTGTTTTATTTTCTGCATCACTCTGCTGGCATGGTATCCACACATGGCACCAAACCACAGCTTAAATATGTATCCAAAACAGGGAATGGAAAGGGCTCCATGACTCGGCTAATGAAGTTCCTCTGCCCCTTAAGACAACAAACACTTCAGACACCTTCAGATACACCAGTTTGGCAGTGAACACGTGTAAGTTTGAATCAGCTCTTTCATATTATAAGGAGATCTTTGCCAAATCGACTGCCGATTGAGAGCCATTTTGAGTAAGCATACTTGACACGAGCTATGTATAGTGACACGCTGAAGTTTATCTGATGAATGGTAAATGAAAGGGGTTAAAGCTAAAATCATCCACATGATTGCACGGCTGTTCTTTCCAGGAAAAAAGTCTGCATGGGGTGGATTCATGGTGGCAACAAAATGCGTTTATGAATTAGAATGACTTCAATCAGTGTGAAATCGAAAAGAGCATTGATATCGTAGATGTGAATGCTTTTGTTCACAAGTATGTTTTATTATTTGATATATTTTCATTTATTTCAGACTATCCCCTTTTAGGATATTCAGTCACATTTTTCTCGGATAAGATGGACATTTGCAGCATATTTAATTTTTTTGATTGGTTATACAGTATTTCATAGCAGGCTTAAAGATTTTCAAAGAAATTATTGTACAATATTGTTTTAGAAAACATATACACTCACCTAAAGGATTATTAGGAACACCTGTTCAATTTCTCATTAATGCAATTATCTAATCAACCAATCACATGGCAGTTGCTTCAATGTATTTAGGGGTGTGGTCCTGGTCAAGATAATCTCCTGAACTCCAAACTGAATGTCAGAATGGGAGAGAAAGGGGATTTAAGCGATTTTGAGCATGGCGTGGTTATTGATGCCAGACAGGCTGGTCTAAGTATTTCACAATCTGCTCAGTTACTGGGATTTTTTACTGGGAAAGAATGGTGTGAAAAGGGAAAAACATCCAGTACGCGGCAGTCCTGTGGACGAAAATGCCTTGTTGATAGTAGAGATCAGAGGAGAATGGGCCAACTGATTCAAGCTCTTAGAAAAGCAACTTTGACTGAAATAACCACTCGTTACAACCGAGGTATGCAGCAAAGCATTTGTGAAGCCACAAAACACACAACCTTGAGGCGGATGGCCTACAACAGCAGAAGACTCCACCGGGTACCACTCATCTCCACTAGAAAAAGAGGCTAACATTTGCACACGCTCACCAAATTGGACAGTTGAAGACTGGAAAAATGTTGCCTGGTCTGATGAGTCTCGATTTCTGTTGAGACATTCAGATAGTAAAGTCAGAATTTGGTGTAAACAGAATGAGAACATCATGCCTTGTTACCACTGTGCAGGCTGCTGCTGGTGGTGTTTTTAGGCCTCTTAGTGCCAATTGGGCATTGTTTAAATGCCACAGCCTATGAGCATTATGAGCATTATGACCATGGTCCATGTCCATTCCTTTATGACCACCGTGTATCCATCCTCTGTTGGCTACTTCCAGCAGGATAATGCACCATGTCACAAAGCTCAAATCATTTCAAACTGGTTTCTTGAACATGACAATGAGTTCACTGTACTAAAATGGCCCCCACAGTCCCCAGATCTCAGCCCAATAGAGCATCTTTGGGATGTGGTGGAACGGGAGCTTCGTGCTCTGAATGTGCATCCCACAAATCTCCATCAACTGCAAGATGCTATCCTATCAATATGGGCCAACATTTCTAAAGAATAGACCCTTTTACTGTTTCTATACAATGATGACGTAGCAACGTATACGCCCGCATTTTGGCAACAAACTGTGGCGAGAATCAGCAGTATGTCAAGCTACGTGAGCGGATTAAACAACACAAACCGAGAAAGTTATTTTAAAAAGTTGACTTTATCAAATGGTATTCGGCTACCAGATCCGTGTACTATAGTGGAGTGGACAGAAGACGTTAGCAGATGGCCAGGTGGTCGGATATATGCGTATTTAGTTGAGAAACCGAGCGTGTACACCCGAGACAAGCATATAAATCACTGGGATGCTTATGCATATGCTGTCTGTGGGCATGTACAGGATGTCCAATACAATTTTCTACATTTATTCTTATTCTTCACACAGACATACATTTATCCTTTTACTTACATTTATGTTGTTATTGATTCGTATGTGTCGACACACTTCTGTTTAAAGTTTAATTTTGTAATGCTATAGTACTTTAATAGCTTGCATACATTTCTCAGATGGTTATTTTGCAATTAAACTATTAATAAAATCATTACAAATGAAATTGATATGTACTGTGATTATTGATATGATAATCTGGGGATGGGGGGGGGGTACATTATACACACCAGTGGCAGCCAATGTTGGGAGGTTTATTATAAATAATTAAGTTTCAAGTGCAGTAAATGTTTTGCAAATGTAATTTTTTTATGCGAGCATTTTTATTTCCTCGTTCCAATCAATGCATTTAATCGCCTGCAGCCACAGGTACCACCGGTTCTTCTGAAACGGCCGTGATCCTGTCGGAATCCTATAAAACTTAAGCCCATTGGTGGAATAGCGATTAGTGTAACCGAAAACGCAACAGCCAGACATTTTGATGCTGGGAAACCGTTTTGATAAACTTTCGGAGTTGCTCACACGTTAGAACCACTAGGGAACAACACCACTTCCGTTGCCAAAATGCGCGCGCAACTCTTTGATCACGTGGGCTGTAAAAGGGTCTATGCTTATACACCTTGTTAAATCAATGCCACGTATAATTAAGGTAGTTCTGAAGGTGAAAGGGGGTCAAACACATTATTAGTATGGTGTTTCTAATAATCCTTTAGGTGAGTGTATATATATATATATATATATATATATATATATATATATATATATATATATATATATATATATATATATATACACACACACACACACACTAAAAATGCTGGGTTAAAAACAACCCAAGTTGGGTTGAAAATGGACAAACCCAGAAATTGGGTAGTTTGAACCATTCAAACAACCCAAATTCTTGGTTTGTACATTTTTACCCCAACCTGGGTTGTTTTTAACCTAGCATTTTTTAGAGGGTATATATTGGACCCCAATGACTTAAACAAAACAAAAAGATAATTTGTGATTAACAGAAGAAAATATGTTGCACAGGTTTAGAAGGACATGAAGAATTGGCTGATCCCTTTAACTGAAAGTTTAATTAGAGTTATAGTAGGTTGCAATTTCATACACTCGCCAGGGTTCTTCTAAACGTTCTCTTAAAAGAGATGTGATCCATGAGAACAATATCAAGCATCAACGCGTTACGATGATCTGAATAGCTATGTAATGTGTGAGTCTAATAAAGCACATTATAATATCTAATAAAGCTCAACATGCTCCACTTGATTTTTTGCTACTTCATTTATATTGTTTCAGTGTTGCTTGAGGAGGAAGCCCATTCACTAAGGTTGGCATTGCTCTTTTTGTGCACAATGAATGGTCACCTGGGGAAACATGTAACTTAATATTTTAAGCTTCTCATTAACATCTCATTCACAGCCTCATGTTTGCCATCTTGCAATTTCATATACAGCATTACGGCGGTGGCGTGCAAAGACTTTTTGCCACGTGATCACGCAGACCCCTGCCCCCGTTTCAAGCTTGTGCCCCCCTCTTCCGATCCGAGTTAGCTTCCTAGTGCAGGACCGTGGCATGCTGTGTTTTGGCAGAAAATCAATAAAGGGGAAAATCTGCTCTAATCATCCGCACATTTACCATCACAATCAACAATCAAAGCCAAGACCTGAGTCTTTATTTGTAGGCCTGAGCTGCCCAATTTTCCCACTGTGAAAGGCAGGCTAAATTAGAACCCTTGGTTCCTGTTAGCAGCTCTTAATGGCTCTGATTTGTGAACTGCTAAATGAGGTTATGTAAATTGATCCTGAGTGCAGGCAGGGGCCCCCAGGTGACAGGTGCAGCTTCCTGTGAGCGGGGGCCAGAGGGGGAGTTATGAGACAAGGAGGGAGAAAACTTAGCAAGGCTGTAGGAGCAAATCCTCTCAATAAAAGGCAGAACAGTATTAGATGGATTTTCAATTAAACTCTTAAAAAGTACAGTTGACTTTCATTAGTGAAAAAAAATAATTGTAATGTTTGCTAATTGTTTGTGTCGTCTACAAGACAATGTCGCAAAGATGCTTCTGCAAAATTGACTCATCGCACAAGAAAGGAAAATGGCATTAAATCCTTTTTTGTTTTGTTTATCAAACAGTGTTTATCTAAACAACATACAGCATCCCTAGAGTTGTAAAATAGTATTAAAGATGTTTCTCATAATCAGGGCCGGATTTACCTCTAATTGTGACATAGTCAAATACATTTTTGCCCAACCCATCCCCCCCCATTCCTCCCATCTTCCTTCCTTCCTTCCTTCCTTCCTTCCTTCCTTCCTTCCTTCCTTCCTTCCTTCCTTCCTTCCTTCCTTCCTTCCTTCCTTCCTTCCTTCCTTCCTTCCTTCCTGTATCTTTTAAATAATTCAAACTAAGTTTATTTTGCGGCTTTATATAGGGTCTGACACATTTGAATGTGTCCTTATAGTATTAACATAAAAAAGGCTAAAATGGAGTTACAAGCTTTTGACCAGATACTTTTGGACATAGGCCTACATGTTTTGTCCATCATTAGAACTTTATGTTTTCATTAACTTCCTGGTGATGAAGTTTATTGTTGCTCTGTGGGCACTTTTCTATTATCTGGCCAAAATCTCATGCTATCAAAAGTTCGACGTATTGTTTAAGAGAATAGGCGATCACTCTTCTCCTTTTCTCAAATAAAATATTAGCTTGTTTGTGTGTGTGTGTGTGTGTGTGTGTGTGTGTGTGTATGTATATATATATATATATATATATATGAAGAGTTCAGATGTAAAAACCTCTAGAAGCCACTTCGGTGAAAAATGAGATAACAATACTGAATACAATTTCTTTAGTAAAGAAAATGCTTCAAAGAACAAGTCATTTATTTACCCTTGCAGAAAAGGTGGGGTGAAGTTGTTAGGTTTTACTGAGATTTTAGTCACAAGCTCTTTTAAATACTTTTCATTGGTTATATATTTGCAAAACATTGGTTATATATTTTATTTCATTGAATGTACCTAAAGCCAGGACTGAGATGTTCAAAAAAGCTTTCATGTTTGTTGCACCTTCAAATTGGAATGACCTACAGAAAATACTCAAACTACAGAGTCTAATTTCCTTAAATGACTTTAAAGGTTATGTTAAATCTATAGAACATGACTCAATCCACACATGCAAATGTTTTAATTAATGTCATTTTTATTTAATTGAAATGCACTTGACTTTTGTGTTTTTGTGATTGTATGCTTTAATTTGTACTGCTATCTTGGCCAGGTCTCTCTTGAAAAAGAGATTCTATATCTCAATGAGACTAACCTGGTTAAATAAAGGTTAAATAAAAAAATAAAAAAATAAATAAAAAACCCCAAAACAGTCGTAAAGAGTGACCAATAGTAATAATGGAAAACATAGGAAATGTACAATACAAACAGAATGTTCTGCACTTCACTCGAGGTCATAATGGGGTATTATTATTCATGTCAGTATCATTTCCATTATTTTAATAGAAAATATCAACACCTAGTCTGGAGGCATGTTGAAATTATGCAAAAACTGTTACATGCTTCAATACAGAAACAACATCAGAAATATGTTGCTAGTGCATCGATTCTTATGTTTAAACAGGAAGATGGTGTACCTAACATAGGTTGCTTTGAAGAAATGAAAACATGGCAGACAGGGCTACTTCCTTTCTACTAAATCTGATCACTATTTGTAGAGCAAATAGATGAAAGCAACTGAGGTCACTATTAGATATTAGGTGTGTCTTAGATATTTCTAAATTGAATGGTCCTCTTTCTCTTTCTTTCGGGTTCTTTCAGACTCCCAATCGACCTCCATATTTTTTTTTGTTGTTGTTTTTTTTTAGAGAGAAAGAAAGGATAAGACACAAAGGCAAATGCATTTTACTAAGAGATGCAGATAAACAGGAAATGAGTGAAACAATAATGTAGATCTGCCTTTGCATGTTCTGCTCACAGTTGCTTGGGGTAAACAGAATATAACTGGAATCTTGTACCTTCTACCGATCTGGTGACCAGCAACGTTTTATGTCACACAAATGTATGCAAATCACAATCCTGTTTGCATGGTTTCCTAAAGCTCCATAAACATCATATGCATATAATTGGTCTCTCAGCCTCAGAAACATTCCATGTTTTTTCAGCGTAAATGAGACTCCGCTTATCTCATTGAATAAACCAACACAATCATTTAGTGTATAAGAATTGTTTGTAGTATGTTTGTAAAGTACTTGGTGTTATTTGAATGTCAACAAGGGTGATATTTGAGTCCATTGTATATTAAGCAAATGTAGGCCAATAAAGTATTATTGAAAACAAAGGATATGGAAGTAAATAGCAATCGCCTGTTAATCAGTTGACAAACAACATGTCTGCTTGTTAAGATAGATGGACGGATGGACATATAGGCAGACAGGCAGACATGTTTTTTGGTTTCATATGTGTCAGAAATACGGAAGTAGTGAGCAAATGCATGATGCAGTATTACCAAAAAGGTAACACTTTCCAATAATGTTCATTAGTTAACTAGATTACTCATTTAAGCTTAAATTGACGAATGTGACACCTACACTTACGGTCTTGTGGACTTAATAGACACGCGTGCAAGCAAAGCCCATTGTAAGTCCACAAGACTGAAAATGTGCCATTTGGGACAGGGCCTCAGTAAATGAAAGGCCAAAACAGGAAACAGGTAAACATAATCAGTAACTAAGAAAACTAACTAGGGCACAATGAAAACTACACTAAAAGATTATACATGAAATCAAGGGGCTGTTTATACAGTTTCCCGCATTTTGGAGGCATAAAATCGCAAACTTTGAAATGGGTTCCAAAGTGCGTGTTTTTGATTTTAAACTACAAAAACTATATATATAATAATATTGTGATATATTATTACAATTTAAAATAATTGGTTTTCAATTTATTATACTTTAAATGACCATTTATTTCTGTGATGCAAAGCTGAATTTTCAGTATCATTACTCCAGTCTTCAGTGTCACATGATCCTTCAGAAATCATTCTAATACGATGATTTATTTTCAATGCTGGAAACAGTTCTGCTGCTTAATATTTTTTCATAACCTGTGATACTTTTTATAATACTATGATGAATAAAAAGTAAAAAATAAATTAAATAAATAAAAAAAAGAAGCAAATGTTTTAAAAATAGAAATCTTTTGTAGCAACAATATACACTAATGGTCAGTAATTTGGGGTCAGTCTTTTTTTATTGTTGAAATAAATCAATACTTTTATTCAGCAAGGATGTGTTAAATTGATAAAAATTGATAGCAAAGGAGATTCATATTATTTGAAAATATGTATTTATTTTGAATAAATGCAGTTCTTTTGAACCTTTATTCATCAAATATATTAGGCAGCAGAACTGTTTCCAACACTCATAATAAATCAGAATATTAGAATGATTTCTGAAGGATCATGTGATAAACTGGATGTCACGTGTCACACTGAAGACTAGAGTAACAATCCTGAATATTCAGCTTTGCATCACAGAAATAAATGATCATTTAAAGTATAATAAATTGAAAAACAAATATTTTAAATTGTAAAATATTGTTTTTTCTGTATTTTTGATCAAATAAATGCACATCATCCAGGTATTATTAGTATTATTAGGCTAGTAAGTGAGTGCAAGTATGTAATATGTAAAAAAATCAAATGAAAAATCATTTTTGTGAAATTATCTCACCTTGGCTGCATATATTTAGTCAAAAATATGGTCATGAAATATTGTGCAATACACTCAACTAGCATTTGTTTCATTCTTTGATGAACTATCTTGACTATGATTTTATATTAATTTAATGCACAAATAAAAAAAAATCCCCCAAAACCAAAGTATCTTACTGACCCCAAACGTTCAAATAGCCATATACTGACAATAAGCAGGAAACTAACCTTTGACGTGACTCTTGAAACCAGGATATGGTGTGAAGACTGCATCAGTTCTTGCACAGCTGTCTTCTATTGACCACACAAGAAAAAAAAATAGCTTGGTGTGTATATATATATATATATATATATATATATATATATATATATATATATATATATATATATATATATATATATATATATATATATATATATATATAATATAATATATGGCACTTCAAGAAAGGTAATCTTTTATACTGCAGCACTTTTATATTCTGGCATTATGCAGTTAATTGCTCTAGTCACATCTGCTGTCGTTGGTGCCTATGGGACTATGGACTATGACTTGTTCACTCAGGTATCAGAGAACCTGGACATCTTTCACAATCAGAAAGCCCTCTTTAAAAAAGGATAGTTCACCCCATGATTTACTCACCTTAAGCCATCCTAGGTGCAAGACTTTCTTCTTTAAGACAGATGCAATTGGATATATATTAAATAATGCTCTTCCAAGCTTTGTAATGGTAGTGAATAAAGGGTTTGATTTGAAGCCCAAAAAAATGCATCCATCCATCATTAACGGTATCCATACTCCAGGGGCTTAAAGGGACAGTTCACCCAAAAATTTAAATGATGTCATAATTTACTCACCCTCAAGTTGTTTCAAACCTGTAGTAGGGAAAAAAGTAATATGGTAGCCAATGGTTGCTCTATCTACTTGGTAACAAACATTCTTCAAAATATCTTCTTTTGTGTTCAGCAGAACAAAGAAACTCATACAGGTTTGGAACAACATGAGGGTGAGTAAATGATGACAGAATTTTAAGTTTTCGATTAACTATCCCTTTAATATAGGCCTTTTGAAGTGAAGCAATCAGTTTGTGTAAGAAAAATATCCATATTCAAAACTTTAAAAACTAAAATAACTAGATTCCAGCCGGCCGAACACATCAATTTATGGTGGAAAATTAAGAGATATCTTTAATGATGGATGGATGCACTTCTTCGGGCTTCAAAATCAAATTCTCTATTCAGTGCCATTATTAAGCTTGGAAGAGTCCGGACAATATTTAAAATCTCTCCAATTGTATTTGTCTGAAAGAAGAAAGTCATATACACAGGGTGTAAATTAGTCAATCATGGGTTAATTTTCATTTTTGGGTGAGGTATTACTTAGGAATGTAATATCCTTGGAGCTGTGACCTTGATTGTCTACTACACGCAAAAATATTTTTTTTCAAGCATTGGTCATTTTTGAGATTTTGAGCTGTTTGGCTTTTCATAAAGTGTTTCAAACTAGTGGAAAGATCTACATTTACTTCAGCAGAACTTGCATACACCAAATGTTTTATGCCCATATAAAGGTTTTTACAGATGAGTTTGCTCATATAAAATTCACCGGCTTGTATACATGTTATTACAATTTATTTTATTATATTTTCAGATTTGTGGAGTGATAAGAGAAATCCAAAATCTCCTCTGTAAAAACCTTGACTCTAATATGTCATCAAAATGAAACATTTTTTACTTTGCTTAATCCAGCGTTCATATTTATGTTCTGGAAATGTATGCAAATGATTGTATATTTAATTAGATAATGTTTGAAAATATTTGCAATTCTTAATGTAATCAATCAACTGGGGAAGTATGGTAATATCTATTAGTTAAATGTTACACTATTCACCTGGGGTGTCTCATCTTAAGGACTGTACCAAAGACGCAAATGCAATAATTGTTAAGCATTGAACGAGCACAAAGAACTTTGTTTAAGCTCTTTAAAAGATCTGTCTGTTCTAAAGATCTGTGAAATTTATTTTGACTTTACAAGATTAGCAGTATCCTGAAAAAAATGACTTTTTAGTAGATATATCAGCAAGATGTTTCTACTAAAAACCTGGTTTCGCTTAGTGGCCAAACCAAGTGTCTCTTCATGCGTCCTGCTGCGTGGGAATATGCTCAAACAGCACAGAGTGTAAGAGGATTTCAAGTGTTACAGTTCTCTTCCAACTGGAGGAATTAAAGAGCGCCACAGAAAGGACTGGAGCTGAAAGGTTTGTCTCCAAAACCCTTCCTAAAATGATTAACCCTTCCAGAAGACATTACAGGGTTCAGCACCGAGCACTTGTGCTTTGTCATTGATGGCAATTGTTCTTTTTCTCAGTTGTTGCGTTCATCAGTCTCCTCATTATATGGAAAAAAAGAAGAAAAAATGTATGAATAGACGAGGCAGATTTTCCCACACTTTCTCGGGACAGAAAAGAGCTCCATTGTAAGCAGCTTCCCATCCCTATTGCCCTTACACTATTGTTTGACAGTCAGTATTGCTATAAACGGGCAGCCTGCCTTTCAAAACCCTCCCTGGAAAAAAAAAAAACTTTGAGTGGTGAGCACAATCTGACAATATCCCCAAAGGAGTGAAACGTCTGACGTTGAATATGATGGATACTGAACCAATGTCAAAACCCTTCAATTTGTCTTAAAGGTCACATTTTTGGCTACAATATACAGATCTGATTGACAGGGGATGTGATTAACAAGAAGAGTGATGTCCTTAGGACTCAAAACAAACCAGACCTTGGTTACATTGACCAACATAGAAAAGGTAGGTCTATTTTAAATAATATTAACTAGCTGTCCATTGTTTTTACAGATATTTTGGTAAAATTGTACACGTGTGTTATATGGCAACAATATATGCGTGTGTGCAAACTACAAAAATGTGGATTACAGTATATGTTATATAATATTTGACGCTGTCTTTGCTACAGTCAATAGATTAAAAGACATTAAGTTTTTTTTCAGCAAGCATGCATTAAATTGCTCTTTGCTGTCATAGGAAGAAATTACATTTAAAATTTGACAGTTTTCACAACTGTACTGCATTTGATCCTATTTACACAAACTGAGTAGCCTTACTATCTACTCACATAATTTAAAGTACATAAAGTGTAACAAGGGCACTTAAAGTGTTACCAAATTATCTTATCATATATTAATAGCTTAAAATACCATATATATATATATATATATATATATATATATATATATATATATATATATATATATATATATATATATATATATATATATATATATATACACATATTATATATATATATATACATATATACATACATATTATATATATATATATACATATTATATATATATATATATATATATATATATATATATATATATATATATATATATATATATATATATATATATATATATATATATATATATATATATATACATATATATATATAGAGTGGCGTAATAAAACAAAAACAAAAGAATGATCAGAGAAACCACGATCAGAGTTTATATTGCTGCCGGAAGTGAGGTCATGTTATACAGTAGAGGGTTAGTCCAATCAGCCCTTTCGTCAGCAGCGGAAGTGTGATGGCGGCGGACGGAGAGAGACGCGATGCGCATGCAGAAAGTAAACAGGAGCATCGACGCAACCAGATTTCACATCAAGGTGGACACCGGGATATATTCAGAGACTGCATCGGCTCTATTGTCGAGTCACTCGCTGAACTTGGCGCAAAGGTTTGTGCAGATAGGACGCAAGCGCTTTAAAACAGGGTTGTGAAAACCCTGGGGTTGATATCCCACATAACAGTACCGTTGAAGTCGTATAAAAGCCGTAGTTTTTCCGAAGCAATTGAGGAATAACCATGAATGCATATGTTTACTCTAATATTACAGCATGTTATGTTTTTTTTGACGGTCTCATTTGGTCTAAACTGGCCGTTGCTGGTTTTAATCCATATCGTTTTAGTAATTGTTTAGCAAAGGCAGCATTTTAACAGGGATATCCATTAAAACCTTATTAACAAATCATATACAACAATAATAAATAACTTTCTATTTTTTTTCCAGTTAAAAGTGGGTGATAAAGTTTTGAGCACAAGTGCCAATGTCAACAATGTCTCTGAGCTTCAGCCATCTCACGTATACACCTGTTTACAACAGCACATCTCCAAATTACAGGTAAATAGAACACACAAATAGTGTTATCAGACCCATTATATAATTTAATTACACATAAATAGATATTTTAATTCTTTACAGCCTCATTTAAATAAAATTAAAAATACATGTTTTGCACCAGAGTAAATGTAAATATGTGCAGTTGTTATTAACTTCAATTATCATTAACTTTCTGATTATTACAGTCAGTCTCTGAAAATCTGAAGCAAATGTTGGAGACTGAAAGTCACTCCAATCCAGGCAGCAGTGACAGGAAAGAAAGAGCAGATACATCTGAGCAGATGTTGGTTGACTCAGAGCATGTTGCTCCTACAGCTGACCACGGCATTGTCCTTGAGGACCGTAACAAGACTCAAGTCGATGATAATGTGCAAATCAAGGCTGCTAAATCAGAGGTAAAACACACCTCAAACATAACACTACACCATATATATATATATATATATATATATATATATATATATATATATATATATATATATATATATATATATATATACACACACACACACACACATTGTAACTTTTCTCTATTATCTATTCTCACAAAGACTGAGCATAGTGGGGGGAAAATGCTGCCAGCATTATTTTGCATAATACTTTGTCCCATTTAGTTGAACAGGTTAAGCTTATTGGTTTTATTTGTATTTACCAATATTATTATTGGACCAAACATTCACATTTTGCATGTTTCCAAATCTCTTTTCCCGAATGCAATTAAAGATGATTGCTTGACAGTCACTATTTATTATTTGCATTTTTATACTCTACATGCTCCCCCTTGGCCGTCTCATCAACCGGCATGGGATTTCTTTTCACTGCTATGCTGATGACACTCAACTTTACTTTAGGACAAGTTCATCTCCCTCTGCTGACCTCACACCATCCACTTTGATCACTTGCCTGGATGAGATAAAGGCGTGGATGAAGCAAAACTTTCTGCAGCTAAACAGCTCCAAAACTGAAGCTATCCTAGTCGGCACTCCACTTCAGGTCCAGAAGTCCGTTATCACCAGCATTGCTTTCTCTGATCAGGTCATTCCTCTTTCCACTTCAGTCACGAATCTGGGGGTCAGAATGGAATCACAGCTTACTTTTGAAGCGCACATCAAACACCTGTGTAAGACCTCCTTCTTCCACCTCAGAAACATTGCCAAACTTCGTCCCATTCTATCGCTGGCTGATGCGGAGAAGCTTGTCCATGCCTTTATCTCCTCCAGGCTGGACTACTGCAATGCGCTCCTTATTGGCATCCCTAGCAAAAATCTCCAGAGGCTGCAGTGTATTCAGAACAGCGCTGCTAGGATCCTCATGAGGGTGCGCAAATACGACCATATCACCCCCATTCTAAAATCACTCCACTGGCTTCCTGTGTCGTTCAGGATCGAGTACAAGATCTCTCTCCTTACCCACCAGTGCATCCATGGTGATGCTCCCTCCTATCTCAAGGAACTCCTCACCACACAAACAGCCACTCGTAACCTCCGCTCTGTTTCGCTGTATCGCCTCAAAACTCCCACAGCCAATCTCCGTACTATGGGGGATCGGGCCTTCTGCTCTTCAGCCCCCAGTCTGTGGAATGCTCTCCCTGACCACCTGCGGACTCCACAGACTATAGATACTTTTAAGCGTGGTCTTAAAACCCACCTTTTTAGCAGAGCTTTTAATTGACTTTTAATTGACTTGCTACTTGTTTAATTTATTTTATTTTATTTTTCGGTTTTATTTATTTATTGTTGTTGATTGTTTTGTTTTTGTTTTTAAATTCTGTAGCACTTTGAGATTTTGTTTAATATAAAGTGCATTATAAATAAAATTTATTATTATTATTATTATTATTATATAATCTGCCTCAGATGGCCAGTCATAGGGAGTGTGAATTGCTATCTGTAAGCAGACAGTTGAGAGTGAATGGAAGGCTCTTTCGCTGCTTGCTTTCCTTCAGAGAGAAACAAATAGCCACCCACTTTGAGAGTCCTGTGAGAGGTCCTGGTCCTTGCAACATTATGAAGTGGATGTTCATTACATGCTGAAATTGCATGTGGGCGAAGAACAAGGAGGCCCTCATTTTTATTGCTTATTTATTTACAGTCACTGTAATAAAAAGGCCCAAGCAAATCACAACTATCTGAAATGGTTGCGTGTGAGGAATATTTTGATTTTTGGAATAATTGTCTACTGTGGTCACTTGTTAGTCATGCAGCCCATATGGCCTAGTGTTCCTCATTAAAACTAAACAGCAAAAAAGAAGACTGGATTGATTTTTTTTTCTTCAATAGCTCATCAGTCTGACCCTCATTGCTCTCTCTCTCTCTCTCTCTCTCTCTCTCTCTCTCTCTCTCTCTCTCTCTCTCGCTCGCTCTTTTCTCAGATTGAACGCAGGATATCTGCATTTATAGAACGAAAACAGCTGGAGATCAATGAAAACAATGTGAGGGAGTTTTGCAATGTGATCGACTGCAATCAGGGTGAGAATGGGAGGGCACTGGCAACATGGGGGGTGGTCAGAGGGATACTGCACAGCAATTGCCAATGTTTATAAGAGTGCTGATTTCCACAGGCGTGAGGTCAAAATACATGCTATGCTAAGACTCAATCCTCCAAATACAACCAGATCTTAAAAGCTCTTTATTTTTAGGCATCTATGGGTTTGTTTACTATCGCATGTAAAGTTGTACAATTAATCATTTCAAGTAGTGAAGTACTAATCAAGTAGTGAAGCAGACATTTTATTCTGGTTTTTAATGTACATGTATACAGTGAGGAAAATAAGTATTTGAACACCCAGCTATTTTGCAAGTTCTCCCACTTGGAAATCATGGAGGAGTCTGAAATTGTTATGGTAGTTGCATGTCCACTGTGAGGGACATAATCTAAAAATAAATAAATCCAGAAATCACAATATATTATTTTTTAAACTATTTATTTGTATAATACAGCTGCAAATAAGTATTTGAACACCTGTCTATCATCTAGAATTCTGACCCTCAAAGACCTGTTAGCCTTTAAAATGTCCACCTCCACTCCATTTATTATCCTAAATTAGATTTGAGGTCGTTAGCTGCATAAAGACACCTGTCCACCCCATACCAGTAGTAAGAATCCAACTACTAACATGGCCAAGACCAAAGAGTTGTCCAAAGACACTAGAGACACAATTTCTTTTTACACCTCTACAAGGCTGGAAAGACGTCATGGTTTGAAATCATGCGTGGCACGGAAGGTTCCCCAGCTTAAACCAGCACATGTCCAGGCCCGTCTTAAGTTTGCCATTTGGATGATCCAGAGGAGTCATGGGAGAAAGTCATGTGGTCAGATGTCATAATTCCACTAAACGTGTTTGGAGGAAGAAGAATGATGAGTACCATTCTTAGAACACCATCCATGTGGGTGGTAGCATCATGCTTTGGGGGTGTTTTTCTGCACTGTATTAAGGAGAGGATGACCGGGGCCATGTATTGCAAGATTTTGGGGAACAACCTCCTTCCCTCAGTTAGAGCATTGAAGATGGGTCGAGGCTGGGTCTTCCAACATGACAATGACCCGAAGCACACAGCCAGGATAACCAAGGAGTGGCTCTGTAAGAATCATATCAAGGTTCTGACATGGCCTAGCCAGTCTCCAGACCTAAACCCAATAGAGAATCTTTGGAGGGAGCTCAAACTCTGTGTTTCTCAGCGACAGGCCAGAAACCTGACTGATCTTAGGAAGATCTGTGTGGAGATGTGGGTCAAAATCCCTCCTGTAGTGTGCGCAAACCTGGTGAAAAACTACAGGAAACGTTTGACCTCTGTAATTGTAAACAAAGTCTACTGTACCAAATATTAACATTGATTTTCTCAGGTGTTCAAATACTTATTTGCAGCTGTATCATACAAATAAATAGTTTTTAAAAATCATACATAGTGATTTTCTGTTTTTTTTGTTTTTGTTTGTTTTTTTAGATTATGTCCCTCACAGTGGACATGCACCTATGATGACAATTTCAGACTCCTCCATGATTTCTAAGTGGGAGAACTTGCAAAATAGCAGGGTGTTCAAATACTTATTTCCAATATATATATATAATATAGACACGCACACACCAAGCTATTTTTTTTTTTCTTGTGTGGTCTATAGAAGACAGCTGTGCAAGAACTGATGCAGTCTTCACACCATATCCTGGTTTCAAGAGTCACGTCAAAGGTTAGTTTTTCTACTTATTGTCAGTATATGGCTATTTGAAAGTTTGGGGTCAGTAAGATATTATGGTTTTGGGGGAATTTTTTTTATTTGTGCATTAATTTAATATAAAATCATAGTCAAGATAGTTCATCAAAGAATGAAACAAATGCTGGTTGAGTGTATCGCACAATATTTCATGACTATATTTTTGACTAAATATATGCAGCCAAGGTGAGAGAATGTTTTCATTTTATTTTTTTTACATATTACATGTACTTGCACTCACTTACTAGCCTAATAATACTAATAATACCTGGATGATCGGTCGATTTGTGGAGCATTAATTTGTTTTTGGTTGCTATTGCAGTGACACGTGTTATAAATACTTATGGACCTCAAACCAGAGGGGCACATGTTGAGTTAGGAGACCAGCAGCAGGGGTCCTTCAGCAGAGACTGTGGAAACCCTGCCATTGAAGAGAGGCTCCATAACATGGAATCTCACCTGAAACTTCCATCAGGTAAGTGGGGTTAATAAAAGCACAATATTAAGTTGAATGTCTTAAAGGGGCTACATGGAAGGATTTTCATGTATTTATCACTTTTTTATTGGCAACGTGTGAACAGCTTCTAATGAAACTTAAAAAAAGTACTTCCTTGACTTCCTAGGTTGTCTGAAAGCCTGTACTTGTTTTATGAAGGACTAGGATGAAAATTAAAAGGATGTGACTATGCATTCCCAAGAAAGAGCCTCTCTTCCTGAAAGAGTTATTCTGTTCTGTAATGTCAATGTGTCATGCAAAGAATGGGGATTCATTCAAACTATAGTCTCAATTAGCCTGACCTGTATAGTTATACTTTCAAATATATTATTATATATAATATAAATCAAACTTTATATCATAACAGTGTAATCCGTTAAAATGATGCCGGTGAATTGCCAGTAGGGAATATATCCACATCGCTATGATCAGAATCTTCCTCAACTGCTGCTTTCTCACTTTCATTTTTGTTGTTTATTTTGTTAGTGAGAGGGACGCACACAGCACATATTTTTTTATATATTTATCTAATCTTCACTCTCAGCAGTGCGAATGGCATCTGGGGGTTCGTTACCAGTAAAATACGGCAAAGGTATTTCCAACTTTTTCGGACCTATCATACACCTCACTTAATACCCCACCAGGTGCGACTCAAGTGTTTTTGCTAGAATCAGCCAGATGCAGTTTTTTATTTTTTTTTACGTCCAGGACCACGTTGTTTAAATCGCAAATACACGCACGCACATCTGTTTGCCCATGGGTGTTGGTTCGCTGGTCTGAAAACGAGGTGTGTTCAGGTGCATTGCTGGCACTTTGCTATTTTAAGGGATCTGAATTAGAATGCACCATTGACCCACTAAAATCTGGTCTAAAGTCAATGGTGCAATATTTATCTCACCCCCATCTCATCCTAAGTGTTTGTGTCTTTCTTTGCGAGACTTAGGTGGAAGTACCGCCCCAAGCGACTGTGCGAAGACTAATGCAAACGGCCTTTACCGTCTCCAACTTCAAAATCATCCGACATACAGGGGTGGTACTTCTGCCTACATCTAGCGTGACCTTCCTGACGTGATTATGTAATCCGTGGTGCGCCCCAGAGCACTCTTTTTTTTACTAGATAAGACCTTATTCCTCGGCTAAGATCGTGCAGAGCCGCTGAAGTGCATTGATTTGGACCTTAGGTCTTGGAGTATCTATATTCCACCATGTAAATAGCAATCCACCATGGTTACACCAAAAACACACCCATTACTCATTAAGAGACTAGTTACAATCCTTTTAGATCCCATTGTTAAACTAGCGTTAAATAATTGGATTTCGGATACAACCTAAGTGCACTTGCACTGTAAGCTTTAGACCATGCGCTTAGATTGTTAAAATAGGCCCCTTTATGTCTAAGCTAAGAATGAAAAAGAACTTTGCCGTAAGTATAAATCATGCTCAGTCTTTTGTACTTGGTGTGCACAAGTGCAAGCACGAGCAATAAGTTGCTTGCTGCAGTTCACGTGACGGCCAGCAGTGTCACTAATAATACAGGTTTCTGATTTCTACAAATGGCCCCTTTAATGGATTAGATGACATATTTAATTAGGCTATTTTTTTCTTGTCCTAAGTGTGTGCTGACAGATGAATGCTAGTTTGTCATGTAACTCTACTATTACTGCATTGGTCTCTTAGCAGGTCCAGTTCCTCAAAGCATTTATCAGCGGCTAAAGAAGCTTGAAGATCGAATTCTGGAGCTCGAGGGTCTTTCGCCAGAGTACTTCCACTCCACAGTAAGTGGTGGGAAAAGAGAGAGAGAGAGAGTGTGTGTGTCCGTGTGTGTGTCCTTAGTTGTTGCAGGAGTGGATGATCAGATATTGAATTAGTTTGTTCATCTTAGTGGTATCTTTCTACAAGTTCCATGCTCTTTGAACATCCACAGTATCTTATGAACACGGAGAACTAGGCATTGTGTGATTTTGATAGGGCATTTTTCCTCTAAAATATTTAAAGGGAACAGAAAAATGCCACTGGAGTTCCTGCCTAAAATGACATTTGTACATTTTTATATTTAAGAATTAATTGAAAGATGAAAACTTTAACCTTCAAAGTGACATTCGTTCAAATCTATGTAGATGTTTTGAGATATTAGTACAAATAAACTGAATTCAATCAAATCTAATTCAAGGCAGCGCTTTCAAGGTAGTGTATGTAAATAAACAACGTGTACTCTCATTCTGTTACCTGGCAACTCGCATTTATTTTTTATATATTATATTATAGTCTTTCAAATAAATGCTGTTCTTTTGAACTTTCAGTTAACCAAAAAATGTATTGAATTTGAATGATTAAGAAAGATTTCTAAAGGATCATGTGATGCTGAAGATGATGTAATGATGCTGAAAAATCGGTTACCATCACAGGAATAAATTACATTTTAAAATATAATAAAATGGAAAGGAGTTTTTATTTGTTATACATTTTTAGAATTGTTGCCTATATTATATTAAATAAATGCAGCCTTGGTGAGCATAAGAGACAAAAACAAGTCTTTTGATTCCAAACTTTTGAAGTAGTGCAAGGTTAGGTCAGAGTTGAATGGGAAATGCTAAAAATGACCCTTTTTTTGTGCAGTTAGACTTGAGTTTGTCACTTTTTTTTCTCTGTTTGTTTTTATGCTGACTGTACCACACACATCCTTGTTACGCTGTAGACTTCTCACTTATGTGTTTCCTCCTGCGCTCACGACAGTCGGCCAGAGAGTTCTTCAAAACCATTAAAAGCTGATATGAGTGATATTTTTTCCCCTCACTTCAGAATTTGTTATCCCTGTCAGATTGTAGCCCATCAAAGTTAGCTGAGTAAGTGCTCTTGAGCCATTTCTACGCCTCCTCACACCAGCTTCACTTAGTTCAGTGCTGGGCTGAAAGCTAGCTGATTTCCATGTCCTTTACAATGTGTGTCTGTGTGTGTGCATATTGCCTGTAAAGTGGGACTTTGAGTGCCGTCAAATATGCTGATCTTCTTAGTTTGTAGCGCAGCTTTCAGGACGTTGAATTAATTAATTGAACTCTGCTGACCAGGGTGAGCAGATATCATGCATCCGCCAAGTGGGTCCATATGCACACTGTAAAGTGATTAAAATGAAGATAAATTATGGGTAATAGATAAAAAGAGATGGACAGAATAAATGAAAGGGCCAGTGGGTGACAGAAAGAATCCCAATGGCCCCCACTTAATACTATTAATCAGTGTAAGTCTATAGCAGCTCGGGTCTGATGGCGGTGATTGAGTGATGCTGAAGGACATCTGTTTCATACTCTAATCATGTGCCATTTCTGTCCACTTATGGGTGTCCTTGGTTCAATTTATTGTTTTGGTTGCCATTAAATTTCCACCCCTATTTAATTTTTTTTCCTGTGGAAAAACAGCCATGTAAGAGGCTGATATTGAGATAAATGCTTTGCCGTTTTGTTGAATAACAACTGATGTACATTGTTCATATAAATCAGCATTCATTTCATGCTTTTAATTCTTTTTCCCTACAGAATTACTCACACAAACGACCTAAAGCCTCAATGTCACAGGTACGTGCGAGAACTGATGCATTTGCGTATTCATGGAGAGAAAAATATATGAAGGCCTTGCTTTTCAGTGAGCTCATATTAGATGTACACCATATAAGAATTATTTTTTTCACAGAACTATAGTCTCGCTGAGCTGGATGGGAAGATAAGTGCTGTCAAAGCTGCCTTGATGAAGAAAACCAGTGAGTTCCAACCTACAGACCCAGGAGAGTTTCCATACTGACACGTGGACTTTGCATTAAATGTTTTTTACCATCTCTTAATTAGTTAGATCTTCCCTTTTGGTCTTGTATAGAGCTGTGATTGTCACAGATTTCAGAGAAGTGTTATGCCTCACTGAATATTTTATATCTGTAAAATGTACATGTTTTGCTTTGTCATACATGTTGTTTACATTTTGGACACCACTTATGTAAATAAATGTACATCTAATTCATGCTTTCGAATTCATGTGCTGTTTTATTTGTGCAAACACTGCAAAAATACAAAACATCTGGAAAATTAAAGAATTTAGTTTTAAGGATTAATTGCATACATACAGGTATATGGTAACTTTTAAAAAACACTATAATGTAAATTTTTTCTTGTTTTATTGTATAAATAATGCTTTCGTCATTGTATGTTTTTCTTGTGTAGGATATATGAACTGTATTAAAATATAAATATTTATATAAACACGAAACTAGGAAACCCAAAAAGACATAAATATGGATTATAGTGGTTTACAGATACTTGTAAACCCAAATTGATACAATTTTAATTTTGTGAAAAATGCTTAAAATAATGTTTCTATTTTAAATGTACAAGACAGTTGAAGAACAATCTTTGCACAGCTATGCCAGCAAAAGGCCCATCAATGTTAACGTTAAAACCAATCTATGACTATTACATGTGATTGAGGGTAGAGGTGACTGCTTAAAGAATATGTGAATGTGATTGCAAACGTAGGCAGTGTGAGGAGATGGCAGTGACTCAAAGTTTTCCTTTCTAGACACTCAACGCAGGTCTTGATGAGATTTTATCTTAGAATTCAAGTGTAATATATATTACAAGTGTATATAATATATTAAAATGATTTACCCTTTGTCGCTTCAAAACTATGAATTTTTATAACCAACAGTGGTGTAAAGTTTTTGAGTAAATGTAATTAGTTATGCTTAAAGGGATAGTTCTCTCCAAAATTAAAATTGCCCCATGATTACTCACCTTCAAGCCATCCTAGGTTTATGACATTCTACTTTCAGAGTTATATTAAAAAATGTGCTGCCTTATTCAAGCATAATAATGGCAGTGAATGGCAGCATATTGTGTGGGCGGAGTTAAAGAATGACGATACATATATGATTCAGCTAATACATATGATCAAGAATCAGATTCGGAGGCTGAAATAAATTGAACAGGAGAAACAGCAACAGCAGGACGTCCGTCTCTGTGGTATGTACTGTATTTAGTGGCCTGTCAACATTTGTGTGTCTTTACTTCGGTTTATGGACTATTGTATGCGACTAAACCTTAGCAGTAGCAAGCAAAACGGTTTTGCACATCAGACTAGTGTAACGTTATACATAGAACAACAATGGAGTAACCTTTTGAGCATTTAAATGACGAAGCACGCGATCCTGTCGTTTACTGATGTTTACTCACACGACGATAGCCAACAACAGCATAGACATTTGAAGCAGTTTTACTCACCGACCGTGAACCTTTATCGCTGGGACCGCTCCGTCAAAAACACTTCTTTGGTACACTCTAAAAAATGCTGGGTTAAAAACAACCCAAGTTGTGTTGAAAATGCACCAACCAAACAATTGGGTTGTTTTAACCCAGTGGTTGAGTTGTTTTAACCCAATGGTTGAGTTGTTTTAACCCAGTGGTTGGGTTAAATGTTGCTTAAGACAACCCAATTGCTGGGTAAGAACAACTCAACCATTGGGTTAAAACAACCCAATTGTTGGGTTGGTGCATTTTCAACCCTACTTGGGTTGTTTTTAACCCAGCATTTTTTAGAGTGTATGATTTGGTGAAGTCCTGTGACAGCAGTGACCGTGGAGATCCACTTTGCGACGCGACTGAAGCGATGTTGTGAAGCTTTCCGTCATTTCTGCGTTCAAATCGGTTCAAATGCAGCGCTGCCTTCCCGGAATGCTGAAGCGTTGAAGTCGCTTGGTCTCACCCATAGGAATAAAGTGGAGCGCGGCGCGGACTATAACGACATAAGTGTTCACGGACAACAGCTGAGAGTGTTTATGGGTGTGCATTTCCTCTCTCGCTCTAGTCACGCGCACCCTACCGGGAGAAGAGCCGTACGGCCCATACAAGGACCTTCCGCTCTATCGACGTCAAGCCGACCCATACTCGAAAAAAACTCAGAAACTTGTGAGAAACCGGAAGGAGTATTTTTGACACAGAAATACTCCATCAAACGTCCAACATTAGTTTTTGAAACTTGGTCTATGTTTAGGATGGGAATCCAAGTCTTTAACAGTGTAAAAAGCTCAGTATGCATGAAACAGCATTTCACCCCCCCTTTAATGCCTCTCGAAGGTGCTTACACTGCATCCAACATCATCGTTTTTCGAGTTATGCTTTTTTACGCTAAGTCTGATGTCATCGTCGGGCCAGTTGTAATTTTTCTGTAAGTTGAATAGGTAAGGACGTCTGACGTCTCAAATTTTATTTTATAACGTGTTAAATATGAATTTGTTTCTTACAAAAACCCATCGGTTTTGTTCAGAAGACCTTTATTCGGAGTGTGGATTACTTATATTATGGCTGGACACACTTTTTTGGGCTTCCATTCACTGCCATTCTAATGCTTGAATTAGCCAGGCCATGTTTTTTTTTATATAACTCCGATTGTTTTCGTCTGAAGGAAGAATACATAAATTATGGGATAATCTTAATATTTTGGTGAACTAACCCTTTAAGTATCTATTCAGCTTCTTTGACTTAATATAAAGGATATTAGCAACTTTTTCTTTACTTGACTACATTTTTGAATATGTATTCTTTACTCCAATACATTTGCAACGAGTAATGCAATTACACATTACATTTTGAATGGCACAACTTTTTATGCAGCAGTTTATTTCTGTTACAAAATAAGTAATCTACACTGAAGGTATATCTTGTTGGCAAGTTTGTGTAAGGGCAAAACGCAGAAGGCTACTTTACATGAATGTGAGTGCATTAGGTAGTTGCTGAATCACAGGTGTTTCTTATATGAGGTGAGGACATGCAGACATACTCAAGTGGTATTGAAATTGTTGACTTGTAATGGAGTAATTTTCACTGTAAGGTATCTGTATTTACTTAAGTGTGGTTTTCAGGTACTCTTTACACCTCAGTGGAGATTTTGTGTGCGTGTTCTGCAGAAGAAATGCATACAGGTTTGTAAATGATGACAATTTTAATTTTGGGGCATTTTTGCACTACAGCACTGGACATTTTAAAGTCGGCATTAAAATTGAAGTTGTGACAGTCTTATATCTGAGTGAAACAGCTTCTCGAACAAGAAAAACTATAGGACAAGACTTTTTGTCCATCGGGAATTGATTGGATTGATGTGGTTTGCTATTGGTCGATTTCATGTGATTGCCAGGTTGATCCCACCCACGCATCATCAGAGATGTTTCAAAGAGCAAGGGAAAGCTATTTTGATTAAAGATTACGAGCGTACAAGAATAAATAATAAATATGTGCACAAATAAATCATTAAATACTGCAATATTCCATACATTTTGTTGTCAATTTCGATTTCTAGGTGATTTTAAAACTGAAGACCTCATTAAGTATGAGAGTAGACAGATTATTTATTTATTTATATCAGATTTCTTTAAACTCCAAAAAAAAACTTTTTATGAAAATATCTAGTCCAACAGACATCTGCGCATATCACGAAAGACATCTCACTGTACTTTTATTCTATAAGCTGTACCTAGGGCTCCTGTTCCTCTCAGCTTGGACCCACATTTACAATCCCATCATGACAGGTAATTAAAACTGCCTGAGTGAAAGCTTGTCAAAACACGGGACTTGTTGGAATTCTCTGTGTGAGGGCTGCGATCGGTTGTAATGGTGAAGTGGGAAGCAAAAACTGACTCCTCCAGGTGTTCTACCAGACCTCTCTAATTTTTGCTCCAGCTTTCTGAGCCCCAAAAAGGCCCGCAATGCACCCTGGGAGGTGTGTACTTGAACAGTAACAAAGCAAACGGGGGGAGTTGTCCATTGTTACCCCTCAGCTTTTGTCTCAGGCTTGGACCCTTAGGTAGCTTAAGAGAACAAATTGGCCGGACAATAACAAATGGCTTATAAAAGTGAATTAAGGCCTTTGTTCTGAAGTATGGCTCAGCAGTGTCCGTTTGTCCCTCTGGTCATTAAGCTGAGAACGCAGGCAGGTGAAGTATAGTCTACATCAGTGACTGTCAGTCTCTGTCCTTTGTTGACTTGCTACAAATTGTTTTTTCTTCTTGTCTTTTTTTATTTATTTATTTTTTAAATGGAGAGTTGAGTAATCCACAGCACAGATGCATTTCTCCTCAATCAACATAAATCCATTTTTTCCCCCAGGAAGTCATACCAAATACACAGCATATTATACACCCAAAGAAGTCTTTAGAGCATTCAATGGCTATATTCTCATGATTTTATAAGGGTTGAGGGGGACGTTTTGAGGCCCGCCTGAGGATTAACTCCGTTCCCCACCCCCATCCACTCCACTTCACCCAGCCATTCTGTCTGTAGCAAAAGGTACTTCCGTCCTGATTCGTTCACTGGTTTCTCTCTGTCACACGCTTTCTCTCTCTTTCGCTACCTTTTACTATCTCCTCTGTTCGGCCTGTATGTGATTAAGACTTTTTGCAAAGCCAGTTAGGTTTTTCTCTCTTTCTTTGGTTCTCCTACATTGTGCAAGGGAGAGACATGGACTCATAACCATTCATAACTCCCAAACTCTTAATGGGCTTCAACCCTCCAAAAAGAAGGAAAGAACCCCCTCTCCCCCCCTCCCTGTCCTGTGACTAGTCAACGTCAGTCTTTCTTCCCCCCACGGCTCTGTGTCAAAAAAGACTGTTGCTCGTTTGTGCGGGGAACAATGGCGAACAAGGCTGAATCTCTAGCGCTGAACAAAGGGAAGAAAACAGGTTTTTCATTCTGTGGAACATTAGATTCTGACACATTTTAGCATGGCAGTTTTTTTCCATCCTGAGTGCAGTGGCTAGGCTCTTTAAAAAGGACCACCTGTTGGCTAGCAGGCTGCTCTTCATTACGCGAGCAACTATTATCACAGAGAGAGGAGCTCCACAGGGGAGTTCTGAAGTTAACCCTGCCGGTCTGAGCCCGCACGCTTCCTGCCATGCAGCAGGAAGTCACACGCTCATGCTGGTACAATGCATGTACTTCAAGAGGTGTCTGGATGTACTTTTTGATTTTCCAAGTTTTAATGGAATGTAGGTAAATCCTCAAGCATTAAAGGATACCTTGGTAAAGGGCATTTGTTTGACTTGAACACTGGGAAAATACTACAGGCAAGATGATTCTTGAATAGTTAAGATTTAAATTGATTCAAACCAGGCAAGCACAAAAATGTAATTTATTAGATTAACATTTATCAGTGAAAAATCGTTAGCTACGTTTATTTAAGGGATAGTTCACCCAAAAATTTACATTTTGTCATTATTTACTCGCCCTTAAGTTGTTCCAAACCTGTATGCATTTTTTTCAGCTGAACACGAAAAATATTTTACAGAATATGGGTAACAAGACAGTTGACACACAGCCATAGTATTACTTTTTTTCCTCTACAAATCAACTTCTCATTACCAACATTTAAAAAAAGATATTCTTTTGTGTTCAACAGAAGAAAGAAAAGGAAACAGTTTTGAAACAACTTGAGGGTGAGTAAATTATAGAATTTTCTTTTTTGGGTGAACTAACCCTTTTCTAACAGGAACAAATACTAAATTCATTATTTTAAAAATAAATAAAATCAAAAAGCAGGTATATAGAATAGAATAGAATAGAATAGAATAGAATAGAATAGAATAGAATAGAATAGAAAGCACACTGACAGTCACTGAGCCTCTTTACCTGTGGCAAAAAATATCAGATCTTTGGTGTCTTTTTATAAAAACCTTTTCAAATTGAAAATGTGCAACTTTACGGATACCTTCTGATAAAAAGTGTACAAGTCTGGCTATAAATCCTTTGCCATTATTACAAGTGTACACTTTTTACCAGAAGTTATCCGTAAATTTGACCAGAAAAATATACAAATTAAGTATATTTTAATACCTTTTGAATCATTATCTCAAAACACATTTGCTAGTTGAAAAGGTTTTATCCAAAGCAATTTGTGTATTCAAAGTATATATTTAATCAGAATACACTCTTAAAAATAAAGGTTCTTAAATGGTTCATAAGCAGGGTGTGTAATATCCAAAGAACCTTTCCATTGCACAAAGGTTCTATGTAGTGCAAAACAGGTTCTTTAGACTAGAACGTGGTTAGAAAAAAATGGTTCTTTAAAGAACCTTTCACAAAACGGTTCGTTGGGGAACCAAAAATGGTTCTTCTATGGCATCACTGTGAAAACCCATTTTTTGTTCTTTCTGGCACCTTTATTTTTAAGTGTGTGTGTATCCTGGAATTCAAACTAATTTCCTTTGCTGTTGCTTTCCTTTGCTCTACCAGCTACTGGAACAAAATAATTGAGGGGGATAAAAAAAAAAAAAAAAAATTAAACGAAAGGCAATATATTTGGAAACCACTGACCATATATGCACAGATGCTGCCCAAGTGGAGTCAAATATAACATCCTTCCAAACAGCCAAAGGGCTGTGTGGCAGTGTCTAGGCTCGCTGGGGTTAAAATGTGGCAGTTATATTGCCAGGATGGAGCAGCGGGAGCCGAATTCAGGCAATTACAATCAAGTCAGGGCGCAGTTAGAGCGTGGGCCTGGAACATGAGTAGGATGCTGATGAGACACTTAGCCACACAGCCTCAGCCATTGGCCCTCTCCGCTGACTGCCAACCCCCCCTGCTGGACGGCCTTAGATCCCTGCATCCCATACTTACACATACTCTCTCACATTCAGTCAGGAGTGCATCCGTGCCATTGAAAATCATAAATATGCAATGTAAGGGCATATCTGGTTCACTATGTGGGAGTGGACATTTGTATATTATCCTCTCAAATGCTCGGACTGGTTGTTTTCATGTCAAACATGAAACACTTGATGACTTATGTTATGATTTACCAATCATTTACAGTTTTCCCAGTAAGAAAATGTCTTAGTCATGTAGGAAACTAAATAATTGGCTCTCACGTTTTATTGTCACCTTGAGAAAACATGCTGCAAGTAGTCTTTCTACCTTACAAGAATCAAGCTTTTTAAAGTGCATATACATCTATTCGCGCTCCAACACAAATACACTCTTGAACATAGACGCATTAGGTTGCACACCTGAGGCCTGTGCCTGCCCTGTGTGAGCTCTAATCTAGGGTCCATTCATCAGAGTAGGCCCGTCTGACACACATAGGCGAGAGGTGGGGGTGTGTTTCCCATCCTGATTACTCCAACCCATCCCAGCTTCTCTCCGGCCTCCTGCAACGCCAGCATCTACACAAATCACTTCTGCCCTCCTTCTGGTGGCAGAGTCACTGTGCACTGAGAGGAAGACACCTGAAAGCAATTAGGGGATCAACTGTAGCTTGGAACTGGTGACTTTTCGAGAGCTTTTCAAACTTTTTCCCCCCACTGGTTGATGTTTTTGTCATGCGAAGACACAAACCTGATTCCGAAGCACTTGAGATGCTTTGGAGCCCAGCAGCTTCAAAACAAAACGGGATATTTTTAGTAATTGCACGAGGAAACTCATAAATTTGATGCAACATTCTCCTAGATTCCTGAAGCCTGTAGCTGCTAAAATGCAAAACAGCGCATTGCAAGGTTCTCCCATGGCATGGAAACCTCATCTTGCTGCATCTAAGCTGTAATCCACATAAAATATGTTTCCGCATGTCTCATGTCTCGACAGAGCTCTGTTTTGGGCTAGATTGCTAGTTAGTCACCTCAATTTACCCGTAGCTTTCTCTCACTTGATGTTTTGGAAGCCACTTCCCATCTGTATTGTCGACTTGGGGTTTCTGTTGTCCTGAAACACCTCTCGCCCAATTCCTCTCGTAATGGCTGTTTTTTAACAGCCCTTTATCTTCCCCCCTGGATCCCAGGCGCTGGGTTTGGCGACTCCATTCTTTCAAATTATTCCATCTTTGCACAGAGAGAGAAATTGGATTGTGTTGATCCCGTTTTTGCAGCGGGGAAGGTGGTCTTAGCATTATCCTCGGTTTACACTGGTGACGGAGAGGCAATCACACAGAGGCCTCGCTCTGACACAAACACTCCAGCCTCTGGACGAGGAAATTACACCACAATAAGCTTGGACTCTGTGTTTCGAGGTCAGAAACCGCCTCAAACACACACACACACACACACACACACACACACACACACACACACACACACACACACACACACACAGCCATAGTGTGATGTGATCACCTGCTGAAAGGCATTATCCATATCACTAGATGTCGCATTTATTTTCTCATTTTGTTCAGTCAAGTGTATTTTCTGTTGAGAGTCGATAAATTTTGTTGAGGGAAACTGGTAACATTTGGATGTTTTAACTCTATCAAGCTCTTTTAACCAACAAATGTTTACATTTTTTCAACAAAAAAGAAAAAGAAAACTTGCTAGAGTTTTGCTGGGTGGTTGCCATAGGGTGCTATGGGTGATTGTTTACTGGCCCAAATCAAAAGGGTCCAGTCTTGCACCCACATATTGAAATGACAACTAAAGCATTCTAAGAGTGCTAAGATGACGAAAATGAAGGTGTAAGAAAACAAAATAAGGTGTAACTTAACACTCTCCTCATATAGAGCAAAATACTCATCAAACTTTACAATAAAGAAAATGGAAATAATCAGGATAATTCCTGGAAGAGCTTGCGGTAGTCATTTTTGTTCTTCTTTTGTTTCAAATACTAGACATACGTGCATGAAGCAAGGCATCTTAAAGTTTCATCACAATACAGCTAACAAACAAAACATAATAATAATAATAATAATAATAATAATAATAATAATAATAATAATAATAATAATAATAATATATTTTATATTATAATATAATATATTTTTAAAAATCCTGGCTCTTCCAAGCTTTATAATGGGAGTGAATAGTATCTAGATTTTGAAGCCCAATAGATTTTGAAGCCCGAAAAAGCGCACCTATTCATTATTAAAGTACTCCACACAGCTACAGGGGGTTAACTTATTAAAAGCCTTCTGAAGGGAAGCGATGTGTTTTTGTAAGAAAAATATTTTTAACTTTATAAACTATAATCACTGACTTCTGGTAATGATAAAAGAGGGATCTCTGACCTGACGTATGACCTAGGATGTTAAGAGTTGTGTAAAATTTGGTGAAAGATTTTGTGAATTGTGGGGACATTCCATAGGCGTAATGGATTTTACACTGTACAAACTGTAGATTCTATCCCCCTACACTGCCCCTGCCCCTAAACCTACCCATCACAGGAAACATTCTGCATTTTGACATTAAAAAAAAAACTTTATTTTGGTATGTTTATGAATCCATTTATATGCAGGTGAAATTTCAGGTTTATATTACATTGTGGGGAAATTTGGTCCCCACAATGTAATATAAACAAGTGCACACACCCACACACATAAAATACATCATGGCGTTATCCCTGGATAACTTTTGATTCACTTTATTTGTGTTGTTTACATTATATGAACTTGCGTGCCAAGTGCCAACAAAACACTGATGCAGTGCCAACATTTGATGCAGTTTAGACTCTGGAAAAAAAAACTGCATCCACTCGTGCTCTAGCTCTGGTTGATGTGTGCACGCACTCATCCAGAAGAAATGCCCATACAAGCAATTCCAACACTTTATGATGTCATACAGGGCAATAGAAAACAAAACAAAAAAAAACTTTAAGAAACTTATTTGAATCCTGAAGGTGTATTTGGCACAGAAATACTTCGTCATACATCCAACTAATTTGATTTTGGCCATGTTTAGCATAAAAATCCAACTCTTTAACAGTGTAAATAAGTCAGAATGCGGGAAATAGCATTATACCCCCCCCCCCCCCCCCCCCCCAATGTGTTACTTATGACAACTGGCCTTAAGCGTGAACAACAGTTGTGTTCATCTCAATGATCTGTTGTAGAACTTAAGTCCAGACAAGAGCATCTGTCTCAAGATTAAGACCATATTTTCAGGAGATTTGGATTCGAATGATTTCGACTAGTCGTAGAAAATCTGGTTTTTGGACTCAGGTTTGAACTTGGACCTTGTCTTGTCCAGACTTGACATACTACGACACTTTCTACCACTAGTCATTTGTAGATATGCTGTATGGCCAAGTAAAACTATGGAGTATTTTGTAAAATAAAGAAATTATAGACTAGACAGCTCTGCCTTGTATAGAGCGTTGTATTCTGTGCAACACATTGCGCATTGAAAACGGTATGAGGAAATACCGCTGGAGCTATTACACAAACGAAGACCAACAGATGAACGTGTCCTGCTGCATAAAAAACAGTCTATTAACATTCATTGTGTCAACCACCGAGTTGAATCTGGGGATCAGGCGACGCTCTTTGTGCAAGAGCTCTGACCCCCTAGTATTTACACACAGAGAGACGGCCCAGCTGATACCACCCCAACAGCACTACCTTACACATACAGACCTGTCATTACCACCCCGCCTTCTCTCTCCACTCCGCACAGCCACCCATTTCCACAAGAGACCTTAATCTCTCCTCCAATAGGCAACTCCTGTTAAACTCCTTGACATGCCGAGCCGTGCAGGAGACACACAGGACCCATGAATAATCAATAGCATGCTATTTACGCCAAGGCCGAGACAAGCATGTGCCACAACAGGTCATTTCTCCTCGCGATTGCTTGCAGATTAAAGTTGAGATTAGAATTTCAGAGGCGGACGGGGCGGAGGGGGTCTCTGCGCAAGATGGAGGGAAAACCAAGGGCTGCAGAAGAGAAGAAATTAGAATGGAGACACAGAGACACATGTGGGCTTGTAGATAGTTAATTAGCTGGCTTTCATTTTCCTTGCTAAAGAAATGCTCCTGAGCAAAGGGGGAAAAAAAAACACATCACGCTTTCTTTTGTACGGTGAGTGCGCACGCGTCATACACACACATGCGAGCGCACACCTACGGATACGAGGACCGAACCCAATTTCATCTGCAAGGGGCAGAAATCAATCTCATATCTCTCTAGTTAATCCGCAATGGCTCTCCACAGATCCTGACACTAATAAGGTATTGAGCAGGTGAGGCCAAGGGATGCAGGGAAACAGGCAGCCTGGAGGAGGAGGGGGGCAAGTCTGGCTCTATTCCAGTTCAATTATGTGACTTGTGTACAGGAGAGTGGAGTGCAGGAGACAGAAGAGAATGAGAGAGAGAGAGGGAGAGAGGGTGGGTGGGGGGAAAGCATAGAGAAGAAGGGCCACGAGATGAGAGGCAGAGGAGGAGAGCTAGGTGAAAGACTTTAGAGAAGGGGGTTGAGAAAGCATATAAGGTTGGTGGAGAAAGAGAGAAAGAATGAGAGCGACCCAAAAAACAGGGGGGTTAAAATCGATCCCATCTGTGGTATGATGGTTAATTAAAGCAGCTCTCAAGTAGACTAAGGATGAGAGGTTTGGCTGGGATCCTGCAGGCAGGGCTCTGATTGCTCTGAGAATGGCTGCTTTCTCGGCTTTGAGAGCGGGAGGGCTGCCGCTGGCATCCGCAGACTCGGCCGCACTCTCCAACAGAAACGTGCAAATGCATGTTTGAACAAACACAGTCCTATAGACAGCAACAGACTGTTCACCTAAGGATGCCGTTTGAAAGATTTCATTATGCATGAGAAGTGCATTCTCAAGCAAATCATCGACCTCTGCCATGGCCGCGTTGATTTGTTCGATTCTTCTTTCATGGCTCGACATTTTTTTAATGGTGATTCACTGTAAAAAGCTCCTTACAAAATACAAGTAGACACACTACAGTTCTCAAGGACAATAGGCCTACTCAAAAGACAGGGTTGTTTGGTCACCTGGAAGTCTACCATTTTTAGTAGGGCTGGATAAAAATAAATTAAAAAAACTTTTACCAGCTTATATCGATTCTTAAATCCCAAGAATCAATGAGTCATACTGTTTTCAGATGAATGAACAGAACTTTGTAGCGTACCTCCTATCCAATAAATCACAATAATCTGTGTGTTTTGTTACTATTGATATGAAACAAAGTCTCAGATTTAAAATTCAGTCCATTTTATTCACATAAATACCAGCTCAGCTCAAAAGACGCTGCAACGCGGAGCTCACATCTTGATCACATCTGATCTTCTCTTCCCCTCTTAATACCAGTTACAGCGCAAAATCAACATGAATGAGCATCTGAAAGTGTGTTCAAAGAACTTGCCGAATCAACTTATCAGTTTCACATAACATAGAATCACCCAGTCAATTCATTAACATGAAGTATTTCAACCGTGGAAAGACGTCAATAAAACAGTGTGTAAACAACATCACATTTACCTCAGAAAAACCATATCCAGTGACCATAAACTCGTTAATCAGCTAGAAAAAGGAACTGTAGAGTGGAGCATTTTGCTAAATATATGCACATTACATATTCTGTATTAGCCTAGAACTTTTAATGTTATTCAATATTTAACGCATGAATAAATCAGTAAAGTTTATGACAGCCACCATTTCTGTTCTGCCGCTCCATGGATTTGGAATGCCCGACCATCTGAGGGCACCTCAAGCTCTTGAGACTAAAGAAAGGACTAAAAACATTTCTTTTTAGGAGAACTTATGATTTTTAATTATTAAAACTATTAGTATTTTATTTTTTAAATGATCTTAACTGTAGAACTTTGAGATTTGTTCCAAATGTAAAGTGCAAGACAAATAAAATGTATTATTATTAATAATTTAAATGTTTATATTTAAAAAAAATTAATTGGAAATTGTGATTGTAATATTATTTTTAAAATTATTTTTTTATCTTGAGCCTGCTGATATGTATAACTATATTTTCTTTCCAACCATGGATTCTGAATAATAACAAATAAATACATTTCCCCACTAACCTGCAGAAGTCCAGTACTTGTCTTCTTATTAAAATATAATGAATAAATGTGTTATGTGCCTTAAATAAATGTAACAATGTTAACTATTTAATTAATTTAAAACAGTAACACACACAGCATAGAGGAGAATGACAGTCAACTACTTTAAAATATAAATTAAACATTTTGGGTATAAACATGTAAATAACACACAGTAGCCTAAAATGACTGACAATAAAAAAGTGATTAAAATATTTTTAATATTTTACAAATAAATAAAGGTCATTGCCACTAATTTAGATAAGCACTGACACCCTGTGGTGAAATAATCACACATGTTTAACAGCCGTTAATTTCTCAGATCAGCTTGGTTAAATTTAAAGTTCCTGTTCCAAAGAGTTTTGAAAATTCTGTACAACGTAATAATCAGAATATCTCTTCTCCTGTCTCTAAAAATGTCCCGATTTGAGCCTTTGATATATAAAAGGTCATGGTAATATAAGAATATCCTGTACGTTTCAGAGCTGAAAACTTCCTTGCTACTCAAAGAAAAGGTTTTATAGACACCAGGCCCAGAAAATTAGGCTCTCAAATCAATAACATAATAGAAGAGGGAAACACCCTTCTTGTGTAAATGTATACACCTGCTTCTGTAGCCCCGCCCACCGACTCGTGGATGAGCAATAAACATGCCAAAGATAGCAAGATAATCGTTTGTAAACAAGACACAGGTTGATGCTGGATTTGAAGACATATTGAGATTAAAACACAATGCTGTGCCTTCTATATTGGATCCGACAGGAATGGTGCAACACACTTATGTGAGTAAAACACAATTATTTATCTCTCATCCACCCACGAATGATTGATTTTTTTTATTACTTGGCCTGTCCAAAAAGCGTGAACCACACACACACATGCACGCACTTTTCAAATATATACAATATACAAGAGAGTGAACAACGCAGATCAAGAAATGAATGTTATTTCACTAAAGATTCACCAACATGCTTACGTTTTGATAGCCCATCTGGAAAACACACAGCCCTGGGACTTTGGGCTTTGCGAGCCCTGGGAGTCTGATCCCGAATTGTAATGAACCAACAAATAAGCGATTCTCCAGCCTGTGAGCTAAGGTATGTTCTGTTAGAAACGTACACATAATCAATACAATCTGTAACAATGCAATACTATCACATATGAAAAAAACGTGTTTGTTTGATAAAAAACAATTTGAGAGCCCTGTCAGAGGATTATTCCGGTTGCCGCTTTCAAAACAATTCCTCATGTGAACTGACAGGGGAGATGAAGCTCACGAAATATCCAAATCTTATCCAATCCTAGCCGTAGGCATTTACTTCCAAGTCTCAAGTGTGGCACACCTACTCCTCAAAACCAGTGTAGAAAATATCCTACTACTTATTAGTTACAATGTTTTTGAATGTAAAAACCATGCAAACGTCATAAGTTGACCTCAGACAACAGTATCATTTTTTTTTTTGTAAGCCAGCTCATGACACATTTAAAATTTCTTACGGACACTAATTTTAGGGTGGCGTTCGGTCAACTCGATGACCAAAGTACACTGAAAATATAACCAGAAATAATATTTAGAAACTGAAATGAAGCTGAAGCTCAGCACAAGTAGTCCATTAGGTGTTTATTGACAAAGTGACACTGCCGACTACTGACCTGGCATGCATAATGCAGCCTTTTTAGTAATTGTCACAGATCGGTGTGAACAGGCATCGTTTTGACAACGTTGTCGTCGTTTTTTTCCCCCTTCATTTAAACATACCCTTTGAAAGTCAAAATATCTTGCTGTGTGACATATACATGAAAAGGGCCTTTGATAATATTTCATAATAGTAATTATATTAATTTATAGACTACATTAGATATTTGTGCTTTATGCAATATGCCATTTTGTTTCTGAACTGTAAAATGTATCATTTTGATGTTAATAGTCAGTCACTGCACTGACACTGTTGAGTGACAAATACAAAATAGTTATCCCTTTAATAGATATCCCTTTTAATTAATAGCAATTACCATAAGTGTACACATTTTGGCATTTGCCCATTATTTTTCACTTTTTTTCTGAATAGGAACTTCTACGTGTATTTCAGAGTGTTTTTTTTTTTTTTAGATGTATTTCCTTAACAAATCGGTGAGCTATGTAAGCTGGGCATACAGCACTGTTAATGTTATTTGAATGCACAAAAGCCTGACTGTCCATGAGGTGCCTACTACTATGACAAAAGACATGATTAGCATTATCATGTCTAGATTAGCTAACCAATATACATCCAATCCACACCAGCACAGACAAAAGCAAGATTAAGCGGTTCAGTGAGAGCATGTCTACTGCTTAATCTACTTATTCATTAACTTTATACTATTGAAGTGACAGGTGAGCTGGTGAACTGTAGCCTGTGTGCTACTACCATTTGTGTACCCAAAATTCTGCCATCATTTATTCACCCTCACCGCCCATATGGCATTCTTTCCCTAAAGAAGAAATTCAGATATTTTCCATGAAGATGCATGTGGATTGGAGCATTTTGGTCTTTTCCACGCACAAAGCTATTTCATGACTTTAGATGACCTGAATATCACAAACGAGTCATAGACTACTTAAAGGATTCAAAACTTTTAGAAACTTAAACACTTGATATCCTCCTTTAAAACTCCTCTCTATTCCACATTTGAGCACAAAAGCTAAAATACGTGTCCTACACAAATCAGGGAAGACTTAAAAAAAAAAGAGCCTACTGCCCAAATAAGTAAAAGATATCATCCAAAACTGCTAAGTGAATCCCAAAAAACGTGAAAAGAAGAGGACTATTTGCTTATGAAGTGACGGCAAACCACGCAGATTAATCTGTAATCATACTCTTCATGTTGCAGAAGTGTGGAAATAGAGCACATCCCTTCACAGGTGTATGAATTATGTATATGGAGATGATTTGATGGGTGTGAAAGAGAGCATGTCTGATTGAAATCCCGTATTTCGTGCATTACGGCGTCTCCGCGTGCAACGTCAGGGTCAGAGCCCCGCGCTAATTTGCGAAGGGCCAACTGCTTGTGAGGGAAATGAGAAAATTATACATTCCAGCAGGAATCAGCTGTGGTTCTTCACGAACCGTGCACTGTGCCGTCTGCAGCCGGCTTTATGTGGCAGACACCTGCCAGCTTCTCAATGGCAGGAATCTATGTGCCTGAAACTCATATACAAACACGCCCACACCTAGAAGTACATCAAGAGAAATTACCACATCAAAAGCCTGAGCTGAGAAGATTTGATGTATCTCAACACTTAAATGCAGAAGCATGTAACATAGAGGCTGTGGAATCATATGTTTTAAATTGAGAACACATGAGCTTAATGGTCTGGTTGAATATTTTATTCTCATTTCATCCATAACTATGCTTGCTTCATGTCTCTTGATTCAATATTTTATATTTTTTTGTAAGACAACATATTTTCAAAACTTACCAGTCAGTCGAAATAGCTTGATGACCAATCGTTCTTAAGGAAGCCCTGAATAATAAGGCAGGTTCAAACACGGAATGTTTGGCTATAGCAGTGGTGCTTTTAGCTTTAGAGTGCTTTGTGTCAGTCACGCTTGTGAACACACAAACACAGTTTTATTAAAATCATACATCATTAATAGCAGATAACTTCCCAGATTTAGTACCATTTCATTCATATCAGCAGTGAACTGTACCAGAATTCACAAGAGACCACCCTTGACCACGTTTCACAGGTGCCCACCCGAGTTCGGAAAACAGCGTTGACATCATCCAAACAATCCGAACTCTGATGTCAATCAAACACAGGTGTGCATAAATAGAGCTGGTGTGAAACCCTTAAGGTACGTTAACTCGACAATAAAGTACTTGAAACCTTTTTACTTTGCTTTTTTTGAAAAGTTTTACTAACAGTTTGAAAGGTTTTGCAGTGAGTAAAAACATTGCCAAATCGATCCCGGTTCGCAAAGCTCTGCATAAATGTCTTTAAAAGCTGTGTTACATGCCAGACTCAGAGCTGGCGAGGTCAGTATTAGTTGGTGTTGTTAGAAAATGGTGTATGTAAATAAAGCATCTCTGCTGTTCATAACAGTGGTGCAGTAAATCTACACTTTGCTGGAGAAGCGTTAATAAACTCAGTATCTTGAGCTGCAAAAAGTCCTGTAGTCTGCCATTATTGATTAGGAAGTACTTGCACATGCCTTTAGATTCAACATGTAATACGCATGCACATTATGTCAACATTTTCACAAATTCATATTTCTGTAGCTTACATGGAGACGATAATGGCACTGTTTTCAAAAACATGAAACCAGTTTTCAGAAGATTGCGTTTTCAGGTTTCACTGAATTAATAAAATACTGATGATATATTTCTTATTAAAACTACAAAAGTTATTCAGTCAAGATCAGTGAGTGATTTTCACTTTGTCTTTTGTTGTTTGATTAATATTAAGCACACAGAAGCAGGCTTATTATGCTTCTGTCACTTTAAAAGCTGCATGGCTATAATATATTGTTGCACTTTCTTTCTCCAACGGATTAGTCCACTTAAGACATAACTGGCTATTTATGTGAATACTTACACACATTTTGACATATGGCCATATAAGCTGCAGAAGATAACTGAATACAAGATAACATGCTATCCGAGAGGCAGCTTCCGATGCATGTGAGTACTTCGCTTATGGCATTATGGTCTCAGATCCAAATATCATTGTTTTGATTGAAAGAAAAGAGGCTACTTTTTAAATAGGCTATTAAATAAGACAAAACAAACCATGGAATCACATAAAAATAAAAATAAACATAACAGGCCTTACAACCACATGCATTAACATGTGAAATTAACAGTTTACATTTACATTAAATTATATTCCATTTACAAGATCCCATTCAAGGAAGCGACCATCTGGCAGAGGATTCTGCTTGGTCTTAAAGCCTTCCTCAAAGGGATATATTCTCAATGAATCAATGGGGAGAAAAAATGAAAAAAAGATGTAGAGTTTGATAAACCGTGGACTCTCTGGAAGACATAGGCCTTTGCAAAATACGGAACAAACTGTGTTCTGTAAACACTACTTTGAGGTCTTAAATACAAGACTACTCTGTATTACATTAAATGGTTGGCAGCCCTATGTACAGTCAGCTGGTCATAGCTAAATCACAGCATGCTAAAATGATCAGATGTTTATCATATCAATAGAAGAAAATATATGAAAAATATACACAAACTTCGCTAACTTTGTAGTCTTATGGGTAGGTTACTTTAATTAACTAATTTTGTTCTTAATTTTCTCAAAACGTCAATACATTGCACAGTTGCATATGCTCTTGAGCTAAATCGTGCCTAGAGTCCTAGTTGACAAGTCAACCATTGTGACCCATTCCTATTAACTAGCAATATAGGGCATTGCTATAGGGAATCCCCATTTTGCAGTAATGATCAGCATATCAGCTGGATGTAGGGTACCAAACATTGAAAGCTTTACCTTCAGTAAAAGGCTGAGTAAAAACATGTTTTTGACCAAAAGAAAGGTTTAGGTAAGAGGTCATCACAAGCTTTAACTCTGGCAACGATTAACTCTTTCTTATATGCTTGAGATAAGTTCCCTCTTGAGTTGCCGCTTCTGAGAACCAGCCATGTCTGTCTCCACTACAGTATGCGAGCGGAGAAAAGAACATGCAACGCCATTTCACCAAGTGGAAGAGTGGAGAGGTCTTCAGGGAGGATTTTAATAGGAGAAAAGTGCTAAGTCGAGCATGGGGTGAACGTTGAGCATGCTCGAAAGGGCATAGCACTCTATTTGTGCACTCACAATATTAATTGTCACTTCCATTGCTTTTAATTGCCGAGTTTTTCACCCTTGCATGCCATTCAACCCAGTGCACTGATCCCTCCTTTAGATACTTAGAGGTTGCTAAGACAACGAAGGATCGGAGAAACTCTCCGTTCTGGGTTTTCTTTAGCTCTCGTCCAGAAACAAATAAACACTTGTGTACAATTTGGCCCTTCATTTTTGTTTCATACAGTTCACTGTGATTTTTTTCATGGGGCTTCTCCATAATCAATAGCGCCTTACAAATATAAAACACAATTTTTAAAAACATATTGTTTAATCACATTCTAGCATTACCTCTTGGTGAACTAAAAAAAACTTGCCAATAATTCACCTAAAGGTGACATTCCTCCAGGCCACAGTCACACCCTACAAACATATATACAACAAAGCCTTGCCCCCTTTTTCTTTCTACCTCTGACTGGTTTTCTGGAGGGAGGCTGATAATCTTGAGCAAACATAATTAACTGTTTGCTCCTATCAGCCACAGAGAGTGTGGCAGTGACTCTATTGTGCTGCTATCAGGAGTTTAAAGAGGTTTCGTACCATAATGGGGTTGGCCAGCAGTGCCAGTCCTTTCAAGTGGCGATTCGCCCTGAACGCTGAACTCCCCTGCACATTGATCAGAAATTAGACTTAGCCTATATAAAGTCTGAGCTTCTAAACACTGTTAAGATTAGAAAGTATATCCGCAGACCACGGGAAGTCACAAAGATCAGTATCCTGTCCAGCTCCAGAGTAACAGGAATGAGGGTTGATTTGTTAAGAGAAGATGCACTCTGTGTTTGGCCTGAGCTAACACAGGTCAGAGGAGCCCACGGCCGAGATTAAAGGAGGTGATTTAAGAGAGATTCTCGCTTCCTGCACTATGCTTGATGGGGATGACATCAACACACACACACACATACACACTCACTCACTCAACACAAAAGAAAAGGGACTGCACTGCTTTAAACCCATTTAAATGTAAACAGAAATGTTGTAGATAATCCCCTACATTTGGCAAATACAGTAGCTTGGTTTCAAAACCTAGTAAGCTGCCTTAATAACTGCTTACATAAGCAAGCTGCCTTTTAAGTGAAATGGAACCTTAATAAGTGGCTGATTTTGAACACACTACTTAGTTATTCACCTGCTGTGTACAGGAACCTTGGCAGTTGATTACGATGGAGACTGATGTTAGCGTTTTGCTAAGCTAACAACATGTTAATCTAACAAGTAGACCTAAACATAAAAAAATCTGCAGGAATGTTCTACAGGTGCTGGTCATATAATTAGAATATCATCAAAAAGTTTATTTATTTCACTAATTCCATTCAAAAAGTTAAACTTTATTTTGTATATTATTGTATGTTATTATTTATTCATCAAACTGACTAGGCTGACATATTTCAAATGCTAATTTATTTTAATTTTGATGATTATAACTGACAACTAAGGAAAATCCCAAATGTAGTATCTCAGAAAATTAGAATATTACTTAAGACCAATTAAAAGAAAGGATTTTTAGAAATCTTGGCCAACTGAAAAGTATGAACATGAAAAGTATGAGCATGTACAACACTCAATACTTAGTTGGGCCTCCTTTTGCCTGAATTACCGCAGCAATGTGGCGTGGCATGGAGTCGATCAGTCTGTGGCACTGCTCAGGTGTTATGAGAGCCCAGGTCGCTCTGATAGTGGCTATAGGTTGCTCTTCAGCTCTTCTGGTCCTTAAAGGGTTAGTTCACCCAAAAATAAAAATGTAATGTTTATGTGCAACCAAGATGTAGGTGTATTTGTTTCTTCAGTAGAACACAATTTAAAGATTTTTAACTTCAACTGTTGCAGTCTGCCAGTCATAATGCATATGAATGGGTAAAGACCGAGTAAAAAAAATAACATGCTTAGACAACATGCACAAAAATCCTGCTGCTCCTGACGACACATTGAGGTCTTAAGACACGAACCGATCGGTTTCTGTGAGAAACCGAACAGTATTTATGTGTTTTTTTTACCTCGTATGCAGACGAATCTCATCTAGTGTTCCCATCCGCTATTACTTCCGTAAGGTCAAATTGTTGTAGTGGTTCTTAAAGCAATGACTCCAGCTGCAGACCACTCTTTAGCCGTGTTTCCACCGCAGGAACTTTACCCAGGAACCAGGAACTTTGGGGTGGTACTCGGTGTGTTTAGACCGCAGGAACCAGGGTCTAAATGAAGTTCTGGGTAAATATTTCCCCCTCCAAACAGCCCTGCTGCGTCCTTACATGACGTGACAGCGCACGCCGCGCTCATGTTGATAAGAGAGGAAAGTTCATTTTTCTGAGGGGTAAACTTTTTTATTTCGTAAGTTATTTAGATAATGTTGGAATAATGACACAGCGTATATTGCCCCAGGCAGTTTTTACTTCAACTCCGCCTGACAGAAGAATAATTTTTTTTCTGAGATGATTATTACACTTTAAAACAAATAAATAGCTTATATAACACTGTATTAGTCCTGGTGGCCGTTAAGAGTTGCTATGGCTACAGTTAACATATTCCAGCTGGTGGAGAAAACAGCGTTGACATTTTGGATGCGGCAGACATATGCCGTCATAGAGACAAACTGCATGTCACAAAATTATTGCGATTGAAAGTCATCACATGTAAACACCAGATCGGTTTAGATAATGTCTCATGTAAACAGTTCATTGCTTGTACACTTTTTTTCTACCACATCTTTTCCTTCCCTTCTCTGAACAGCCAGCCTCTTTTGCAATGAACGTTTGTGTCTTGCCCTCCTTGTGCAAAGTGTCAATGGTTGTCTTTTGGACAACAGTCAAGTCAGCAGTCTTCCCCATGATTGTGTAGCCTACAGAACTAGACTGAGAGACCATTAAAGGCCTTTGTAGGTGTTTTGAGTTAATTAGCTGATTAGATTGTGGCACCAGGTGTCTTCAATATTGAACCTTTTCACAATATAGACATTTTCTGAGATTTAGAAGAGAAAAGAAATAAACATTTAAATATATCAGTCTGTGTGTAATAAATGAATATAATATACACGTTTCACTTTTTGATAATATTCAAATTTTATTACCAGCACCTGTATATGGAAATATTAAGTGTTAAAAGGAGCTGATTATACATTCATTGGTAGTATTGTCATATTAGCCAAAATATGTAATAAACAAACACATAAGGATGTAGTTTAGGCCCATATAGCTTTGTGAATGACGGACGTTTATCCACCTTATTTTTAACCTAAGAGCGGACTCAGTCATTTGTAACTTGAATGCACAAGTCTTCCAGTGTCATCCGCTTCCAGTTATTTTATCTGTGCAAAAACATTGTGTTATGCTACAGGATACTGCAAACTGGTTTTTGTTTTAATTTATTAACATAATTATAAACACATTTGTTTGTAAAGCAAATAGTTTAGGATTGCATTTACTGCTTTTAATTTAGTTTAGATATGTATACTGTACTTATTATTCTAGTTATTTACCTATAGCAGCTAACGAATATCTCTATATGACAATAAAAAAAAATACTAAGTTAATGAATAAATAGATATAATCACTTTTGATTTGTCAATCATTTTCAAAGATCCAGCATAATGCCTACCGTTTTAAAAAGCATTTGTAGTGTGGCTCATTCACCTGCGACGCGTCAAAATACGTTTTAGGTTGGCACCTCTTTTGGTTTTGGAATAGAGTCAGTTTTATTGTAGCGTATACTTGCTTATATCTTTATGTTCGCAACAATTTTCTGCCTCTGTTCTGACCTCCATCAAAAAGGTCAAGGAGAAGTATCTGAAATGTCTGAAATCACAGACACCACAGCAAAGAGAAAAAGAACCAGTGACAGACAGAGAGAGTAGAGGAAGCGTAGGTCTGATCACAACCCCTACAGTGGTGAGTAAATACAGTCTAATGGCCACTGATTAATTCTTCATTGCTCTCATCGGCCCAGTAAAGAGAGATGTAATGACCTGTCTGTGTCTGTCGTTCTCTTCTTCTCCCTCTCCCTCCCAACTCCCTCTCCCGCTCAATTTTTGATTATAAATTAAAAGTGATTGTAAATGGTGTAATGCTGGTTTGAGGTTCCTGATTGCTGTATTTGATTAGAGAATGTCAGTGCACGCATTTTCCCCTCTCTCTTGCACTTCAATAGCTGCAACACTCAAATATGCACAAAGAACACAATGGACCAACTGCTTAACACTACCAACTAAACCATAACTAGCACTAGCTGCAATCAAACACATTCTTTCAGCCTCCCTTTTCTCTTTCGGCTCGTTTTCTCTCGGTGCGGCTCTTTGGTGACTTTTCGGAGTTTGTTTCAGGTGTGCAAAACACCAACAAGTGAAAATCACCAGCAATTAAAAAGCATTCACTCATGCAGGTATGAGGAATGTACGACCCTTTGTCTCTCTCCATTATGGCGGCGTGTTGTCTCTCCCAGCATACAATGTCAGGTGTTTTAAGATAATAGGTTTTCAGAAAGTATTCAGAAAGGAGGTTGATGATGACAGATGTAGTGACACACTAAATTATTGTTTAAAAAGTAAATGTTAGTACTTTTAAGCTTGAAATACAGTAACTCAGAGGAAAAGGAAATTTTTAAGGAAATTTTTAAAATCAGATTAAAAGTTATGTTCTTAGAATGAATATAAATTGGATTATATATAGGACATATTTACAAATACATACATTCAAGTCCATTAAAAAAGGTTTTCTTAAAAATAATTACTTTTCAGCAAGGATGCATTAAATTGATCAAATGTGTCAGTGAAGACACTTATAATGTAAAAAAAATATTTCAATTTTAAATAAATGTTGATCTTTTAAACTTTCTATTCATCAAAGAACAAAATATATCATGGCTTCCACAAACATATTAAAGATAGTTCACACACAAATGAAAATTCTGTCATTAATTACTTGTGTCGTTCCAAAACGATAAGACTTTCGTTCATCTTCAGAACACAAATTAAGAACTTTATAAAGAGAACTAATCCATTTGAATTGAGCGGTTTAGTCCAAATTTTCTAAAAGAGACACAATAATTTTTTTATGATGAACAGATTTAATGAAGACTTTTATTCACATTTAAACATTGATCAACGAACATAAGCAGAAGTGTAACACGAGAATGAACCTGATTTACTCACCCTCAAGTCGTCGTTTATATGACATTCTTCTTTCAGACAAATACAATCTGAGTTTTTTTTTTCAAAAAAATGTCCCGTCTTTTCCAAGCTTTAGAATGGCAGCCCAAAATTTGAAGCACAAAAAAAGTGTATCCATCCATTATAAAAGTAATCCACATGGCTTTAGGAGGTTAATAAAGGCCTTCTGAAGCGAAGTGATGGGTTTGAGTATGAAAAATATCCATATTTCCAGTAAAATATCTAGCTTCCAGTACCTGCTTCTGTAGAACGAAAAAAGCGTAACATGGTGCAACAATGCGCTGCGACAATTAGCACTGCAAGAAGCGCTACAATTTATCAACGTATAAGCATGATTTCTGAAGGATCATGTGACATTGAAGACTGGAGTAGCTCAACAAGGATGTTTGCTTGACGTGCGAGAACCAATCAAATTCATTATTATGTGTTCATTCACAAAAGGTTCATTCTCGTGTTACACAGCACATTTAAGCTTCCACAAGAACCAATGAGGTTCATTTTCTTGTGTTACGCATTACATTGGAGCATCTACAAGAACCATTGAGGCTCACTCGTGTGTTACACTTTTGCTTATGTTTGCTGATCAATGTTTAAATGTGAATAAAAGCCTAAATTATGTCTGTTCATCAAATAAAGCGATTGTGTCTCTTGAGAAAATTTGGACTAAATGTCCAATTCATATGGATTAGTTCTCTTTATAAACTTTTTACAGTGTCAAAGTGTTAGTTGTGTAGCTGTCAACAAAGGGACAGAACGCTCTCGGATTTCATCAAAAATAGCCCATCTTCATTTGTGTTCTGAAGATGAACAAAAGTCTTATGGTTTTGGAACGACACAAGAGTAATTAATGACATAATTTAGTTTAGAAAGAAGCTAGTTACCAAATGTACAAAGAATTTTTTAGGAAGTTTCATTCAAAATCCATTTGGCTCACAAATCCAATGGAGACACATTAAAATGAGCCTTTTTTGATGCTCAATCCCGCCTGTGAAAGTCCCCTCAGCCATGTTAGTACGCTCCGTACATGTACCCCTCTCTCTTTCTGTCTCCCTCTCCCCTCTGCCCTCAGTCTCATTCGTCCATTGGAGGATGGAAAAAGAATTTCTGTTCCTTTCTCTCTATTGCATTTATCCGAAGCCAGGGTCATTCCACTGTGTCGTATAGTGAGGTGGGGGAGAACACATTGGTAATGGGATCATCAGAACCAACCGAGACATGCACATATATGATCACTGCCTACCACAGGGTCAGATCAAGTGTGTACAAACGTAAATCAATTCTCCAGTCCAACCTGAAGAAAAAAAGACAAGCAAATAATATTTTTTTTTCCATCTGCAAGTAGGCACAAAGAACAGGTAAGGAAAGCCACAGGACAAGAAGTAGAAAGTCCTGATATTAAGCCATCGAACAAAAAAGAATCAAGGTGGCTCGATCAGAAGAGCTGATGATTGTAGGTAGGAAAGGAAGGCGCACGAGACTAGGCGCTTTCTCCCACCAGTGAGACTCAAGAAACCTCTCTACAACTTCACAGGATGAAAAAAAAGCTCTCGACGGAGCACAAGGTTACACGAGGATGGGGCTGAAGAGGATGGGAAAAGGGAAACTCAAGGTGAGGATGTGGGAGAAGGAGTGAGGGAGGGTGTTAATGAGAAAAAGGGGGTCCTGTTGTTGGGAGATGCTTTGTGTCAGGCCTCTTGCATTATGTTGTTGACTCTCTCTCTCTCGGAAGGGCTGGATAATGGACCTCAGGGTGCAGGGCAGGAAAAATGCCCTGTTGAAGAAAGTCAGGAGAGGGTGGAAGGTAAAAGGACGAGTTTAAGCAGCTCATTCTCTAAATACTCCTGTTATCCATGGCTGCATTTACGTACCAGTGTTTTCCTGAACACCCTTACTCTTTCTTCTCCATCTGTCCCTCTTAACCCTACGCCTCATCAAGCCTCTTACGTGTGTCAGTCATTCTGTGAGAGACAGCCAAGCTTTTAGCTGGAATGGAACAGATTCATGGCCCACAAAGTGTCGTAAAGTGTTGAATACAAAATGTTAAATAAAATACAAATGTATTCAGCAAGGATCCATTAAGTTGATCAAAAATGACTGTAAAGATATTTATACAAAAGATTCATATTCTGATTATTGTTCTTTTGAACTGTCTACTCATCTTTTAAACTTTCTATAAGAAAACAAACAAATGCATCACAAAAATATTAAGCAGCACAACTGTTTTCAACTGTGATAAGAAATGTTATGTGAGCACCAAATCAGCTTGTTAAAATTAATCATGAATCGTGTGACACATAATGGGCATAATGGCTACCGCTAAGCGCTAACATTGCAAATTCCAATTCACTTTTTGTTGCTTCCTGAAACATGTCAGATCACAATTCTATGGTCTGTCATGGTGGAGCAATGGTTAAAAAAAATCTTGTTCGCTATGTAATATCACTAAATTGACCTGTATATTATCTTCACAATATTTTAGCTTTCGCTAATAACACTGCAACAACACTGAAGTCCTCTGGGACGATTTTTTGTCTCAGTAGCGGAGATGCAAGATGGCATTGGTTGCGGTTGTATGAAATGGGAGAGGGGGCCGTGGTGATACAAGAGATATGAAAGTAGCACTAGAGTAAAGAACAAACACATTCACTTCACCAGGCAAATTTGTTAGCAGGGACTGCAATTTTGTAATGTAGCATTTATGCTATATAGTTTTTACACTGTGTTAGTATACCTGTAGTCTGCTATTGTACAATAGATGATCATTTTATGGGCAATTGTACTGTTTTGCATTTTATTTGCATGTCATTACCAAATGATCAAATTTAATACGAGATTTAATAATAGGCTAACAGACATTTAAGCTAGTATGTTGAGTGGTTAAAGAACAAAAAATATTTAATTTCCCGATATGTAACAAATCATTTTAGAATGAATTGGCATGCGCGCATATTGTGAATCGAATGAATAGTGTTTAGTAGTTTCTTATTAAAAGGCCTAATGGCTGACTCTTTTGTTCATGACACAGGTTTTTACAGTATACCCAGACATACAGCAGGAGTAATACGGTAAAACAGATGAAGGATATGACTGAGGTGGCCTTGATCAAAGAACCTAACCCTCAATCGTTCACCGGGCTATGCAATGAATGCCTGCACACTGCTCCGGTTATGTGTGTACAGGGTTTGTATTGTGTGTTCACTGCTCACTAACTTGTGTGCGCAAATTTGGATGCGTTAAATTCCGAGTATGGGTTGCCCTTCGCGCAGCTTCATTTCACTGCTAGATGACAGTGAATGGGAAATATCTGTCTGCTAAATGCAGCGATTGACCAATGAGAATCGAGTATCGAGAAAGCCATGTAATGAAATAACATATTCAATTGTTGATCTTGTTCCTTACACCAAGCATAATAAGTTAATGAGCGTGTTCAACATACATCTTCAGTTGTCAAGCATAACGATAAAACTCCCGCATACAAACACATCCCTTTCCAACCCCGCTGCACCCCATCCCTAAAAGTATAACCATAAACAAAATCAGAGGATACAGTAAGGTCTCTAATCAAGGCAATCAGTGCTGTTTTCAAACGTGCACCGTGCACGAACAGCGAGCTGGGCTCATCTTTGTCTGCGGTTTAATTACTTGTTTTTGCATTCTGATGGAGGGGGGTGATTGTGCCTTGTCACCTATTTCTGAAGATAAAGGACTAGCCAATTACTTTGTTTGGATGCTAATGATTGGGTTTCATTAGTGGCCGCTCTTAGCCCCCCTCACCCGGTAAATGAATGAATATGCTATGATTTCAATTATTGGAATTATGAAAATTGCTTTTAAAAAGACGACACGGGTATCATCAACTCTCCGCTGTGACATAATGTCATTTTAATTTCCATAATAGTTTTAATTGTCGGTGGCCCTGTTGCGCGTTAATCATTTAATTGTATTGTCTTTTTCCGTCGGCGACACCCACATCCATCCGCCCCTCAGCCACACCAAATCACAATCAGAATTAGATAAGGAGTTGGCAAAGGCCAGTTGAAGGAGCAATTTAAAAGTTTCAGAGATGGTTTTGACACCGTAGCCTGAGTCAATGACGGCACAAACTAAATTATAAAAAAGGAGAAGGTGAAGTGTCACCTCTGAACTCCAAGAATAATCGTCAAACAACTTTTGCATCACATTACATGACATCTGCTCTCCCATAAGCGCACATGCCATCTAGTGTGCCGACAATAAAAATGTAGATTCAGAGGGTTATTTGGTACTTGAATTCTCAAGCTTAGACCAAACTGTACATCCAGGTGCACTCAAAGAAGGAAACTTGTGTTCACCAGGCTCCTGAAGGAATGCAGACTTTTCTTTCTCCAACCATTCATGAAAAAGCACATGATTATGAACTTACAGTGTGAAAAGAAGAAAAATTACCAGCCACGGACCAGCACAATGAAGAAGAAAAAAATAGCCATGTAAACCATTCAATTCCTAAACGGTGTGGCTGGAGCACAATCAACTGTAAATTACCTCTGAATCCAGGTCTGTTGTCATCATTGCGAAGAAGACTGGTGGAAAAATAAAACCCTTTACCCAAACAAAGGACAAGGATACATAATGGTTATGTGGGTCAAGGCCCAGCGAGGCCTTTGACAAGTGACAAAAACGAATCCTTAAGAATTGCTCTCCAAGGCCGGTATTTCTATGGATTTCAATGAAAGATTTACTTTTTTGTGCCATGAAGGTTAAAGGGCCACATCAGGCAGAGACAGCATAATGTAAACAAAACATAGGATCCATTAGCGAGGAAGTATTTGCATGGTATATAGACTCAATTAAAGGGCAGATTTCAGGCAAGGCCAGGTAGGTTTATTTTTGTGCTCTGCAGAAACCCGAGTTTTTCCTTCATCTCCATGGAGATGTAGTCTGCCAGAACAAACGGCCACGATCAAAGGGCACCGCAGAGGACGAGACCTCATTCACAGCCGAGCCAAGAACAACGAGGATGGATTCGAGGGAAAACGAAACAACCGCCTAAATCTAAAAGTGCATGCCAAGGAAAATGGCTAAATATCTAAATGACAGACTGTGATGACGTTTTCACAGTTACTAACATCATAAAAAAACAGGACATTATACTTACATTACCACGTCATTCAATTACAAAAACTAGTTAACGCTGCTGCATGAATGTTTCCAATACAATGAAGAATATTCTTCCTCTTTTTTTCTTTTGCTAATGGAGCAAGTTGTATTGGCAAACGAGAATGCAAACATTATATTTATTGTAGTTTCCATTTACCACTTACACAACTATCCTGAAAATGTGAAAAGGTCCATTGTTTAGCATACAAAAATGAACATAGAATGTACATTTTATATAATTATAAGAAGTAGAAGAAAAACAGTTATTAATAATATTAATAATGACTGGAATAACACACAGGGGCACAGAATGTAGTCTATGCTGCATATTTTTTACCTAACATAATTCGTTTTTTTTAGCATGAGGATCTCAAGCTGCCTATCTTTCAGGTTTTTATCTTGTCAAAATTGAGCTTGTTTTGAAGTAAGGCTTGTGATGTCAACAACATAAGCTAAGGGAAGTATTTCCTCTCATTTTTAAAGATTGATCCTCCAACTTATTTTATTCACAGTTACATTTATTATTTTCTCTCAGCATGTTGCAGTCCATGACAATATCAGTACAGGTCTGCGCTTCATTTTTGGGTTGCATCCCACCACTGTTTTTTAAGGTCATGCGTTGAGCAGTTTAGGAAGCAGTTCGGTTGACTCCCAATAGGCTCCAATGTAGTCAGCGACTGTGTGACTGACAGCTTTAAGCAGCTCTCTAACCTCTCTCCTCCATCTCTCAGTGTGCCAGAAAGGGGCGGTCAAGTGAGCCCCTCAAAACTGGAAAAAAGGGACATTCAGATGCAACCATGCAGAACACCTCGGTGCCATTCCTCCTCAAGCAGAGACGTTTCTCTTGAGTGCAAGTCAGAATATGAGAGGACATGAATATGGGTTAGAGTGGGGGGGTGGGAGAGTAAAGAAAAGCTCTGAGAGCCTTTTCCCTAAAGTCTTTGAACCATCTTGAAGTCTAAAATGTCTCTGCAGCACAAACACAGTGCTGGAAATTACATTCAGGATTGTCAGTGTGTAAATCCTGCTTCTTCCATAGTTTAGAAACAGATGTGCTTATCTTCCCTTTGAACGCCACTTCAAGAGAGAGATGTACGATAACTGTACAACTTCTGGAGAGTAGACAGGTTGAAGATGAGGATACTTGTGGTTCCCGTGTAGGACTCAAAAAGAGTGGTAGAAAGGACACAGACACAGGGGGAGGGGCGCTTTGGCCTCTGTGCTTGTGCAAGTATGCCACCTGCTGGATTGTAAGCGAACAACACCTCGAGTGACTGCATAGAAACCTACTCCTGCATGGTTTCTTCAAATGAAAGAGTAGTCATGGAATCATACGTTTCATCTGTCTGTCTGTCTCTCTCTCTCGCTCTTGCGCTCTCTCTCTCTCTCGCGCACACGCGCGCACCCACACATACACACACCTTGCATTTGGTTTGCCTCAGGGAGACGGCCTCTATCAGGCTCCATTGTGTTTTGAGCACTGAGAGGCCCTTCTGGCAGGCTAAGGTAGAGAGAGAGGGTTAGAGGCCATACTAGAGAAGAGGGATGAGAGCGATTCAATCGCTCAACAAATGGACCAGGCTAATAGAGGCAGCCTCTGATCCTATCCGACGCACAGCTGGGGGCCTTCTAATAAGAAAGGGCTGAAGAGGAAAGACGAGAGAAAGCGAGAGAGAGAGAGAGATGGAAGACGAAAGGGTAAACAGGGACTGCTCTATTTGCCTAATTATGAAGCAGATATAATATTAAGGGTATAAGTTGATGTGCTATTTAGAAACTAACGCTTAGGATGGTTTTGCGTGGAGAAACTCTGTTCCATGCATGTTTCCTGGACCTAATCAATGGCTAAGAGAATTTGTTACATGGTAATTTATTTTCATTCATTGGACCACTGATATTAATGTTTTTGATGCTTTAATAAACTGTGGTAACTTGGTGACAGCCACTGTCATCGTAAAAAGGCATGTTTGGAATAGCATACAATGTAAAAATGTTTTACATTTTTACAGAAAAATACTAAGCATGTAGCCTAACATTGAATGGTTAACTTTAGGTTGCATTATCTTTACTTTTAAAAATCTGGATAGGATAATTTACTACGAAAAACAATAAAAGGACATTTCAAAAAATCTCTGCATGGGACATCCCATGATGATGTTTTATTTAAATTGTTTTATTATTGTAAGCAGTAACATACATTATGGTGTTGTGTGTTATTTTCTTAATGTTTATTGCATTATATATGTGTAACTTAAACAAAACGAGGGAACAAATTAATACAACTAAAATCACAATAACTAAAACAAGGAAATTAATTATTCAAATGTATCCACAACTTAAGGCGTGTTAATGTTTTTCCCCCCCGCATGACGTGGGTTCTGTACGTATGCTTTTCCCCCCAGCAAATTGTACTTGGATACAGTGAGCATGCAATATTAATGTATAGTAATATTTAAATGTAGTACTATGATTTTTTTTATTGTAGTCAAAATAAAGGTTACAAAAATATCCTGGCCTGTGTTCCCCTGTCTTGTTTAATTGACTCTTATTTAGTTTTTTACTTTTGTTCCCATTATTCCTGTGATCGTTCTTCCTGTGTTTAGTTCCAGGGCTGCGTTCAGCCAAGATAAAACGTTGCAAAACAGTTTTTTTAAATGGAAACGATGGTGCGTTAGACACTCTTCTGATGACGCAAGAGTTGCAACTACGTCTGCTGAGAAGGCTATTATTTGTGTTCATTTTGAAGAATTTTCTGAGCCTTATGAAATCGGTATAAATGCATGTTTAGCCTAATATTGCAAAATACACTCAATGTCACAGTCCTTGCCATCCAGAATAAAATAAAACTTCCCAATCAAGTGAAGGGATTTGTGGAAACTGTGGTTCCTAATTATTGTGATCCAACATTTGCCTTACATTTCAGGAGGAAAAGACAAAAATGTTTTCTAATATCTTCAATTGTTGCGTATACCGAGCTGCAGCGGACACATTTGTAAAATAATTTACTTCAACCCATTGTTCGAGCTGTCTCTTTAATACAGCATGGTTTATATATACATGTTGCTGCTAATTGGGCTGACATTTTTGACACACCCACCAAACGAGAAAACATATCGCAAACTCCGTTGCACACCGCTTCCAGGAAACATTTCGTTCAACCTGGAAACCGTACCAAAGCGTTGCACACTTGGTGTGCTCTTGGTTTCTTTTTTTCTGATTCCCTTGTGTGGATTATATTCATCTTCCAAGACTGGATTATCTGTGTGTGTGTGACTTTTTTTTTATAAACTGTGGTTGTATTTGGATTATCGCCTCTTCTGACTGCACGTAGATACATCTTTGTTAGAGAGGAAATACAAGCATAATTTTACCTTTTAAACTATCTGTAATCACTGCTTTACATTGCAACACTGTATTTTAATTAAATGAAATGTGTTTTGGGAAGACAAGAGATATTTGTATCATTTTTACATCCAGACTGATCAAACACATTGCATGGACAATAGCACAGAGTACCATAACACATTCTAATCTCTGACACATCTGCTGGAAAGTGATACAGCGCATCCTCTGTCACTTTCTCTTGTACAGTCACAGTGGCGCCTTGGTGTGTAGTGTGAGGGAGACGTGGATGGACGGAGGATATCCCTACTCTTAACACACACAAAGAGCTACTTAACATCCTCACAGCAGGAAAGCTTCAGGGAAAGAAGGGGAGGGGCTTATAACCCATCCAATGCTAGCATCATCATGATGTCAATATAACTTTGTTTATATATATATATATATGCTCATAATGCCAGCAATTAATCTCCCAGAGGCGAGCGCAACTGCAGTAATAATCAAATACACGGGCAGAGCATTAAATAATTCCTCCGAGACACACACACAGAAAGTCTGTCCCTCCCACTGTGTTTCCATTGTGTTGGCCATTGTAACAGTTTTGTCTGGACATATGGAGTGGTTTAGGCCGCTGGGACCCCCAACGGTTCTGGCTTTGTGCTGGGGTCACAAAGGTTGCTGGGATTGTGTTCCAAACTAATTCCCCCTTTCACTGACTCCAGATCAGAGTCTATAATGATCTGGGAGGTGCTGTACCGGGGTTAGATTATGGTTGTGACACCCACAGGGTGGGAAGAGAGAGAGCAAGAGAGAGACGGACCCCCACGAGGGCAGCAAGTCTTTAAAGGAAACATTCTTGTGTTTTGCACTTGGCATCTCCAGACTCTCTCTTTAACTTGTGGTATCAATGGCTGGGATACACACATTCACTCCCACTGTTATAACCACACACACACACACACACACACACACACATCATTTTCCACCTCATTTCCCAATTGCAGCCTGAGCAAACATTATAAAGAGGGAAGAGTGCAGGCACTGAAGAGAGCTAGTGTAATTGTAACAATAATGAAAGAGTTGTGAAGAGAGGCTCTTACTTCCTATGGCCTCTGCATACAAACACATCTTCACACACTCACGCAAGACCGAAGCTAGCATCCTGTCTCTTCACCACATTTGGAAATTTCTTCAGCTTCATCTGAGAAATTCAATATGATGCCAATATGAAACATTAAATCAGATTTGGGCCAATTTATTTTCTTAATACATTTCTGATCTCCCCTTATATCATTCTTAAGTGTGAATTGTCAAATAAAACTATGCGTATGATTAAATATTAATTGTATTCTTTCATCAAGAAGGAATAGCTTTTTTTGCCTCTGAAATTACTTTTCTTTTTTGCTGACATCACCAAGCCTACCAAAAAATAAGATTTCCCCTTTAAAATAATACAAGGAAAATAGGTTGCAAAAACATGTTTCATGTTTGATTTTTTCCATGTTAAACTATGTGTAAAAAGTTGTACTCACATGAGATGAAGTATTTGGTCATATCAGTTGTCCCGTCTTGCATAGGGGAAAACCCACCTCATGGTGGCGGCCATGTTGAGATCACATGACCGAAAACTCTACTTTTAAACACCGTATTATCAGACGTTTTTGGATCTTTTTTCACGAACATACCTGTAAATAGGACATAAGATTAGTAGCCTAATTTTAATAGCATCATTAACCAAAATCTTTGGCATAATACTAAATCTACACCTTATATAGGTTAGTATATAAGCCTTTGGCGTCATAAACACAGACGCATTTAATTATTTGCGTTTATAAAAGCAGACATGATTTTATTAATATTTAAAGGCTACTTTTATATTTTGGAGCAACTAACCCAACTCCTACCCTAAACCTACCCATATCTAAACAATAACAGGCAAATAAATGTACAGAACAGTCACAAGTATTTATTGCAAAAACGGACCAAAACAGTATAAAAGTATTAACTCATGTTGCATTCCAAGTCTTCTGAAGTCATACGATGTCTTCATGTCAAGAACACAGTTGATCTTGATATTTTAATCGCTGAAATGATGATCCCGTGAACGAACTATTCGTTCATAACTCATTCAAATAATTCAGAAGACTCCTGAGCATGACGCAATCGGTCACAAGACACACGAGAGCCAATGACATTTTACAATCAATGCTGACGTAATGACGCAATTGGTCACAAGACATACGAGAGCCAATGCAATTTCACTATGATATCTCACGTAACGGCGTCGGGCGGCAATATTTGAAATTTGCTTTTACTGTCTATGGAAATTTGATGTGTTACACTGTTCATGATCTTCGGCGGATGGAGATGCTGATCGCTTTTGGGGATTTTCTTCATACAAATCAATCGTTTGGCCTCGGAAAACTTGGATTATTTAACTTTTTGAATAACTCGTAGATGCAGACGTATGTTATATCCTGTGTTTTATATCATGTTCACACAAATGGGTAGGTTTAGGGATGGGATGGGGTTGGGTTACATGTTAAGCATGTCTAAATAGCGTAAATAAAATAAATGTAAATAAAATTATGCTTGCTGATTAAATTGAAAACACACTCCAACATGTCATAATGGCAAAATCATAAACTAATACAATTTCACCATGACGATAACATTCCCAAACCCAGTGCGTCTGTGTATGACGCCAAAGGTTTCTCACTGAAATGAATGGAACACCCAGCGCATCGAAACATGACGCCTTGGGGTACCTTTTGCGTCTTAATTGTGACGCGGAAGGCACTTGACCATGCTTCAGAGTTCTATAGAAGTCTATCGGACTACCCTGCGCGTCGAAAATTGACCAGAAATTTGTCAACGCCCAGTTCGTTGAAAAGTGACGACAAGGGGTCCGGGTCAAGCGTCCATATGTGACGAGTTGGGTGTGAGAATGTGTTGATTTTACATATTATTTTGGACCTATTCGCCAAGTGGCCTTGCAGCGTCAGTTGCGTCGCCTCTCTACTTGGGATAGTAAAGTGTCCACTGGATCCACACCAAAGACTTTAGATCATAGAGACTGTAAAAAAAAGATGGATGAAGCACTTTCTTTCATTGAAACCGCCAATGCACCAAGGTCGCGATGACATCTTGCGCAAATTAGGCCTACATCGTTCAGAGCCCGAGAAAGGGGCATGATCCTACTCAAACTCCTTTTTACATGTCCCCTGAAAGTAGCTGACTGATCCAAGTTTGATGTCTGCTGATTGTAAAACAACTGAAGGCTTGTTAAAATAAGGTAAATACAACTACTTATTATCACATAGTAATGAAACTGGAGCCTCCATCGGTGACTACTTCACTCAAAGAAGCTGTCACACACCCGTTTTACAGCATCAAATAACTAATCATTGAGATACCTGCCTTAAATGACAGAATCCATATTTGGACACATTTTATTTGAAGTGTAATTTGATTGTTCAGTTTGCCTCATGTCTTATTGCAGTGAGAGGGTGGGGTTTATGGCTTCCCTTTTGCAGGATGTGCGGCACACTTTATTATGAATAAGAGAAAGTGCAACACACAATATGCATATTGCACTTTTACTCCAGGAGTAAAAGTAAGGTCCTGCCATCTGAATAAGAGAGCCATTCAACAACTGGTAAAGTCACTGCAGCTGCTGTTAGAAAGTCCTAGAACAACATATGCCCATGCTGGTCCAGCCAGTTTTTTTAACACTATTTGAGTAGGCTATATAAAACAATACATGGGACAGTGTACCGGTATTTCAGATTTTAAATGTTATACTGTGGCAAGCAGTTTTTTATTTAATTTTTCTATTCAAGTAGACAGGACTTGGTATTGGATGCCCTATACACTCAACAGATATCCCTTGAAAGGGACTTTGATCCATATTTAGAAAGTCACCAGAAGTAGTAGCCTAACATCTGGGTAGGCTACTTTGTGCTTGCAGCTTTATGAATACTGTGAATTTGCATATTGCATATTGGAATGTAGCCTAAGACCACATTTAATGTGTTTCCTGCATTTTACAAACATATGACATAGCCTAACATTATGTAGCCTACTGTATTTTGCAATTCAAGAATGTTGTCTTCCTATTGTGACGATAATAGCCAATAAATCACCTTTTACAAACATATTGCAACATCAGCGAACAAAGAGTTAACAGATCACTAGATTTTCAGATCACAAATTTTGTTGAATATGAGTGGTTATGTAGTCTACCTAACACTGTGACTGGACATCCCTTAAAGCCAAAGAAAAAGCTTTAGCAAACACAACATAAAGCGCATTGGGCCATTAACGTTCAGCTGGAGTATTGTGACAGTCTCTAATTCTGATGAGCAGAAGTAAATCGCTTCTATATTTCCACCGCTGATATCACAAAGCCATTCTGACAGATATGCACATATGCGTCATATTCGCTACAATATCCACGAGTGTTCTCCACTCGGCGAGAGCTCGCGCAATCACTCACGGAGACACTTATAGCCTGCATGGGAGCGGGGCTGAGTGACTGAGAGAATGAGGGCTAAATTAAGAGCTCTCTCTATTTGCTATTGTTAAAACAGCATTCTGCTGATGAGCTCAACTTCACGCTTTTAAAAATCATATTTTTCGGTGTTTTGTTTTTCCGATATTATATATTCATACTGACATCTTTGCTTTTTTTACCACGCCGTTCTCTCTCTCGCTGACTGTCATTCAAATTCATGTTCTCAAGGACCCAGTGCACACAAGGCCTGGTGAATAATAGGCAAACCCATTTATCGGCAGCCTTTGTTTTTTTATTCCTCTTTCCCCCTTTGGGAAAATCTGAGAGGCCATGTTCCATGTAAGATGGCAGCTGTCTCCTGACCATTAGCATTGCAAATGAGGTCAGAAGAGAGAGACCCTCAGCCCAGCATTTAGGGGCCAGAGACTGGGTCTCAACAAGCCCCATAGACAGACGTTGAGCTCCGTCCAGTTTTGTCAAAGTGAAGGGTGACTGTTCAAGAGAGTAATTGGTCATTTGCACACACAAAAAAAGCACAGCATTTATTGCATGACTCAAAAGAGGTCTAAACAGAAATGAGCGACGAACAGGACTTCACTGGTGTTGTGTTTCATTTCTGCTGTTTTTTCTGATGTGAAGATTGTATGAAAGTGTTTGTGAAAAGTGCTGTGCTGTACAAAAAAGAATCTGATGGTGTAATTTGGTTTCTGTCTATAAAACAAAAAGGCATGCTCTAAAATTCAAATGATCGTTCAATTAGCTTGTTGCCGCTTTGGGAAAAAATACATATAGTATGGTGGCACAATTGTTCTCAAAGGCTGCACAAACCTCAGCGACCAGCACAGCGACTCACAGGTGATTGTTCTCCGAACCCTCAGCAAGCGCTATTGTCATGGTAACCGGAAAGTACTTCAGATCACAGAGGGCGCGCGCGCGCACACACACACACACACACACACACACACACACACACACAATAAACAACCTCCAGCTAAGTTTGGTGAGCCCCAAACCCTCTAAGTAATCAATGTTGATTAACTTTTCCTCTTAATTATACTTAAAGGAATAGTTTGACAAACAAAATTAAATTCTCTCTTTACTCACCCTCATGCTATTCCAAACCTGTATAACTTTCTTTCTTCTGTGAAACATAAAGAAAGATATTTTTAAGAATATTGGTAACCAAACAATTTTGGTTCCCATTGACTTCCATTGACGTTTTTTTTTTTTTTTTTTTTGCCCATAACAATTATTTGGTTACCAATATTCTTCAACATAGCCTATCTCATGTTTCACAGAAGAAATAAAGTCACATGGATTGGGAACCAAAACTGCTTGTCAAAATGTATTTGTGTTTTGCAGAAAAAGAAAGCCTTTCAGGTTTGAAATAGCATGAGAGTGAGCCAAATTTGTTGCATAAACGTAGTAATTTTCGCACAAGCCATCTTCTAATGCACACTGTAATAATCTATTATATTTTTAGATTTGGCTGTCATGTGCTACAGAGGGCCAGATACATTAATAAATAAAACAACACTCGAGCACACAAATGACTTTCATTCAAATGAATGGCATGGATCAGTGAAATTGTTGACCTTAAATTACACAGCTAATATATTCTAATTGGGTAGACAGACACTCAAATCCCCATGCACAGCGGCATAAAGAGAAGGTGAAGGAGCAAAAGATTTACACTGCTGTCCTCACTGATACTATAACACGCAATGTCGCAAACACATGCACACAAACATTAACAGGCTAAATTTGATAAAAAAGATTTCTTGATTTTTATCTACACTAAGTAAAAGGAAAGCAATGTCAGACAGTATTGATACTTTTAGACCTGTTGCTGTGTTTGTCTCCATGAGAGCAGGCTTTGTGCTGAAGTCCCAAGCACCGGGGGGTTGTGGTGACCAAGCCTGGGTCAGCTCTGTCTGTTTAGCTTTCCATTAATCACATGATGGATCTGTACGGTGGACAGAGGAGACACACTCAAAACATCTACAAACTTTCTTCATGAGCAGATCCACACTGTAAAAAAAATTGGAATTTTTTTTGAAAATTTTTTCAATAAGTTATGTTTTTACATAGTTTTAACTCATCAAAATAAGTTAAGAAATAATCAACTTTTTTATATAAGTTAAACAAGATGTAACATTTTTTAAAGTCAGTTTAACATAATCTTAGTTGAAATAACTTAAACATCCAAGTCGATTGTACTTAAAAATTTCAGGCTGTGACTTTTTTTTCTTTCTTTTTTTTACTGTGCATGTCGAACTACTGTGCAATACAATAGTACACTCTAAAAACAATTGGTGCTATTTGGCACTAATTGTGGTTCTTGGCTTGTAATCATAGGGGAACCACTTTTGGTGCCAAATAGCACTATATCTTTAAAGGTGCTCTATAGCACCTTTGTCATATGGTGCAATGTAGAACCCATAAGAGGTGCCATATCGCATTTTATTTCTTCCTCAATAATTATTTCTTTCTTCCTCAATAATGGTGCTAAATGGCACCAAAAGTAGTTATTTGGTGTGTAAAGAACCTTTAAAGGGGCTTGAAAGGTTCTTTGTACGGCAGTGGTGCTATATAGCACCTTTATCACCCCAAAGAACCGCTGAAGAACCATACAGGGTTCTGTATATGGTAACGGTGCTATATAGCACCTCAGTCATCCCATAGAACTGGTGAGGAACCGCTAAAGAACCACTGAATCACCAAGATTTGGTGCTATACAGCACTTAAAGTGGTTCCCCTATGATTACAAGCCAAAGAATCACTTTTAGTACTATATAGCACTCTTTTTTTAGAGTGTATAAGATATAAATATTCATATATTTTAAAAAGTAATTTATTGATGACAAAACTGAAGTCTTCAGTGTCCTGCAAATTTTTTTTATAAAATTCAGATTTGGTGCTCAAGAAAATATTATTATTATTATCAATGTTTAAAAAAAGTTGGAACGGTTTGGTTGAAACAATAGATAAATAGAAAGTTCAAATAACAGCATTTATTTGAAATGAAAATATTTTGTAAAATAATAAATGTTTTTATTGTCACTTTTTTTCAAAAAACTTTTGTTTTCATTTCATTTTTGTCCTTGCTGGAAAAAAAAGAATAATTTCTTTAACGTTTGTTACTTTAACATATAACTTATATTTGAATAAAAAAATAATTAACTAATAAATCATGTCCCTTTATTAATTTATTTTGAAAGTAGCCATATGTCAGTTGGTCATTTTCACAAAATATGGGGTTCAGGATCAATTATCCTTTATGTACTATGATACAGTATTTACATGGTTCTCCATTCTTTAAAGAATATCATGTTAACACTGTAAAAAGATTTTAAAAATAAGTTACCTGGTTGCCTTAAAATTTTGAGTTCATTGAAATTAAAAATTTGAGTTAATACAATGAACATTTTTAAGAGTCGACAACCTTTATTAAAATATATCTTAATTAAGATTTTGTAAGCATATTGGGTAATTGTGTGTGTTTTATCTGTAGTGATGAAGTGAAACATGCCAAATTTACTATTTTCATGATTTATTACATTTTTATGTTGCTCAGATACAATAATATTTTGAGTTTCTATTTATTGAACCAATTTCCTTCATTGTATCAACTAAACTTTTTAATTTCAGTAAAGTCAAAGTTTTAAGGAAATTAGGTTACTTACTTTTTAAGTTAAACCAACAATATTTTTTTACAGTGTAGGCCTCAGAATAAACAGAAAAATTTGATGCCATAAACATGTATAATGATCACAGAACTGTAGGATTTCCCTTCAGGGTCTGCGAGATTGAATCATTTTTAAGTTAGCTCCATTAGTTTCAAAATGCATTATTATTTTTTCTAAGTATCTGTATAAAAATTGGGATCATGTACAGTTAGATGGTAATTATCAAAAAACCTCCGCCAGAGTGGCCTCACAAATCTTTTCATATTCTCCATAGGTTAAAGGTACAGAAATGCATAGTCCTCAATTTGAGCTTAAACTCTTGCTGAGCGTCATTTCACCTCACTTCTCACCCTGCGACCCACGTTTGTGTGTGTGGGATTGCCATGGGGACAGCTGGGTGTGGGAAGCTAGAGCAAACATGGCAAGGCCTGGACGATGACTCCGACCGACTCACAAGGAGACAATAGAGGCTCCCATCGGAGCTAATGGGGACACATGTAACGGGATTACGGCTCTGGACACTGATGGTGATAAGGTTGGGGAGGGGGGGGAGACCACATTGGTAGCTACTACACTTCTACACACCTCCCCCTAGTCTGCCCCTCCTGCCGTACCCTGAGAACATCCCACTCAATCACATCCCACTGACACACTCAGCCACAGCAGGCCCATTCAGAGCCTCCAGGAGCACTCCAACCTGAACGGGCCTTTCCCACAGCCCGCTCCACCGAAAATCTCTGCTGAGTCTTTTCAAATTCCACTTGCCATATACAAGGCCGGTTAAAGGCAGCAGCTGTCTCATTTTTTTGTGTCGATAGTCAAAATCTGTACATGAAAAATCCAGTAAAGCAAGCATCACTATAGGGGTTTGATTTTGAACAACATAAAAAATACCATAAAAGGGTGTTTTGACATGTTCAATATAGAGCAGTAGATTAATCATGGAAATAGTTTAATTGTCTGGATCTACTACTTTATTAAAAAATACATTAACAAATGCAATTCATACATACAATGATTTGAATACAACTTTTCTATAATGAACATGTTTTAATTCCAGGGTTGGGTGCGCAAGGAAATCAAAAATGTCAGAGAAATACAACTGATATAAGTTCAAAAAGTTTGGGGTTGGGAGATTTTTTAAACATTTTTTTGAAAGTCTCACCAAGGCTGCCTTTATCAGAAATATGTGATATTGTGAAAAATGATTACAATTTAAAAAAATAATTCTATTTATCAGTATATTTTAAAATTGAATTTATCCCTGTGACACAAAGCGGAATTTTCAGCATAATTTATTCAATCTTCATGATCTAATTTGTTTCTCAAGTAAAATGTATCAAGGTCAGAAACAGTTACTTCACATTTTTGTGAAAAGTTTTTTCTGTCGCTAGTGCGTGCTGGCAGGAATTGAAGACAGGCAATTCAGTTCCCAAACAATACTCTAAAGACAGGCCGAAGGCAGACAGGCAACATCACAACGCATCTAAACATAATGCCGACCAGACAAGGAGTGCAGGGAAAGGAACAACTTAAGTAGCGACACTAACGAGCGTAATAGATGACACACAGCCGACACATATGAACTAATAATGATGGTAACTATGGGGACAGACGAGTGGCGGGACTCAGAACAAAGAAACGTGACAAATGAAAACGGAAAGTCCATGAACAAAACTAAACAAAATGGCGACAGTGTCAATAGTTTTAGATTAATTAAAACTCAAAAAACAGCATTTATATAGAAATCCTTTGCAACATTGTAAATTTCTCTTCTCACATTTGATCAGTTTACTGACCCAAAACTTTTTCACGACAGTATAGGTATCATAACATAATGAAGAATATAGTTTCAATAAAAGTATGAAATTCATGAAAAGAACTTTTTTGAGTAGTTTGCCATTGTTTTCATTATTACCGTGTGTGTGTGTGTGTGTGTGTGTGTGTGTGTGTGTGTGTATGATATATATATATATGAAAAACACTTTACAATAAGGTCTTAAATATTTATGAATATTTGTAGTTTTAAATAAAAATCTAGCTTATTTCAAAGTACATTAACTAACATTTGATTTTAATAATGTATTAGTAAAGGTTGAAAATTAAATCCCCCCCCCCCACACACACACAGTGAAGCAGTTTTGTTCAAATATTATGGCCATTTGAAAACAGATGTCAGCCAAATTTAAAGATTTTAAGTTGTTGCAATCAACAAAATAGAAACACTGGGAACCTATACACTTTTGTTGAAAATTGTGTACTCAGGTTTTTGTATCCATGGTTTCCATTTAAAAAGTAAAAAGACTCACTTTTGTCTTTCATTTATCTGATACCATTACTGTATCACAATACTGTCACAGTACTTTTTGGTAATGGAAACCCCCTTTCTAAGTGATTTTCCATAAAAAAAATATTTTGGGGGGTGGGGATAGATATAGAGACTTGCAAGCAACTTCTCAAAACTCCTTTCAAAACACCATTCTAGCAACAACTTAAGGTAAAAACACTTTATCAACACCCTAGCAACCATCCACAGCAATAGTATTGTGGCACTGACTTGTGCACTTCCTGGCAATGCTTCCCTTTTTTTCTCAGAAAATGTAAATATGTAGTTGACATTTATGATTGAGTAGGAGGTCCAGGCTAAGCTGTGGGGCAGCCCTTCCTCTCCTTTTTCTCCCGCAGCCAAATTCCTACACTTCTTCCAAGACACCCAGTCAATTAATAAGACATCGTCTCCTCCCCTTTGCAGCCCCCTGCACAAGAGGCCACCCAAGAGCGAGCAGCCCCATCTCTAAAGCAGCTTCTCTGGTGGCCCACTGGAATGCCGGGCGAGACAGGAGGGAAGGGCCTCGGGACTAAGGTGGAGAAGAAAAGAAAAAGTCCCATCACTGCTCGCCAGGGCAGCCTGGTCAAAATTTAAGGGAGACAATAGGAGATGTGGGTTCCATGCAGAAATCCCGTATTTCCCGCCATTGACTCCTCAACACCTCCCACTTTAGACCCGAAGCTCTTTCTGCTCTCTTTCCCATTCATTGTGTTTTGGAGCTCTTTACTAAGATACACCAACCTGTGCTCAAATCAACACACAGAATGATGGATATGTGCTTCAGTGGTTCGAATAGTAAACTGGGATACATCTCTTTGATGATATATGGCTCTTGACTTTTTTCAAGAGTTTCTTGTTGGATGAATCAGTATTAATGCCATGGTCGGATTCTTTAACGTGTGTGTGTGTGTGTGTGTGTGTGTGTGTGTGTGTGTGTGTGTGTGTGTGTGTGTGTGTGTACACTCATGTATCATAATTCTTCAGGGAGAAATGTCCCTAAAAAATCAGCATTTTAGACAAAAAAAAAAAAAAAAAAATTAAAACCCACATCAGAATAAACACACATATTACATGCTTTTTGTGAATTTAGAGGTTTTATTCCATTTGTGAAATTCTAAATTATATTACTCTTGTTAAATAAGATGTATTTCAAACTTTAAGCCCTTTTTTTAATAACCACCTCAAAACATATTTTGAATCACAAAACAAATGGGGAAACAGCTGCTAACAAGACCAGTTATAAAGGAGCAGACTTCTGACATCACACAGACAGTTGATTCAACTCATCTGTGACTAAACACTCATGCAAGACACTCCAACTCACATTTGTATCAACATAATGAACTAATATAACCACACAATCTTTGATAATATGACCTTTTCATGTATAGCGTGTCCTCTTATTACAAAAGAATATCATCTTAAACAAAGCACTGGACACATAAACAGGTTTTAGCCTACTGTGTGGTGAAATATATGGCTTAGCACTTACAAAACACATACACAGCATTACACCTCACTATAAATAGGGCTATTTTGGTGCTTTCAATCGTTATAGTTTAATAATTCAATTTAAATAAATGAATATGAGTCGAACTCTAGCCCAGCTAGATAGCTAAAATGCATTTATGATAAGCCATTTAGGTCTCATGTTCAAATATGTGTCTTCATGTAATGGCTAAACATTAAACATCTAGTGCACAGTGCACTTACAGAGTTTAAAGACATGAAAGCTCTTATATACATCCCATAATCAAAATGTTCTTTCCTCAGAAATGACCATCAATGCAAACAGTCTACCAAAAGCTGTGTAAACAGCGCCCCTTGGTGGCAGCGTTTGGTTGTACACTAGTAAGAAAACGGCCTGTGAAATTTCCCTTTAAATCTATTCACTCAAAACTCCCTTCGCAATTTAATGCAGCTTGTGCTGCAACAACTGAACATTAAAATGCAAAATAGCAAAAATACATATTTCAAAATTGATCATATTTGCAAAACATTACATTTTAGATCATCACGATCACAATATCTGAATTTGCTACGAAACCAAAAGTACTGCAAACTGGCAGTTATCAAACCCATAAAGAGCTGGACCGTATATATGATGTACATTTTGCATTATGATTTTTGGTGGCTTAAAAAAAGTGCAATGAAAGTGCCTGATCCATTTCTTCGTCAGGCGAAAAAAAGGCGTGAGGGATTGTGCAAGTAGGCTAATATGCTTCTTAATATGACTATAACAAACATAATTTATAAATGTATTTCACTCACAGCAGGAAATGCTGGAGGAAGGAAGCGCATAGACAAGAACCTAACCAAACCAACAGGGTTTTAAAGACTTTACTACAAAGAAAGTTAAAGCTCAGCTCAACAATTTTCACTGCTACAAATCATGACTTTGGTCTAAATAAAACGGATATGTAAATTATTCAACATTATAACCAATTTCAATAGATCCAGGAAGAGACAATTGCATTGACATGCACAGACGAGAATGAAAACATGGTAGCCTACAGGTAGCCTGCTCTGAGCTGGAAACACTAGCTGTGTTCATTTCACAATTCACATAATCCATTTTAAATTTTAAAGTGTTAAATGTTTTCCAATACCTTTGATTTAATGTAACTTTAATGGTTTTGAATAAAAGCTTTGAGTCAACACCAACAGTTTGCCTGGTCACAAATTAGCCAAAAACACAGACAATAAAGACTGAAGATAGAAGTTTGGGGTTAGTAATTTTTTTCCCATAGAAACAAGTATCTTATCCTCACCAAAGTTGCATTTGATCAAACATTTTATAAAAACTGTAATATTGTTGGTGGATTATTGCGATTTAAAATAACTATAAGGGGCTATAATAATTGGTTGTTTTTTTGCCTATGACAAATATGAATGACTGCTAGACAGTTTTTTTTTTTTTTAGTATAGAAAAAAAAAAAATCACAAAAATGTGATCTGCAGCCATTTTGTACCACCATGGCAATGTGGCATGCAAAGAAAATGAACTAATTCAAACAATCTCACAGTCATGTCTAAATAGTCTCTTTAGGCTTATTATAGGCCTAATCAAACTATCATAGCCTATTAAAGGTGTAAATTCAGTATTTGCCTCATCTGCTGACATGATGCCGAGCTAGTGCAAACATATTCGCATTGCTATGATAAGAAGCTTTCTTGAGCGCTGTCATTTTTGCATGTAACATTATGTGTTTTTTTTACTGAGAGGAAAGAGCACAGCACATATTTAGGTATTCATCTAACCGTCGTTCTCAGCAGCGTGGACGACGGGATGTTCATTAACAGTAGCTATCGCTACAAAGGTGTTTACTTTTTACTTTTACTTTACTACTTCTACTCAAAAAACGAAAAAGAACTTCGCCATGTGAGGCTCTCTCTCTCTCTCTCTCTCTCTCTCTCTCTCTCTCTCTCTCTCTCTCTCTCTCTCTCTCTCTCTCTCTCACTCACTCACTCACTCTCGCGCAAGCAAGTTGATGGCTTCAGTTCACTTAACGGCCACCGGTGTCACTAATAACACATATTTCTTAATTCTACAAAGAGCCCCTTTAAAATATTTTTAAATATAATAATGTTTTATCATCAATGTTGAAAATAGTTCTGCTGCTTAATATTTTTAAAGATGATTTCAAGATTTTTTGATGAACAAAATGTAACATCATAAATGCTTTACTTTCACTTTTGATAAATGTAATGTATAAGTGTTAATTTCTTTTTAAAAAAAAGGCCTAAATAATAGTAAAACAAAAAATCTTACTAACCCCAACTGGTAGTGTCAAAAAGAATGTTAATTTGTATTTGGGTGGCTAACATGATATTTTAAGACATTTTACAGCTTAAGCATAGCCACCTCTAAAACAAGGCAATTCTACTAAAGATAGTATAAAATGAAACTTCAAACTTTTCACTATGCATTAAATTTGAAAAAGTTTCCATGCAATTAAAAAATCCATTTACATTCCAGCATCAACTCAACTCTACAGCTTCAAATCCACAACTTCTTAAAAAACAAGGTGAAGTTTAGAAAGCAGAGCAGATGAACCGCCCAGAACTAGCCACTGTCTATCACAGATAAAAGCGCATGGGCCCCTTGGTTACATTTCACAACCAGACAACACAATTTACAATAACCCAAGAGCACTAAAATAGGACAAAAATAAAAGGAAGTGCACAGATCAAAGGAATTCAGTTTAAGGGCTGATGCTCACAACATGCTCACTCCACATTTATAAATGCTAAATGAAAACCCACGTCTGGCCTATAATCTCATAACAGCTAAAAACAAGCTAAAACAAAACACCCTAAAAACTTATCAGACAGTAAAGTAAGCTCCATGTTTGTGCAATTGGACGCGGGGAGCCGGTGGGACAAACAGCAGCACAGCAAATCATCTAATAAAGCTTAACTCCCAGAGGAGAGTTCTCTCTCTGCCTCCCATCATTCTTGTTCTATTAATACACCCAAACAAAAAGAGGCAGTAATGAAGGCGCTTCAGGGAGAACAGTGATGGGGAAGAGGCCAAATGTGGCAGCTTTCAGCCACATGAAAGTGAGCCGAGCTCCTGCTGTTCTTATTGCTCTTGTCCTTTGCCCCAGTTCGAGTGGGCAGGAGCACCAGTATGTGTGTGCTTGCATGCATGCGTGCCCACCGCTGGGTCCCGATCCAGCCCTCGCCATTTAAATGCTGAATAATGGGATGTCTCGTCTCGTCTCGTTTAGTGCACAAGAAGTGGAATGCATGATTTACTTAGAGACTAGAGCCTTACGACTGTCTCTAAAGACGGCAGTTATGTTCGTCCTGATGAGGCACTATTTATATTGATTATTTTCAAATGCATAAAGGTATTTCAGGATATGAATAGAGACAAAAATAAAAAAGGAAGAAAATAACATTTGCATAGCAATGTAGAGTTCAAGTGCCTTTCAAATAGTTTTGTAGTGCTTGCAAGATATGAATGAATAATATGGGACTTATGACTTATGAACCAAAAATAAAATCCAAACTGTAGAATACCACCACCAACTAGAAAATACTAACTACACACAGCGCATCACAGTGCGCCGAAGGCCGTCATAATTCGAAGGCTCCTTCGTATGTGGCAACGAAATGTGTCCTTCGTTTCACGAGCAATAAAGGGTACAACACATGGATCCTTCGTGGCCTAGCCTACCCCAGAATTCATTTTTTTTTTTTAGAGATTGCCAGATCACACTGTTAAACGCAAGTATTGGGTTTCAACCTGCTCAAATACAAATGTTAAAATAAATGTAAAAAACTAAAATTAAAAAGCGGTTCAAATGTTATATTATACTAAGATGCGATGTTATATCGTTTATATTATGCACAGAAATGGACCAAGGTGAACATATTTAGACAGGTTGTGAACCCTGTTTTGTTTTCAGACAGAAAGTAACTTTAAAAAAAACATCCAGAACAAACATCACTGCTGCTCGTCGACGGGAGCTGTCACAGTTGCTAGGCGACAAAAACAATCCTCCATAGGCTTGACTGTCCCATTTAACAACGCTCTGTCCGAACTTTGCGGCGTGACCGTTGAAGTCTACGTCCTTTGAAGGATGGAGTTTCTGAAAAGGGACACAGCTTTAAAAGTAAAGGTTCTTTATTGGCATTGACTTCAACATCCATGGAAAGTTTCCGTTGTTCAAAAGGTTCTTAATAGTGGAAAAATGTTCTTCATACTTAGAACAAAAATAGTTCTGATTAAGTTTCCCCTTTTCCACCTTGTCCATTCTTGAACCATTCTGCGCATTTCCACTGCAGAACAGGCCGTTCCAGACCAGAAAGATAGTTCTACTCCGGCCATTAAAACTTGCTGGAGAGCGGAGAAATGCTGTACACCACATTGCTCTTTATTTCTAAATAAAGAGAGACCCTGTGTGCGAGAGAGTGAGCGAATCAACGGTTTCAGTTTCAGTATCAATATATCTCCAAAAAGGACAGATTATAGTACCAGGAATTATGCGAGATGCCAATATACCAAAATCCCTCCCGTGTACTGTGAAAAGCAAAACAGAAGTGCCACACTGCCTGCCCCAACACTGGGATGCACACTGTTTGATTTTAGACTTAGGTCCGTTAAACAACACATAGCAGCATTATGTCACCATTCGTTCCTCAAGTCTGTCAAGCCACGCAGCTAGTTCATGACAGGCTCTAGTTCACCTGGCCGAGAACAGGATCTGGCTCAGAGAACGCAAACTATTCTGGTGAAAAAAAGAGCTATAAAAGGTTCTTTAGGGAACCCAAAATGGTTCTTCTATGGCATCGCTGTGAAAACTCCCTTTTGGAACTTTTATTTCTTAGAGTCAAAACTGGTCTCAAGTCCAAGACCAAATTTTCAACGACTAGTCCAGAACAGCTCATTCGAGTCCGAGTCCAGGCTGAGCTCAAATGCTCCTGAAAATATCTGTCCAGATCTTGTCCAGACTTGAGTAATACAAGATTGCAGCTCAATGTCACAAAACCTCCAAGGTTTGTGAAATAGATGATGCAAAGATAAAAAAACTGCAAGAGCATCTTTTTTTAACACCACAGGCTGTACCACAGCCCGTCTTGAAGAATCAGTAAACTAACACAGCCACACAAAAAAAACACAAAGTGTCACCATCAAGCAGGAAGCCACATATGTCTTCTGGCATATCACTTCATTTCAGGCTAAAATGTGGCCTGCAGTCATGGTTATCTCTTCTAAGATAAGCATGCCATTAGACTTTGCAGGCGCATAGTTTATAGTCTACATGAACTGCAACCCATTCTATTTTCTCTAATATGTTGCATTGTTTTGCAATAAGTACATAAGTTTATCTACCTGGTTAAATTTTGATTAAAGACTACAAAACTTTTATTTTCTTTGTAATAACACCAATGAATAGTTAGAACCAGATGTATTAATAATTTAAAATGGGTCTATTTTAAATTCATGTTGACTTAAACATCTGTCTGCAGATTCATGCTCAGCCTAAACTTATACTCAGGTATAAAACCTTTAGTAATGGAATCCAACTTCCAAGACAACATCTCCAGCGTTTTCTCTTTTAAGGCATGGTCACATTAGCAACATTTTAGCCAAAAAGTTACAAATGTTCCATTGTCTACTGTCATCTACTGTCATCTACTGTTATCTATGAACGAAGAAATACTCATAGAAGTCACTTTCAAACCAAGCAGTTTCTTCTTGGTCAATGTGGAAATCTTCTAAAAGCTTGAACCAAATACAAAACTGGATTTCAGACACACATTTTTCACAGAGCAAGGGTAGATGTGACCACACCTTCAGCCAGTGGCATTGTCTTCAACTCTTTAAAAATTAGCTCAAGTTCATAAACACAAATAAATAACCTGAGGAAAGTATCTCAACAGAAAATTCAAATAACATGTAACTGTGAAACAAGCGGTCTCTTTTACCTTGCCAAGGGTTAACTACATAAACAACAGTTCTACACAGAACACGGAAACTATTACACCTAATTGTTGCTACTTCAGTAAAATCTTTTGGAAGAAGTTAAATATGTGAATCAACAGCATAAAGCTCCCAGCACAAAAGTAGCTGTTATATTTGGTATATACCAGTTTGTCAAATATTCCAAATATCTATGATATACCAAATTTAAGAGAAGTCTGTATAAACAATAAATTTTCTTTTAAATAAATTCTTTGTATATTTTTTAAAAATACATATTCCTTATCTCTCTTCTTTTTTTTTTGCCTGAAGCAAAGCACCTGGTCTGTCAGAACGCTGCAAAAGCAGGCTTTTCTTCTTTCTCCATCATTGGAAGGTCTTGATGCTCCTCAAAGTGAACTTCTCTCTTGTGTTTGAGACACTGGACTGGATGCAGTGATATTTAGCCATGCAGGACTTGAGCCAGATGTTCGCTCCAGCTCGATCTTCAGCGCTCATGGTGTGCATCTATTGCTAATGATGGATTTGAGTTGGTCCCCACATGCAAAATCTGGAGTTGTACGCCCTTGCCAGAGTGTGAGGAGAAAGAAAGAGACAGTTTGAAAGTGTCCGATCACTCTGTAAAATGGAGTTCACCCTGAGAGGGCTCTTCATCAGGGCCCAGAGTGAGAGGAGGACTCTCGGAGGCCTGGGGAATGATGGGCATCTCTCCGCCCAGTGGCATCTTATCCTGAGACTGGGAGGAAGAGGAAGAGGAGTGCGTGCTCTCGCTAGAGCTACTGCGGGTCTCTGTGCTGGTGCTGGTCTTCTTCATCTTCCTGCGTTTGGCCAAAGGAGCCTTGTCAACCGTCTGAAGTCGGAATCCCTCACGCTTACACTTATTAAAGGCCTGGGGAAGACATAACCGATCCAAAATTACACTTATAATATACAAAGCTTACTAAATTGTATTATTATTATTTTATTAATATCATTATTATTGTATTTTTTTCTCTCTAATTAAAACAGGAATTGTATTTAACAGTTACAAAAATAACCTATAAAAGTTAAACACTTATCCAAATTTCCTACCCTGCATTTTGAATGTAATTTGCTCTACAATTTGCATGTAAAATTTAAACGAAATGGCCAAAATATCTTTTATGTTGTATGCCATGACAATTTATCCTAAACAATTATCCACACCGCTCCCCGCGTTACTCTTTTACTCTTTATTTTCTAGTCTCCTTCCATTTTTCTTACATTGAAGGTGGCTTTGAAACAAGAGTGCACTGATATGGTAGAAGATCCCAGGATGTCAGGGGTCATAAGAGGGTTGGAGGAGAGCTGACTGTCGTCCTGTAGCCAGGCATTATAGCGTAGGCCGCACATCTTTATCCGCTTGTCAGGGTCCACCGTCAGCAGCTCTGTACAATGAGAATGCAACACATTAACATTGAAGTTTTAACAAATGCAATCCTATGTACACTACAAAATGGTCTCCAGCTGTCTCTCACCTTGTATCAGATCCTTAGCCTGGTTGGACACATTCCTCCAGGCTTCACCTTCAAAAGAGAAGTCTCCTTGTTTGATTTTCCTCATGATCTCCTCTGCACTGGTGTGCATTAGACTCTTTCCCTGACACTGAAATGGGACCTGGCCAGATAGCATTGTGTACTGCAACAAAAATAATATAAATGCACCTTAATACAGAGTACCTCAAGGTTCTATCTAAGGACCATTTAAAATATTCTTCATATATGCTTCCTTTTGGCTTCATTATTTTGTTTTACATTTTATCTTCACTGTTATGTTGATGATACAGAGCTGTATATAACTTTAAAAGTAAACATGAAATAAAAAATTACCTAAATTATTTTTGAAATACCAACTGTTGCTATGGAGGGGAATGGTCCTCCACAATTGACCGTAAACACTTCGCTTTATCCAACCAATTACTGAAGTCCTTTTACATTTATAGGACATGTGTAAATTATGGCAGTAAAAGGGATTGTGTATGACTTTACAGCTATTGATGGTTACCCTTTTAAACCTTTTTTTTAAATTACAAGGAAGTTGTTTAAATGTAGAATGGTTAAAACCTATAAACATACCACTGGTTTAGAGAGAAAAAGAAGAAGAAGAAGAAGAAGAAGAAGAAGAAAAAAGAGAACAAGACAGTGTTTACATTATAAATGACCATACAGACTTTGTCATTTATTTATTTAGCAGGGGCCACACACATAGCATTACTGTAAATGTGCCCGAATAAGCCAAAGGCCATCTTTCGTTTCGTTTGTAGTTCCTGAAAAGAACACATTATCATTATCTACATAACCAAAATGTTTTGTTTGCTTAAGCCCTTAAATTTTACAAGCATATTAAAGCTGTTTTGAAGAGTTGCTTCTTCCGGCTTAGAGCTATTGGCAATCTGAAATCACTACAGGTCCTTTAAATGTGCCAACCAGCTGCTTCTCACTCACTGGTGGCACTTAATGTTTAAAGGTAATTGGACCTTCTGTGTTGGTGCCCTGAGGTCATAAAATAGCCTCATCAACACCTTTAAAATGTGTCTTAAAGATGCATTTTTTCGCTGCTAGGGGGTCGCTAACCTCTTAAACAATAACAGAGGCGTAGACTGATGATAAATTGGAATGAGTGAGGAATCATGAAACTTGTTGCCATACCGATGGATCTAATAATGTTTATGGAGAAATAATGTTTATGGATAAGTGAATGCATTCATGTTTTTTAACATGACAGTGGAAGAAAGCAGGGAGCGATAACTAATAAGAGACAGATATACTAATATTTCATCATGCGGATATTACGCCATTGACGGGCGACTCCCTCACACGCCCTGGTTCCTTGGTTAAATTTTTTGCAATTTTCTCATGATTTACAAACAGTTACAATATAGGATATTTTAAGTACTCAAATGAACAAACTATATATAACACTGACCTAGTGGTTTTTGGACATTTTACTGCAAAAATCTTACATATTACACCTTTAAAGGATTAGTTCACTTCAAAATAAAAATGCCCTGATATTTTACTCACCATTTACCCATCTCATTCAAGGTGTCTGTCTTTCTTTCTTCAGTCAAAAAGAAATTAGGTTTTTGGAGGAAAACATTGGAGGCAACCAAAATGTGAAAGATCCAATTCAATGTTCAAAGTTTCAAAGGGCTTCAATGGGCTATAGAGGCTCTACGGGGAATAGGGTCTTATCTAGTTATAGGGTCTTATCTTATCTAATAAAAATTATATACTTTTTAACCTAAGTTTCTCATCTTGTGCTGCTCTGTGGCTTGCCATGGATTGCGTAATCACGTTGGAAAGGTCATGCCAGATGTGATATGTGAAGATATGTATATGTACACTCACCTAAAGGATTATCAGGAACACCATACTAATACTATGTTTGACCCCCTTTCACCTTCAGAACTGCCTTAATTCTACGAGCCATTGATTTAACAAGGTGCTGAAAGCATTCTTTAGAAATGTTGGCCCATATTGATAGGATAGCATCTCGCAGTTGATGGAGATTTGTGGGATGCACATCCAGGGCACGAAGCTCCCGTTCCACCACATCCCAAAGATGCTCTATTGGGTTGAGATCTGGTGACTGTGGGGGCCATTTTAGTACAGTGAACTCACTGTCATGTTCAAGAAAGCAATTTGAAATGATTTGAGCTTTGTGACATGGTGCATTATCCTGCTGGAAGTAGCTGTCAGAGGATGGATACATGGTGGTCATAAAGGGATTGACATGGTCAGAAACAATGTTCAGGTAGGCCATGGCATTTAAACAATGCCCAATTGGCACTAAGGGGCCTAAAGTGTGCCAAGAAAACATCCCCCACACCATTACACCACCACCACCAGCCTGCACAGTGGTAACAAGGCATGATGGATCCATGTTCTCATTCTGTTTACGCCAAATTCTGACTCAACCATCTGAATGTCTCAAAAGGAATCGAGACTCATCAGACAAGGCAACATTTACCCAGTCTTCAACTGTCCAATTTTGGTGAGCTTGTGCGAATTGTAGCCTCTTTTTCCTATTTGTAGTGGAGATGAGTTGTACCAGTTGGGTCTTCTGCTGTTGTAGCCCCTCCGTCCGCCTCAAGGTTGTGCACAAATGCTTTGCTGCATACCTCGGTTCTAACGAGTGGTTATTTCACTCAAAGCTGCTCTTCTATCAGCTTGAATCAGTCGGCCCATTCTCCTCTGACCTCTAGCAACAACAAGGCATTTTCGCCGCATACTGGATGTTTGTACCTTTTTACACCATTCTTTCTAAACCCTAGAAATGGTTGTGTGTGAAAATCCCAGTAACTGAGCAGATTGTGAAATACTCAGACGGCCCGTCTGGCACCAAAAACCATGCCACGCTCAAAATGGCTTAAATCGCCTATCTTTCCCATTCTGACATTCAGTTTGGAGTCCAGGAGATTGTCTTGACCAGGACCACACCCCTAAATGCATTGAAGCAACCGCCATGTGATTGGTTGATTAGAAATTAAACAGGTGTTCCTAATAATCCTTTAGATGTGTTTATGTAATGGGCCTATTTACACTTGGTTATTTGTGCGTTTTTACTGATCAGAGCGATCCATTTTGTTACAAATGTTAACTGTAAACTGTTCCATTAACAACAGGCGACATAGCTGGGTCTCCACAAAACTGTAATGTAAACCTAATCTTCAATTCCTGTGCTATATGCAAATTCATGGAGTTTATATCAATGAAAGCATTAATGGTTTGATAGAACTGCACTTTCATTGACTTGAGTAGTTTAATTCTCACACTTTAATAGTATAATTAACTCTTAATTTAATAAAACAAGTTGTGTTACTATGTGGAATGATTACCTCAAAATGTAGATCTGTATTCAGATGGGAGGTACTTTATCTGAATGAAATACATACAGCTCTCTCGCTTTTGCCCACATTCCAGAAATTACCCATGCCATAGGTTGCCGCCCCCTTGTGCTAGACATTGCAAAAGTCATTGTGTCGTGGACAGATAAGTAATGTGCGTTCGCCATTGTCTCTATTTTTGTACAGCACAGCACTTTCAAAAACAACAGAAGTTGATCAGTGTGCGCTATAAATATATTGGAGATAAAGATTTTACTGTTATGAAAGTGAAAGAACAAAGAATAGAGAACATGTAGACAGCAAAATAAGCTCTCATCTCTCTCAGTGCTATGATCTCTCTCCGTGCTGTGCAGAGCTGCAGGGTCTCTCAGCTCACAGCCTGTCAGAAATCATCTCGTCAAACTCTGCTACACTACTGTTCTCCCCCCAGTCAAATCCTGCTCCCCTATACAGAGGGAGGCAGAAATGGACCCACAAAAATAACACGGCTAAGGACATCTTCCCCAGGCTCATCTCGCTATCTCCTCTCATCTTTCTCTCAATGAAGTTCTGGCTGAAATCCTCCGCTTAAGGGTAGATGTGATGACTCTGATCAGCAATGCTAAGCTGTTTGGGAAAGGGCTAGATACTTTGTTTATTTTGGCTGGTGTTCAACTGAATGAGTGTCAGAAACAGCAAGACATGGATTCATATTCAAAAGGAGTAAGTCATTTGCATAAAGCAGGATAAAAGCTTGTGAATACAGAAATGGAAGAAAGTACTCATATATTTTTTATTTTCATTAAAAAGAATGAACAATGAGAAACTTCCAAGTGACCAGAGTGGTGTGGGTCACATTTATTACTTGCCCCAGGGATAACTTTCCCTTGCTGCAGGGATGACATATTTTTTTAAGACCAAAACCAAAATACATTTTGGTCCAAAAATAACACAAACTATGACTTTATTCAGCATTGTCTTCTCTTCCGTGTTCATCAAACAAAGAATCAAAACGGTCATGAATCAGTGTATTGAATTCAAATATTCAATATGCTGATTCATGACCGTTTGATTCTTTATTTGAGCAACATGGAAGAGAAGACAATGCTGAATAAAGTCATAGATTGTGTTATTTTTGGACAAAAATGTATTTTCGATGCTTCAAAAGAGTCTAACTAACCAACTGATGTCACATATGGACAACTTTGATGATGTTTTCATTACCTTTCTGGACATAGACAGCAAAGTGTGCATACACTTACATTCAAAGGACAGAAAGCCCTCGGACTAAATCTTAAATATCTTAAACTGTGTTCCGAGGGTAAACAAGGTCTTACGGGTGTGGAACAACATTGGGGTGAGTCATTAATGAAAGAAATTTCATTTTTGGGTGAACTTACCCTTTAAGAAAATATCTGAAAAAGGTACATTTTTAACACAACCGTCTGTAACATAAAATATACCAAGAATACTGCCTTGTGTTTTTTTTTTACTTGTTTTGAAAAAGCCAGATGCTAACAAGTGACGTAAAGGGAACTTGAGAACAGGTAAACTCATCTACTCACTAGTCCACTTTTACAGACATGTTCCGTTTATAATTGCGTGCTTGCAAACTATTCTAACTCAGTCTTTCAGGGATTTTTTTTATTTTTATTTTTTTATTAAAAGAGTTGTTGGAAGCAAGATGGTGAAAGTCATGCAACCGTGGTGTAGTTTGCTTATAGCCTACTTTTTACTTTTTATTTGGATTGTATTTAGGATTCAAAATGTAAAAAAGTTGTGTTCATTAGTGAAAATTATCATGATGAACTAAATGTGTAAGAATCTTTTGTTGGTCACATAACTATTTTTTTTTTTTACATTAATCCAAAATGGAAATGAAAATGGAACAATTGAAAAAAATTGAAAAAATCCTACAGGATTTTTGATAAGGGAACTAATGGGTAATGCAAACTTCTGGGTTGGCCAAAAAAAATACATAATCACAGCAGCACTCATAGTGAACATGACCGTTTCAAATCCTCCTTGCTGTCAACTGTCTACATATCTGTTCCTAGTAACCACACATTGCATAATATACCAGCATGACAAGTACAATGTGAATACTGGCCTTACCAAAATGACTCCTAAACTCCAGAGGTCACAGGACTCATCATAACCATCGTATTTCAGGATTTCTGGTGCGGCATACTGAAGAGTGAAGCAGGGAGTCTTCAGGAGCTGATTGTCGGGGGGTTTGAGCCGTGCAAATCCATAGTCAATAACTTTTATCTCTGAATTCTCAGTGTCGTCAGTAAAGAGCAAATTCTACGAAGAGAAAATACAGATAGACTGAAGAAAATCTCTATTACACAGTCAGATAAATAAAGCCTAAAGCAGTACAATCTCATTATTAGTTTACCAATATAAACATTTACTAATTCACTGTTTATCAAACTAAAAACAGAAGCAATACTGAGAAGCATAAACTTAACAATGCAGATGTTTCTTGAATCCATATCCTTTTAATTAAGCAAGACTTGTCAATTATGATGCCTAACTACTATGTAAAATTCTGCCCAACCTGCACTTTTGGGCACCTCAGCCTAGAGTGCGCTGTGACACGTGGATTGTATATCTACGGCAATGACAGTAGATGTGTTGTGGCATGCTGTACCTCTGGTTTGAGGTCCCTGTGCACCACCCCAACATCATGCATGTGGCTGACGGCAGACACCAGTCTGCGCATAATACGGCTAGCCTCCGTCTCGCTGAAGTGCTGCTTCCTTCTGATCCTCTCCAGAAGCTCTCCACCTCGCAAGAGCTCCAGAACAAGATATGTGTGTAGCTATACAAACACACAAACATAAATTCACCATATTAGAGAGCTCAAGTAATTCAGAGCCACTAAGCACTACATTCAGATATGCTCACATTGCTTCAAACATTTAATTTACAATTTTTTTTTTTGCAGTGTTAAGCATTATAACCAATTACACATATTTCTGTTTAGCATATGAATACAATGGCCAATCAGAATCTAACGAAATTCACTGAAAAGGAATTCTGCAGTCTCTTAGATTCTCTAATCATGAAAAGTGCAGATACAATGTAAATGTGATTTATTCGCAGTGTAGACAGCTTTAGTGATAAAGGAGTTTTTGTGAGAGTATATAACTTTCGCTAGACTAATATAAAGCAAATATTGCCCCTTAATATAACCTCGCTGACCTTGCTTTCTACTATCCTTCTGCCTAATAAAAGAGGCAAGAGTCCAAATATACAATTAGTAAGCACAAGGAACCACACCATTTGCAGGAATAACCACATGGAATGGTATATGGTTCGCAATTACATAAAATTGACCGATAGATATTATGAAGTCCTTCTATCTTGGCACAGACGTACATTTAATGACAGACAGTCAGAGGGAATGATGCCTTTGAAAGACGGGAACAAATCATTTGGCAAAGGTTCAGATTTAAGATGATTTTTTAAATGGGCTTCAGTCTCATTATATGTTGAATGAGTGTGAATAAGTGAACGGCAGAACAAGTGTTTGGGTGCCGTATGGGGGGGTGGGATGAGATAGAACCTGTGTGCAAGTGTGTGTGCACAGAAGAAAAAAGAGAGGCAAATGGAAAAGAGCAAGCTAATATCTCTCATTATCTCTGGTATAGAGGAACAAAGACCTTGACCGGGCAGGGCGGCTCTGCTTTTCATCTGGGGCAAGGCACTGGGTACAGAGCGTGGGGGTTGATAACCTTCAATTGGCAAGTGGGCACGCACACACATACACACTTTCACGGATCTGAAGAGGAGCCCAACTGACTCTAGCTTATCATACTAATGAATAGAATGATGGATCAGGATGTCTGCCACACACACATACACACACACACACACACACACACACACACACACACACACACACACACACACACACACACACACACACACACACACACACACACACAAGCTAAACACATAAAGGCCTAATAAACCCCCAGCAACAGTGATGATGAATAATACAGTCAAATTAAGTTCAGTTTAGTTTATTTATAGAGCACATTTAAAAACGACCACTGACAGACCAAAGTGCTGTATACATGGAAAAAACAGAGCAGATAATTAATACTTTTTTTCAGCAATGATACATTAAATTGATCAAAAGTGATAGTAAAGATTATATTACAAAATATTTCCAATTCAAAAGATTGAAGAACTGTATCACACTTTTCACAAAATATTAAAGGGGTTTTTCAGCGCTGGGATGATGAACCTGTATTTAAACTGGGTCATCAATGTAGTAGAAATGTGAAATTCTTTTTGAATTTGGTGCCTTCTAGACTGAGAAAAGACAGGAAATGTATTTTTGTCTCATGGGGATGAAAGACTACAATTCCCAGAATGCTTCGCTGCCCTGTGAGGCCATTCCCAAAGCCACCAACTTGATTACTGTGACTGAGTTGGAGAAGACACTACAACTAAAAACTGAACGTGTGTGTTCAATATAATGAGTGAGTCACAGCACTGAGCACTAACTGCAGGAGAGAGATAAATGAGCTGATGAGCTCCCGTGATGAGAGCTGAGGTAATCTCGACTACACTCGCGGCATACATTTACAACGCGAGTTCAGTCTGGTGCGTTTCAGTTCATGCCTTTGCAAGCTTTACTTTCATAGAAATTAATTTGAGAAGTCCCTCCTTTAGAACTACGTAATGAGTTCTGATTGGGCCAGTGCTTCCCGTGTTGTGATTGGACAGCAGCTTAGCGCACTTTGCTCGGAAAGGTCCCGCCTCTTACCATAACAGGGAGATACAAGCGCTGAATGCGTGCTCTTCTCCACGTGGGAGAGCAACAAGACTGGGCGGAGGGTTAGTCAACAAACGGTTCTAGTGACGTCATTCCTGCAAGTAAGTGCAGGGGTGTAGTCCAAACCGGCCGTTCGCTGTAGGCTTAGAAAGGGAACTTCTGTTAAATAAAATATCTTGCTTGGCATTGAACTTTGAGCTTTATAATTTTACAGGTATAATTTATGCTCTAACAGCAACATTACACACTAACTAAAGTTTGAAAGATGGAATCGCGAAGATCGGGACCTTTAAATGAGTGCCTGTAGCTGCGAGGTGAGCTCGTAGTGTGATCTCCCATCCTCCATGCGCAGATTCAAAACATGCGGAAATGTCTCCCTCTGCTGGCTGTAGTCTTTAGCCTTTGGCCAAACATTCCTCCTCCTATGATGCAAATATCGTCAATTTGCATCATAGGAAATATTTTTCCAGAAATAAAATGCATAAATCTCTTGTCTCAGGGGGATATGAGGGGGGAAGCACAATCATTTGCATATCCAGGGTTTCTACTGATACAAAGCCATATGCTAATTTGCTGAAGTAAGCGTTTAAGCAGCATAACTGTTTACAACATTAATAAGAAATGTTTATTGAGCACCAAATCAGCATGAGAAAGCTTTCTGAAGGATAACTTTTAAAACTTTTTTAAATTGTTATATATACACACACATATATGTATATATATATATACATATATACAGATATATACACACATATATATATACACACATATATATATATAATTGTATATATATACACATACACACACACACACCAATCAGGCATAACATTATGACCACCTTACTAATATTGTGTTGGTCACCCTTTTGCTGTTAAAACAGCCCTGACCCGAGGCATAGACTCCACTAGACCCGTGAAGGTGTGCTGTGGTATCTGGCAGCAAGATGTTAGCAACAGATCTTTTAAGTCCTGTAGGCTGTCAGGTAGGGGCCTCCATGGAGCAGACTTTTTTGTTCCACAGATGCTCAAGTGGATTGAGATTTTTAGAGACCAAGTCAACACCTCAAACTCGTTGTGATGCTCCTCAAACCACTCCTGAACTATTATTGCTTTGTGGCAGCAGGGCATTTAATCCTGCTGAAACAGGCCACCAGAGAATACCGTTTCCATGAAAGGGTGTACATGGTCTGTTATGTCCAGAGCTGTAAGGTTCTTTTGTTCGGCCAAGCTATGCTTTTGTTGTTTCTCTCCCTGTCTCTCTCTTCCCGCAGAACCAGTATCACCACCTGATGTTACTAATTAGAACTTTGCTGTGGATGATGGGAGAGAAGAGAGCATATTTAAAATGCAGCTAACACCCTCGCTTACAGATAAAGTTTTTATGGAATGGCAAGGTAAAGGAATTGGCAGTATGAGAGATTTGTATGTAAATGACGCATTTTCCTCCTTTTCTCTACTCAGAGAGAGATTTGACCTTCCCGTTTCTCACTTTTTCAGAAATCTTCAAGTCAGGAACTATGTTCGTATAAATATTACACATTTTGAAAGGTTGCCTTCAGAATGTAAAATATTTGATTTATTTTCCAACTCTCCTTACACTAAAGGCCTTATATCCTTATTTGTAAATGCTTTTAAAGATAATGCAGACTTTTCTTCCCTTCATTTAAAAAATGCTTGGTAAGAAGACTTAGGGATTCAGGTTTCTGAGACTGATTAGGACAAATGTCTTTTATCTGTTTACTCTTGTTCTATAAATTCAAGACATCAACTTATTCAGTACAAGGTATTACATAGACTTCACTATTCTAAAACAAAGCTTAGCAAATTCTATTCTTCGGTCTCCCCTATGTGATAAGTGTAAGGCTGCCGAGGGTACCCAGTTTTTGGCTATAAATTTTCCAGTTTTTTGCTATGGTCTATAACTGTGTTTTGCTTCCTGACCGAATGATAGCAATTCTTGGTTGGTCAGACTCATTAGAGTCTCTCAGTTCAAAGGTACGGTTACCTGTTCAATATGGTATGATTATAGCTAAGAAAGTTATCTTGCTTTTCTGCAAGAAAAACACTAGGCCTCTCATTTCCGACTGGCTAACCAGACTAACATTACATTTCAACATTACATCTTGAAAGAATTAGATACTCAATTTCCGGGAAAGCTGCAAAATTTGAAAATTTTAAGATCTGTACACTGTAAAAAATTATTTAGAAAAAAAGTTACCTGGTTGCCTTAAAATTTTGAGTTAATACAATGAACATTTTTTGAGATTCGACAACCTTTATTAAAATATTATTTAAATATTTTGTAAGCATATTGGGTAATTGTGTGTGTTTTATTTCTGATGATGCAGTGAAACATGCCAAATAGTGCTATTTTCATGATTTACCAAATGTTTTATGTGGTTCAGATACAAAAACATTTTGAGTTTCTATTTATTAAACAAATTTCCTTCATTGTATCAACTTAAAGTTTTAATTTCAATAAACTCACAATTTTAAGGCAACCGGGTTACTGACTTTTTTAAGTTAAACCAACAAAAACCAACCACATTTTTTTACAGTGTAATAATAACTTTCTGCAATTGATTTATACTTGTAGCACAGGTTTGCTATGTATATTGTCTACTTTTTTTTTTCTTTGTCATATTGCACAGATTTGTGTTGAATGAAGGGTCTTGTTGTCTGTTATTGTCTGTTTTTGCTGTCTGAAAACCACAATAAAAATATTTTTTTATTTTTGACGATGTGCAATGGCTGAGTTCTCATCTTCATCCCCAGACTGGTGGTTCTCAAGCTTTTAGTTTGAGTACTGGTGAATCTGTATCTCAAATGTGATGAGATTACTGAAGTAGAACTTGTGTCTCATTATTTACATGAATAGTCCTATTTGGATGGTAATTGTTTCTCATGGGGTCATAAGTATTTTTCTCCCACCACCCGTGTAAAAAAACCCAGCCGAATAACCTACTGTTTTTTGACAAACACCAAGGTCCTGTGGTGATTTAATTGCTGTCTGAATCCACATCTCTGATATTTTCAAGAAAATATCACTTCAGAATTAACTGTTTTTCCACCACAGCCTTTTTGACTACAGCGGAGCACCGTATTGTTGTGTTTCCCTTTAATTTGGATGCATTTTAAAGATCTAGCCTACACTTTTATTACTGAAATGCTGCAAAGTATTTACAAGAATAAGCTTTCATCACTGCTCAAAAGAGCAAGATAAGAAAAACATTTTTTACAGCAGTCATTAACATTATAAAGGTTAAATTTGCAGTATTGTATTAACTTATTTCCGCTCATTCCAACACTTTTTAAATGACATCTTCCTTTTTTAAACATAATTAAATAATTAATAATTTCCTATTATTAAATTAAATATGATTTTATCCTTATTATTCCAAGCATATGACATTTTTACAGCAGACAAACAATCATTTGACTGACCACATGAGCTACACGTTCCCAGGTGCGCATGACCACAAAACTCGCTCCTCCACTGGGAATAAATCACCATCCGAATGCACAAGTTTTATCATTGAGGTGGCATGCAAATTTATTTTACGGACGTCCACATAAGAAACAATTACCGTCCGAATGCTTATGACTAAGACTTCAAAGAAAGTAGTGATTGTTAACTTAAAGTGTCAGGTTAAATACTGATTAAGCTATGTTTTTATTTTAGGTTAGTAGGAAGGTGGGTGTCATTTTGTTCTGCATTACCTCTTTTCTCCTGGTTATGTTAGATAGGGAGTTAGCTTAGCCTGTTGTACTTTGTTTTCTTTCTTTTTTAACATAGTTAGTTGATGGAGTTACCTTTGTTATGTTTGTTCTTTGGCCTTGCCCCTTTCTGAAGTTGATGCCCCTTTTATTATTTTCTTTTGTTAAATTGTTAATCAACTACTCTCTTTTGCTACAATTGACTGGTTGTTGGTTATGTAGCCATTCTGGGCCTGGAGTCAGTTTTCCCCTGCCGTTGCAAATTCATTTATCAACAACCATATATTTCTGTTGCGTTCCTCCCCTAGATCAACTGGGTCCATTACAGTCTAAAAAAATGCTTAGGTAGGTATGTGTCAAAGTAACATATACATGGATGGAGGAACCAAAGTTTCCCAGCAGAACATTGCCCAAAGCATCACACTGCCTTCACCAGCTTGCCTTCTTCCCAGAGTTCATCCTGGTGCCATGTATTCCCCAGGTAGACACACATGCACACGGCCATCTACGTGATGTAAAAGATAACATGATTCATCACACCAGGCCACCTACTTACATTGCTCCGTGGTCCAGTACTGATGCTCATGTGCCCACTACTGGGCACTGAACAGGGTTTAGCATGGGCACCCTGACTGGTCTGCGGCTATGCAGCCCCATACGCAACAAACTGCGATGCACTGTATTCTGACACCTTTCTATCAGAACCAGCATTAACTTTTTGAGCAATCTGACCTACAATAGCTTTTCTGTTGGATTGGACTACATGGGCCAGCCTTTGCTCCCCTTGGCACCAGTGTATTATAAACAGACAGATATTTAAAGGTGCTGTATGTAAGCTTTAAGTGACTTTGTGCACACACTTAGGATCTGTCAGTCAGCAAGAGTAAGATCTTTTCTTTACATAAGCATAATTTTGAAAATCACATTTCATTGGTTCAGACTCATGCCATCGAGAATTCGCTATGAATTTACATAAAGTTGAGAAAAATCGCATTTTTCATGGGCAATGGAAATGTTGTCTCAGAAAACATACAATAAAGGATACTTTTAGATGTTTAATTGCTATTTGGAGCATTTGTGTTGCTACACGAGGGCTTAATGAACACATTTTTATGAAAACGTCAAATTCAATCAAAATTGACATTTTTTTACTTCTTTTGCCTCTAGCTCGTAATCAGCCAGTGCACATTCTGACTAAGTTTTGCCAGCACGGGTCATATATATATACATTACTCACAATGTAGTCATAACATTTGCATAATGAATTCTGATTTGTCTTCTTTCTTGCTTAGATTAGCATAGTGTATTGTAATCTGTCTTTTTTCTTCCATTTGTTTAATCTATATCAAACACAGCTGTCACAACAATGAAAAACCAAACCTAATGGACTTCCATTGTCCTGCTGCCTTGCGAGGACTTGTACTTCCATCAGTTAATGTAAATCTGTTTTTTTTTCTTTAGGAAAAGAGTGCGCACATATTAAACCAGTAAATACGGTATTGAAACCCAACCATGGTGTTATTTTTCCAGAGCTGTGTTTCTCAAAAGCATTGTGAGCGAAGATGATTGTAGAGACCATTGGTGCTCGATGGTTCTACAATCTACATAGGCTTTCGATGCTTTTAAGAAATGCAACCCAGTTAGTTTTAACCTTCTTTGGTGCTGCATCTGATAAAGAATGGATGTAATTAAGTAATTAAGAAGTACAGTGAAAACGAAGAGGACAGTTTATGAACAGGAGAGAATTAAATCTGCGGCAGGTGTGAGGACAAAGAGGGTTCAAACTTATTCAAACAAGCCCAGTTCTTTGAATGAATGAGCCTTTGATGTGCACAGGAGCTCTAGGTTTCAGTCTCAAACGCTGTCATACCTGGTCATGGTAGATTTCATGTAGTTTGACTATGTTGGGGTGTCCGTCACACAGTTTGAGAGCAGCAATCTCTTTTTGTGTCTGTGCCTCCATTCTGCAAAACAATAAATGAGCAGTATAAATAACTTCCATGACTATTACAGGTCCTTCTCATAAAATTAGCATATTGTGATAAAGTTCATTATTTTCCATAATGTAATGATAAAAATTAAACTTTCATATATTTTAGATTCATTCCACACCAACTGAAATATTTCAGGTCTTTTATTGTTTTAATAATGATGATTTTGGCATACAGCTCATGAAAACCCAAAATTAGCATATCATGAAAAGGTTCTCTAAATGAGCTATTAACCTAATCATCTGAATCAACTAATTAACTCTAAACACCTGCAAAAGATTCCTGAGGCTTTTAAAAACTCCCAGCCTGGTTCATTACTCAAAACCGCAATCATGGGTAAGACTGCCGACCTGACTGCTGTCCAGAAGGCCATCATTGACACCCTCAAGCGAGAGGGTAAGACACAGACAGAAATTTCTGAACGAATAGGCTGTTCCCAGAGTGCTGTATCAAGGCACCTCAGTGGGAAGTCTGTGGGAAGGAAAAAGTGTGGCAAAAAACGCTGCACAACGAGAAGAGGTGACCAGACCCTGAGGAAGATTGTGGAGAAGGACCGATTCCAGACCTTGGGGGACCTGCGGAAGCAGTGGACTGAGTCTGGAGTAGAAACATCCAGAGCCACCGTGCACAGGCGTGTGCAGGAAATGGGCTACTGGTGCTGCATTCCCCAGGTCAAGCCACTTTTGGGCTACAGAGAAGCAGCACTGGACTGTTGCTCAGTGGTCCAATGTACTTTTTTCGGATGAAAGCAAATTTTGCATGTCATTCGGAAATCAAGGTGCCAGAGTCTGGAGGAAGACTGGGAAGAAGGAAATGCCGAAATGCTTGAAGTCCAGTGTCAAGTACCCACAGTCAGTGATGGTCTGGGGTGCCATGTCAGCTGCTGGTGTTGGTCCACTGTGTTTTATCAAGGGCAGGGTCAATGCAGCTAGCTATCAGGAGATTTTGGAGAACTTCCTGCTTCCATCTGCTGAAAAGCTTTATGGAGATGAAGATTTCGTTTTTCAGCACGAACTGGCACCTGCTCACAGTGCCAAAACCACTGGTAAATGGTTTACTGACCATGGTATTACTGTGCTCAATTGGCCTGCCAACTCTCCTGACCTGAACCCCATAGAGAATCTGTGGGATATTGTGAAGAGAAAGTTGAGAGACGCAAGACCCAACACTCTGGATGAGCTTAAGGCCGCTATCGAAGCATCCTGGGCCTCCTTAACACCTCAGCAGTGCCACAGGCTGATTGCCTCCATGCCACGCCGCATTGAAGCAGTAATTTCTGCAAAAGGATTCCCGACCAAGTATTGAGTGCATAACTGAACATAATTATTTGAAGGTTGACTTTTTTTTGTATAAAACTCTTCTTTTATTGGTCGGATGAAATATGCGAAATAGGAAAATTGAAAAAAATAAAATAAAAAATAAAAGACCTTAATTATTTCTGTTGGTGTGCAATGAATCTAAAATATATGAAAGTTTAAATTTTATCATTACATTATGGAAAATACTGAACTTTATCACAATATGCTCATTTTTTGAGAAGGACCTGTATATAATACAACTGAAATTTAAATAGATCAAAATACTCTATTGTAAGGTTGCATAGTTGGTACCTTTTACTGACGATTTTTACAGCATATTTTTGTCCAGTCTTCTTGTGAGTACATTGTCTGCAGATGGAGAAGCTTCCCTCTCCCAGAGCATTCTCCCTCAGGTCCATCTCATAGTTCATGTAGAATGGGGAGTCCTATGGTCAATTTGTCAGAAGTTAGAGGTCAATGGAAACGATGGCATTAATTTACTTAAAATGACCATATTCTAATCCACATGTGTCAAACTCTGCTTCTGGAGTTCAATTACTTTATTATGTAGCACAATGAAATTACTGACAATCCCAAAGGTGCATTCGAAAATTCACTATCCATTTAAAATAAAACAACACAAGTAGTTAACAATACATATGCTAAAATATAACAGTTAAAGGAGACAACGACATATTTATCCTGTGTCGGCCACTGTAGCTTCTCTATGTGCTTTCCAAAGGGAGGGGTAATAAATGAAATTGTTAATACATATGAATAATTAAGCATAAATATACAATAAATAAATGCAATGTAAAAGCTAAAGACATTAAATCATCATATAAAATATATAAAGTTGCACAAAGTATTAGCAAAATGCCATATAGAGTGCAAGACTAACTAGTAATTATTTTTTGTACAAGTGTGTAGTAGCATGGATTATTATTGCACTTGCATTACTATTGCATATATAGATACTGGACTTTTTCAACTTACAGAAAAAGTGTAACTGGCGTGGCGATGACGTTGGATGTAGCCTAAGCATTTTGAACTGCGAGAGGTGTTACTGTGTGTTCACACCAGACACAACAAATAAATCACGTTATTTGTGTGTAGTTGGAGGCTTGAACATTTTGTGTTTACTCATTTCATGTTATTTTTTACAAGTTACCAGATTGTATGACCTTGATTAATTTTCGCCCAAGCAAGAACCTTTTTATTCCTGCTTCTATGAAGTACTGCCAAAGGTCAGATTTTTCAACGCCCGAAACACCGTCATCGGTGCTGCCTCATTCGCGTGAACTGCGCCTCAGAATGTCTTTTCAATCTTTGGATCGACTTGACATATAAATCACTCACGCTTAACGCTTCATTCACATCTGATGTGAATACGGAAAGCAGTTCGCAGAAAGCTAGATATTGTATAGCATGTTAAATATTGATTTTTTTTATATTTATTTTTTAACAAAAACCCATTGATTCAGAAGGCCTTTATTAACCCCCTGGAGCCGTGTGGATTACTTTTATAATGGATGGATGCACTTTTTTGGTCTTCAAATTTTGGGCTGCCATTTACTGCCATTATAAACTTGGATTAGCCAGACATTTTTTTATATAACGCTGATTATATGGTTTGAGAGTGATTAAATTATGGGATAATTTTTATAATTTACATTTGGGTGAACTATCCCTTTAATGCACATTTCTGCTAAATACCAACTCACTCCATCTAGCTCCATATGACCTAAAATTTACAACCAGTGTTAATTATTCAATGTTGTGTTTCTTCTTTTTGAGATAATAAAATATATAAATGCAACCAAATAAAATATTAAAGGGTTACTTCAGCGATTAGCATATGGCTTTCTATCAGTAGAAACCCTGGAGTATATTCGAATGATCATGCAAATATTGTCAATTTGCATCATCGGAGCAATTTTTGGCCAGAGGCTAAAGACTACAGCCAGCAGACGGAGCCATTTCTGCATGTTTTCAACCCGCCCATGGGGGGTGGGAGATCGCACTCACAGCTCAGCTCGCAGCTGCAGGCATTAATGTAAGCGGAGCTATGCGGAGCAATGTAAGTGTTTTAACTTCTCAAATTAATTTCTATGAGAGTTAAGCTTTCAAAGCATTCGTGGCTCGACTGGTCAAGATTTTTTTCCAAGATGGCGCTTGTCTGTAAACGCGTAATGTACTGTCTTTATTAAGTATATTCTTATTAAACTGTTTGTACACTTACAAAGTTCTCAATGCTTCGGGTTTGCATGTAGGGACTCTCATTATTCTTCTGTGTTAATGTGAGGCTATTTTGAGTCTTGTTAGTGGTATTAACTTGCGATTTAATTGTACTTATTCCATGCCCCATATACAAACGTTATATCTGTTTTTAGAGATAAAACTCTTTACATTCTACTTTCATGAAAATGCATCCCAGAGAACAATCTACTCGGTAACCATGTGGTAATTACCCCTAGGGTTATTTTTCACTATTTGAGTTGTCCTTTAAAATGAAAAATAAAAGACACACGTCTGCTTCAAATGTTGTAATGATTTTACAACACAGCAATATGGAGACTGACCTTCATCATAGCGCTACGGGCAACAGCAGCAGAGCCCGGCCTCTCTGACCCACCGCACAGCTGAGCCGGGTCATCCATCACCGCATTCCTCTTAAAGAGGATGGAGGGAGCCATGAAGGAATAGCCCTGCAGATACAAACATCTATAAACACACTCACTAAAAGAAGAGGGAACTAATGCAGAGGAAGTTTCAGGGTCACTGAAGGAACTACATGGCCTTTGCATTTCTGCAAATCCTACATGCTGAGGGACTCCAGTCACATTGTCTGCGAAGACTGCATCATGTGCGCCCATCTAAATAAAGCCTCCGCCAGCCCATGTCCCACTTACGCGGCCAGACTGCAGCTGTGTGCTACATGGGCGGAGGAGTGGACGGAAGGATGAAGAGATGAATGGTTGAAATGCTTTTAATTGCTAAGCCAAGGTATTTGATTGCCCTGCTTTTCAAATTATCACAGTCCTCTAATGCAGCTTAATTTCAGTTTGTGAGGAGTTTGAGGGGGTGGCTGGGTTTATATGCGGCTATGCATGTGTGTGCGTGGTGGAGCGCTTCGAAAGTTATCATTGCAGACGTCGCTGCAATTGTACCGCCCGAGAATTATGAAGGATCAAAATTCCAGCGTACATGAAAGGCGAACGCTCAGAAAAGCCAAGATGAAGTTGGTAATCAAAGGTTGAAGGAGTAATTGAGCCAGACATGGTTGTTCTCGCAGACGCCGACCTTTTATTCCATGACAGAGCCGTTTAATGGCGGCATTGATCCGCCAGACTGAAGGATTCAGAAGGCAATCATAGACACCATCTCTTTCGCAGCCTCCCATTTCAGCTGGCATCATGCTATAGGCAACGTTATGGATCAAGCCGCATCAAAAATAGTTATTCACATCTGATGCTTGAAACCATCTCCATATCACCATAATTACATCTCCAAACAGCTCTCTAATTCATCTGAAAACCAACACAGACAGCCGGGCTCACGTTGCATAAGTGATCATTATAAAGGCTGACTTGCCCATTTCCACTTCAGTACATCCTGCTTACTAATAATGAAGGGTTAACTGAACAATTATATCCTAACGTAGCATCAAATGTCCACTCCTTTGCAGAAGTTCATTCTCAGTGTCGTAAATAAATGCTCAATGTGAATCAACACTGGTTTAGGTAGATCACACATTAGTCAACATTAATGATAGACTGGTATATTGTCTTGGCAAAGGAATCAGCTGATATTGAGTTATTTTGGAATTACTATGAACGCTGAAATATTTTGGAGTTTAAGTGCAAATGTTTGAGCTCAGTAAGATTTTAATTAACATGTTTATGTAACCATGCATTACATTGATCACAAGTGACAAATTAAAAATTCTGTCTCAAATAAATGCTGAATCTTTCTATTCGTCAAAGAATCCACAAACACACACACAAAAAGATCATGTTCTCCACAAAAACCTGAACTGCTTTCAACATTGATGATAATACAAAATCTTTTATGAGCAGCAAATCAGCATCTTAGGGTGATTTCTAAAGGATCATGTGACACTAAAGATTGGAATAATGATGCTGAATATTCAGCTTGGTCAACGAATACATTATATTTTAAAATACATTTGAAAAAAAGATTTGTTATTTTAAGGTGAGCCTTGGTAAGCAAAGAGAAAAAAACATTAAAATAATTGTATAGACACCAAACTTTTAAACAGTAGTGCATGTTCATAAAATTTCAGCAATAATATTTGATTTTATCATTTGCACTTTTATTCACATTGATGTTATAAATGAGAATTATTATATTTATTGTTGCTGAATATTGGAATATTGTGCAAAAGTAATACATTTCTATCTTAAATTCCTTACTTTTATGCATCATGTTATGACAGCGGCACGATCCACAATGACCAAAAACATCTGTCATTACAGAATAGTTATTAATTCCGCTACCTGGAAGATGCGGTCACAGTTGTTTGGAAGTGCTGCTGGAGAATAGGTCGGGTCCATCTCCGTAAACTCCTCCGCAAAGTTGCTCACATCCAGCTCATCACGAATTACAGGTTTAAAAGGGGCTGGAACCTTCTTAGCAGCTAGATCCTCCCAATTCATTTTCTAAAGCAACAAGAGTCAAACATTTTTGATGTTGGTCCCTCAAAGCCTGAATGGATTTAAACAAGCCAACAAAATGACAAGGGAAATAGTTCTGTTTTTTTAATTATTATTAGTTTTTGTGGGGGTAAAAATTAAATGATACATTTTTGTCTTGCCTGGTAAAATGGATGGCTTTTCACATTCTGGGCCCCTGAGGGGCCAGAGCCTAGCCTCTTCTTTGGGTCTTTAATTAGCAGTCGCTGGATAATGTCTTTGGATAGTGGGCCCATGTCTTTGGGGAATGGGGGATCCTTTTTCATAATTCTCCTATTGGGCAAAGAAAGAGGATTATTTAAACCATCCCGTTCCTGCAGATTTGTATTTGAATTGAACAAGTGCAGCTTTAAGTAGATAATCTGATGCTATTTTGTACTCATGCTGATGCAACCAAATATTCAACTCATGATTTCAAAACAAGATGGACTTCTAGATAATGAAAAGGAAACTGGTGTTTAACCACATAAAGGCGTACAGAGAACTAGGGTATGGAACCAAGAAGCAGTTCTTATTCAGAGCAAGTTCCAATTTAAACATTTTAATTTTCAGATCCGTTTATTGTCTATCACGTTCAGATCCAAGTCTGATTCTTGAATAAATTACTTCTCAGTCATAAAATTTCACTGTACACATCATGTATTTTGATGCAATTTAAATAATTGTTAGTTGAACCAGAGATGCTAAGAAGAATCATAATCATAACCAAAACGGTAAAATGGATACCCAAAATCATCATTTACTCACCCTTAAGTTCAAACAGTTGATGGGCCCGATTGACTTCCATAGTATGGAGAAAAACAATACTAATGGAAGTCAGTGGGGTCCATCAACTATTTTGTCACTTCAAAATATCTTCTTTTGTGTTCACCAGAAGAAAGAATTTTATAGAGGTTTGACACAACTTGAGGGTAAGTAAATGATGACAGAATTTTAATTTCTGGGTGAACTATCCCTTTTAAATTCCTTTCAATTCTCATCCCATTATGTATGGGTGCATGTATGTGCTGGTCTTACTCTGCAATATCAGAATGAGAGTTCTCGTTGCCATCAACAGTGAAAGGAGAGCCTCCAGTCAACAGCTCATACATCAGAACTCCCATGCTCCACCAGTCCACCGCCTGCAGGAGAACATTGGTACATCGCACTGGTTATATTCCCAACAGCACATTCAAATGTATGCTGGATCATAAAAAAAATGAATGAATGAATCACTGTTTAATAAAAGTCAAACATAAAGCTACTGTGCATAATTTAAGAAAATGACACGTTATTAAACAGCACTTAAAATGTGGTGAATGGATGAGCGGTTCACTATACCTTGTCATGACCTGACTCTCCTCCTGCTACAATCTCGGGTGCCATGTACTCAATAGTGCCGCAGATGGAATAAGCCCTCTCTACCTACAAAACAATTTTTTTTGTAAAAATAAATTTAAAAAACTGTACAGTGTCTTCTAGTTTTCACAGTTGCCTTTGTCATTTCCAGATTTGTTTTTGGTTTTTATGGAAGTGTAGATATAAATGAATGTGCTGTTTAGGGCTGAGTATACATCATGACACGTTACATATCAAATACAAGTCATGGCAATACATCATGAATGTGAAGGAATTTACACAAGTCAAAATTTTCAATCTACAATATGCCATAGTGGAAGTGTCAACAGAGAATGTTCCATAACTATGGACCAATCAGTTTTCAACTTGATTTTTCAAAACTGGTATACCTAGTATGTACTAACATTTAAATGAATCATTTGATACAATGCACTTATTTAGTACATACTTGTTTTTCATCCTACTTATATTTAAAGAATACCTGCTAAAATTACATGTTATTAATTTCTGTAATTACATCTATAATTACACTGTTGACATTTCCCTTACAACTTAACCCACCCTTAAACCTACCAATACTACCAAACCTGTATCTAACTGTACCTGTATCTCACCTCAATAATACAACATGGACACAATAAGTAAATTGTACATATTTTTGATGCAAGTACATCAGAAACATTTTGTTACTTTATAAATGTCTTTACTGGCACATTTGATCAATTAAAAAATGTGTCCTTAATTTCTTACAAAAAGAAAACCTTACTGACCCAAATCTTTTGTGTGTATCAGTTCAAGTTAGTATTAAAGTCTGTGTCCTATACAATTGCAACCTAGTCTTTCAAAAGTTAAAAATACAATTGAATGCAAGCCTATACATCGAAACAAGATTCTTCAGTCTTGATTAATTACTGCACTTAGTTGCTGTTGTGGCTAAGACTAAATGCACCATCTGTGATTTCTAAATTGGGCAAAACTGCTTTCTGAATTATGCGGTATATTAAGGAAAGAAATACATGAAAACATCTGGAACAATCTTCTTTAATAACCTATGAGCATTTAACATTCTTGCCATGTTTGAATACCAATACAAGCACATGGCTGTTATAATTAAAGTTCCTGTGTACATTTATTAATTCCTTTTATTTTTATGAATCTCATAATCAGCATATTTCTGCCGGATGAATTTACTCATTTTATGTGAGCTGGTTTATATGTACGCTATAAAGTCTTAAAAGTCACAGCCGTGTTTTTAAACCACCCTCATAAAACAAATTCTGGCTGAAACGGGTTGTTAGCTGGTACAACAAAGGTCAAACTGAGAAAAACAAAAAGTTCATATAATATTATAGAACAAAGAGCACGATCAAAACATGCTTGATATGCATTGAGTAAACAGCCTTGTGCTGTAATTGCATCCATGGGATGGAGGGAGGTTTATTTGTGAACTACTGAAACTTCAAAAAGAACATCTCTGACAGGGCAAGACATGCCAGGACCTGCATGTGCAGGATATTGGGTGGTCACCGTGAATAAACAATCATTTGTTAGCTAGAAAAAGATACTCTTCTCATGGATGAATGACTAAACCCCAGACAACAATGCAATCAAGAATTCTCTCAATACAGATCTTTCAACATTTTTTTCATACACTAGAACGCAAAATTAGAAAAGTGGAAGTCTGGGGTTTTTTAATAAGGCGCACTTTAAATGGACATTTTAAAGGTACTCTAAGTAACTTTTATGTTCAAAATTAACAAAATTTAAATAATAAATCAATACATCATCAATCCTTTTTTTGTCTTACCCTGATTCACTATGGTAAGCCTATTATAAGTGTTTATATTTTAGACCTAGCAGAATGGTTTTCGCAAGAAATTGGGTAAATCACTCGCCACGCATATCTCGTCATATCCATAAATAGATAAAAGTCGCTCCGGCTGCCTTGATGTTTACACAATGAAAGGTTGGCATGAATCAGCTAAACCTCTAACCTCTGGAGAATCACCCATTTAAAAAAAAACAAAAAAAAAACAGAGGAGAGTCTGCTGTCAAAAAGAGAATGTGAGAAAACATCATCACATTCTCTTTTTTCTCTTTTTATATGTACGCTATAAAGTCTTAAAAGTCACATCTGACTATGTAGCTATGTAGCTCTCTAACATAGTTCATTGTAAAGCATTATCCATTGTGAAGGGTCATTTCACGTTGGTTGTTGTAGAGCTGTGCCTGAAAAAAGGAAGTACCATGTCTATTAATGGGTATTGCTACATCTTCAGCTAGTCAGCTTGAGATCCTTTCCATCTAAACTGGTTAAATCTCTTAAGCATAGTATTGAATGTTTCATTAACAGTAGGATTACTTATTTTTATTAGACTTGAGAAAGGACCATCCGCACAGTTTCTTAACCGCTATTAAGGCCAAAAGTTACACAGTGTACCGTTAATGTTTTAATATAAAACCACTATTTTTTAAGCATACATAAAAGCCATGCAAATTTGAGTACTGAGATGTTCCAAATATCATGACAACAGCTGTGAAATATTGAACACTTGTTGGCCTGTCTAATCAAATAACAGTAGTTTTCAAACTGGCATGTCACTCTAACTCAATGTTCCTCTAAAAAAATAATAATATTTTTTTTTGGACAAACACAGGTGGTCAACCATCTGAACAGAATCACCCCATGTAACATGTTCAAGGGGTCATTCTTAAAGCTGCAGTCTGCAAGTTTTGCCGCTTTGTCACCACCTCGGTTTGAAACCTGCAAAAGTCTTTTTATGGGTTGTGCATTGGAATGAATCTCATGTTTTGAGGAGTATGTGTGGCTGGCTGTCAGTCATTGCACCGGTGTGGATACTGTACGCCGGGGTGTCCAAAGTCGGTCCTGGAGGGCAAATGTCCTGCAGAGTTTAGCTCATACATGCCTCTTGCCTATTACTTGAACTCTTCCTTTATGTATACACGTGACGTAATGATGCAAAGACATGCTTGCGGACACTTCCAATCAAATTATAATACACAAGTTATTACAAGTTTTCTGGCAAGAGGTCACATATTTAAAACAAAGGCATATATTGATGATGCCAAGTTTGAGCTTTATCATATTAGATACATTTAAATGTGTTAAATGATGTTATGGTGTGACTCTTTTCTCACACTTTACAAATATTTGGAAAAATTTGGGATATTGTAAGAACTCAACTGAACAAAATATAAAGCATATTTTACTGCAAAAATCCTACATAGAGCACCTTTAAATAGCAGATATATTTAACAATATTACTGTTTTTACCATATTTTTATCAAATAAATGCAGGTTTCATGAGAGACTTCTTAAAAAAAAAAAAAAAAAATATATATATATATATATATATATATATATATATATATATATATATATATATATATATATATATATATATATATATATATATATATATATATATATATATATATATATATATATATATATATATATATATATATATACACACAATATTTAGGCTAAGTCAGGATTGTACTTCATGAGCCAGTGGGCAAAATCACTGCCCGTCTTTTTTTTCTGTGGCTGTCCACTAAAGATATCATTTCAAGTATGCGATGCACTTCCTATTACTGCAATATTCCCTTTAAATGTAACATTTATGAAACAGGACATTGGATGGCTATTTTATTTAAGATTCTATAAACCTTATTCAGCATTTTTGTCCTTGGCTGAGCAGCAACTTATCGGATGTCTCCCACATATGTTGGTTTGCACAGGGTGAGCACATGGTTTTTGTGGCAGATCCACCTAACAAGCAGTTTTGCAAACCATATGGAACTTATTTGTATCTGTAACATTTCACCTTGAGCATGCTTTTCAATAACCAGAATTATAAATTATTTGATCCAGAATTGTATGAAAAATAATCCTAATCCAGTTACTATGAACTATGCAGTCCTTTCCTCGATAGTTAATCAGCATTATTTCTATATTATTTCTGCACATTATTTCTCCCAGTTTCACAAAATCAGTGGATATGCAGACAGACGGAAAAAAAAAATAATCCCACACAAGTTTTTAAATCCCCCTTCTATGCAGTAACAACATCACAAATGAAGTTTGGTTAGCACTGTACTATAGTAATGCACAATATATTGTTACCATATCGTCATCTGATATTTAATTACTGGTTTATTTTTGATATATAATTTTAGACACTGTATATTTAATTGTGCATGCTCATTTCTCCTATTTTTATATTTTGCTAACCTTAGCCATCATCTAATGCTCATTTATAGTTAATATTTAAGAACGCTAATCATTTATTTAAATATCACTATTAAATGTAATTTTAACAAATCAGTACACTGTAATGTTGATGTGCATAAATTCACTTGTAGCATTAACAATATTGACTTGTTTTTAGTAGTGTTTTATTAAGTCAAAATGGCATTGATTTATAATATTTACCATTTATTGGTCATTGGTCATAACGTGAAAATAATCATCAGTAGCAAAACTACATTCTTAATGTTTTTGAACAAACACAGCGATTTTGATCATTTACGTTTTTGAATAAAACTTTTGCAAAATAAGCAAAATAAGCTTCTGAAAGGAGAAAAAAAATATATATATAAAGACAGACTCACCTCGTGAAATTCCTTACTAAGTCCAAAATCTGTCAACACAATGTGACCGCTTGAATCAAGAAGTATATTCTCAAGTTTTAGATCTCTGTAGACGATTCCTAGCTGAAAAACAAATAGAACCTAATAAGGTCTTATGTTTAGAAGTGAGACCAAATACTTAAATTTCATGTCATTATTCATCTTTTTTTTGGTTCTGACAATTATTTGTTCCACTACTGAGTTTACAACCTCAACTTGTCTGGGGTCATAAAATGCAGCCATTCACCTGGAAAATGTGCCACTACTTTAATAAATAATAAATGGCAACATAACAGACAATGACAAAAAATGAGACTAAACCAAAACAATGTTAATCTCACTGTCAAGGTCCTTTCTACAAACCCTGCAATGGCCCTCGGGCAACTCTCTTCTCTCTGAATAATGGCTGCTGTCCACAGAACAAGCATGCTTTTTTTTTAAAAAAAAACAACACAGACAAAAAAACCTTCTCTTCCTCTTTCTGTAAACACAGCATTCGAGAAATTTTAAGCACTGCAGATATATGCAGTCTGGCCTGGTTAGCTGAGTGAGGAATTGATCTGAGTAGGCAGGAGAGAGAAGTACCTCCTGAGTAAAGGAAGGAACTACTTTCACTACTCTCTTGAAATGAGGCAACGTTCAATCAGGTTGCAAAGGAAATGAAGAGTGAAAATAAGTGTGCAATTTTACCTTATGCAAGTGCTCCAGTGCTAGTACAATCTCCCCGCTGTACAAGGTAACCTCTTGCTCTTTAAAGTGAACCCTTTGAACCAAGTGTGTGAAGAGCTCACCTCCATTCACATAGTCTGTGATTTAAGATATAGAAAACAAAATTGCAAATGGTTAATGATAGTTTTATATTTCAAATGCACCTGGTATTGTGCAGTTACTGCAAAATCCTTCTTTTATGCTGACACTGACTCAATTGGTTCCAAGCAATACCACAAAAGCCACGAGTTCCTGTAGTGGTATACAGGCATCAGCATTTCATTATAATAGCAAATAAAATGTTTCAATTCACAGGGTCCCTGCAGTGTTCACTGCTATCTACACACTCAGGAGAGGGTGTGTAGAAGTTCAGTTTATTTGGATTGCCCTGCAGCTCATCAAACAACACTTCAGTGTGATGACATGACCTAATATCAATTATTTATATTCACTCATATAATCGATTTAAATAATGAATTTAAATAAATGTAAATAAATTATGAAGTACAGTTAAAAAAAGTTTTTTTTTTAAATTAATCATTTTATTCAACAAGAATGCGTTAAATTAATCAAAAAATGACTGTACATTGTTACAAAAAAATCTGATAGACTGATAATAATTTGATATATTTTTGAGCATCAAATCAGCATATTAGAATGATTTCTGAAAGATCATGTGACACTGAAACCTGAAGTAATGATGCTGTAAACTCATCTTTGCCATCACATGAATAAATTATTTTTTAAAATATATTCAAATTTTAATGGAAATAAGTTATTTCAAATTGTAATACCATTTTACAATATTATTTTTTTGTTTTTAACTGTATTTTTGATCAAACAAATGCACTTCTTTCAAAAACGTAAAAGAAATTATATTACAATTTTTGTAAAGTAGTATGTGTTTATATGAATGAATGAATGAATGAATACATATAAAATAAATATATATTTATTAAAAAAATGGAAAACATTTTGTAATTTGTAACTGTTACAATGTTAATAACACTAATAAATAATATTAATACTGTTATAACAGATGGAAATAGTAATAATGGTTTTCTAAGGGTCGCATATCTGATGCTCTTTTTACACTCCCTCAGTAAATCGATTCTGAGGTTAATTAAGCTGAATAAAAAGGCCTGAGGTTGTGCACAAAGACTAATGGGTAAATTTCCCTGCCCACTTCCTGTGAAGTGAGATATCTAAGCTATTTGCAGTCAAACTGACTAAATGCTCTATATGACTGAATCACACTCGATGGCCAAATACCCTATAAAGTCCACTTTGTAAAGCACAATTAGATAATGAAACATACCCATAGTTTACTTTAACAATACTTGTGACTTGTGAGCAATGCAGAGCAAATGGTCTGCTGCACAGATTGCACTTATTTAAATGCAAAAGTAAAATGGAAGCAATCCACACGGAAGAGAGGAGTGTGTCAGCGTACCTAGAATGAGATGCAGTTTGGTGTCTGTCTGGAAGGCATAATGGAGTGTAACCAGGAAAGGAGACTGTCTGATATGCTCGAGGACCTGTCTCTCAGTGCGTGTGTGTTCTGCCGTCTTCGCCTTCTGCACAATAGTGGCTTTTTTCAGCACCTTCATGGCATACAGTTTACTCGAATCATGGCCGCTCACCTTGCGAACCAAGAACACCTTGCCGTAGGCTGCCCAGAGGAGAACGATTTGTTAGTGGAGTAGGAGCAAAGATAAGGAGAGAACACAGGGTTCACATACTTCAACTACAACTGACCTCCTGTTCCCAGCACTCTCAGCAGCTCAAAGTTCTCAATGCCCACACGCTCCACGTGACCCGTCAGATTGGCTGGGGAAACATTTAAACACATCCATCTGGTCACGCAGCCAAGAAATCATGTTCTTCACTTGGATATCATACAAGAAACCCCCCGTAAACCTTCACAGCTTCAGTTACTTGAAGCCACTTTCTCACAACAGTCAGAATGGAAAATATGTTCAAAATGGCGAACTCTTAGAGACGAGCCTGCAGCTGTTTGTAAATAGTGTATGTTGCTTATAAACAGGTCCAGATGGACTCTACAGACTTTATTATGCCTTTTCTGCACTGATTTTAAATATTTAAACATGGTAAAATTTGATGTGGCAGCTGAAAACATTATGAAATTTGGCAAACATACACTGAAAAAAAAAAGGCTACAGTTGAAAATTTTCTAGTGACTGATCACATCAAAAATTTTCAGTTGGCCGAATTTTCAATTGGAGACCTGATTTTTTTTTTTTACATTGTAATGTTATATACTACCATTCAACTGTTTGGACTCATTTTACTTTTCTTCTGCAAGAATCCATTAAATGTATTAAAATTGGATATGTGTGTATATTCTTCCTATTCATCAAAGAATTCTGAAAAAAATGCATCATGCATCAAAAAAATATTAAGCAGCTACACTGCCCGGCCAAAAAAAAAAAGGTTTAATATGGGGATAGTTCCCCCAAAAATGAAAATTCAGTCATAATTTGGTCACGCTCAAGTTGCCATTGACTACCATGGTATTTTTTATCCCACTATGGTAGTCAATGACTTCCGAGATCTGCTTGGTTACAAACATTCTTCCAAATATCTTCCTTTGTGTTCAGCAGAACAAAGAAATGTATACAGGTTTGGAACACCTTGAGCATGACTAAATGATGGCAGAATTTAAATTTAAACTATCCCTTTAAGAGTCTATTATTAGATCATTATTGCAGTGATACTTGATCCTAGCATGTTATCTGTTTGGCAACAGTCCTTCTAACCCTAAATGATGGGAGTGTGTAGCTTTTCATTTCTTAAACAACCATGTAGAAACATCGTGGCCATATTCCAGGATGACAAAGCCAAGAATCCTCAGGCTCAGACAGTGAAAAAATGGTTGGGAGTGAGCATGAAATATCTTTTACACACATGAATTGGCACACATGAGTCCAGAGTCCAGACCTTAAATTCATTCAAAGTCTTTGTGATTTTCTGAAGGAGACTTTACAGAGCGATCGATTCTTGCATTGTCATTACAAGATCTGGACCAAAAATCTATGCACCTCTTGATGGAAGTAAATGTTGTGATGTTATTTTCATCATTTCACATTCTTTTGAACTTTTTAGGGTTAGAAGAACTGTTGCCAAACATATAACTTGGTAGAAACATAATAATCACTGCCATAATGATCCAATCATTGACTCTTAGGCATTTGCCTAATTAAATCCAAACAGTTACTTTTTTAATCAACATTGATAATAATAAAAAATGTTTCTTAAGCAGTGAATCAGCATATTATGATTTCTGAAGGATTGTGCCATTGAAGATGCTGAAAATTGCATCACAGGAATAAATCACATTTTAAAATATAACACATTTATTTTAAATTGTAATATTTCGCAATATTACTGTATTTTTTTTAATCAAATAAACGCAACTTTAGTCAGCATTAGAAATCGCCCTCCATTTTTTTAATGGTAATGTAAATAAACAAGACCCATAACTATGAATTAAAGGCACTTGAATTCTGCAGAAATCTGAGTTTTGCAGGCACTGATTCCATGTGGACCTGCTCATAAATAACAAAGAGCTTGATGATTCAGAGTAAACAAAACAGCCTTCATGAATGAGATATGAGACATGGAAGAACGCGAGCATGTGCGTGGTATATGTTTACACGTTAGCTGGGGCTGATGTGAAGTCGCTTGTTTTATGCAGTAGATTGCCCAGCGAGGTGAACTCATTCCTGCTGTTATCCTCACTCACAGCAGCACTGCGTCTCACGCGAAACCATGATCTTTCTCAGTCTTTGCAAATTATCTGATTTTAGCTGGAAAAAAAGCATAAACTGTTACCACATCCTCTGACTGGATTTCAAGCAGCATGTTTAAGGTGTGTGTAGCCCACTTTGTAACCAACCATAGAGGCCCATGGGAACTACAATGTTTATTAATAAGCTTCCAGACCCTGACTTTCTCCACTCAGGATCCCATGGCATTGAGAATTTGGTCCCCATTGGGCTTTCTTAGATGAGTTTTATCAGATGACCACCTTCGTGTCTTTAGCCCTTCGTTCTAATGTTACACAGTTTGTTAACCATAACAAGCCAGAAACAATTACGTGCCTGTAAAGGGATCATCCCCATTGACCTGCATTATACAGTATTCAGATACAGTACTTATACAGTAATGCACTATAGAGTCTATAATCTGGATCTTGACTGGTGGATTAAAATACTGTTAATCTGCACAGTTATGGCCCAGTGACAATCTGGAAATACTGACTCTACTAATGATACAATACAGAAGTCAAACGAGACCTTCAGACATTTCTGATGACTTCCATGGGTAGGGTACATAATTGGGCCTGAATTTCTTGCAAAAAACGGGCAGTCAAAAAAATTAAGGTTAAGATACATTTCTGTCAGGCTGTAGTAAGAATCAAAACCTTATGGGTAGCCTTTCACTTTAGAATAAGGTTCCATCAGTTAACATTAGTTAATGTATTAGCCATCGGCGTCGGAAGCAAATGAAAAGTGGGTGGGTCAGTAGCGGCTAAGACAAAATATGCTAGGTGGGAAAATTGTTTTGCGGGGGGTCTGGGGTCTGGGGTCTGGGGTCTGGGGCCCACCCCCCCAAAAAAATGATCAGATGTGATTTCCTGCATTATGGTGCGTTTTAGGCCATATCCCTTTCCTATACCAAAAAAGACCTCAAACCAGTCAATACCAATAGTCTAATAAAAAGGCTATATTCATTTAACTGCCATAGAAATCAACAGTTTCACAGATAATGATAATGAACAAGTTGCATGTTTTTTATGCTCCATATCCAGACAGAAAAAGTACCGTTTACTAAACGATTGATTGATTGATGACAGAAATCACTGAATTAATCACCTTTGCTATAGAGTAGGGGTAAGACGCATGACATTAAGTTTTGACGCATATCGCGAGCATAGGTTCGAATCCGTCTTTTGCCACACTCGCTCTACTCCCTTTACGCATCACAGATCGGAAAGGTATTTATTTAAAATAAAAAAATAGAAAATATTAGAAAAGGGGAAACAAAGCGTTTAACATGTGTTTAATAATAAGTTTCTTAATAAGATTCTCGGTTAAGGGGTAATCAATGTAAGCAGACATGCTGAATTAGAGACGATAAAAGTGAGTGGGTCCAATATCATTGGTCTTAAAAAGTGGCTGGGTCTTGTCCCACCCACACACAATGGTTCTGACGCCCATGGTATTAGCTAATATGAACTAACCACGAGCAGTACATTTGTTACTGTATCTGTTCATCTTTGTTAATGTTAGTTGATAAAAATACAGCTGTTCATGGTTTGTTCATGTTGGTTCACAGAAATTAACTAATGTTAACAAGATTTTAATAAAGTATTAGTAAATGTTGAAATTAACATTAACAAAGATTAATAAACGTAAAAATAAATAAAGTGCAGCTCATTAGTAGTTCAGGTTAACTAATGTAGTTAACTCATGTTAACTAATGAACTTTATTGTAAAGTTTTACCAAATTATGTTTTGTGTTTTTCCATAGGGGTAGATTTTCAGAAATGTTATATTGTCTGTTATACAGGGCTGTGCTGAAGATGTGAACCAATGATTTTTGTCATTAAAATCAGTCAATAATTAACAAAAAAAGATTGTACAACACTTAATGTTGAATCAGTTGAATCGTTTAGGTTAATAAATGCAGTTATAATTTTGTCTCAAATTACAGTGCCTGTAAAAATTAATGCAACAACAATATACTGCAATATACTGTACCATACTGATATAATGTGCCTACTAAGCATTTATACCAAGTTTTTTTTCTTACTAAGACAGGCAAGTGAGGACACACCTGGTCACTTCATTTACTATACAAAGACATCACCAAGGCCCTAGCGATTAAATTAGCTCCAGTAATTGGGTTGCTTTGGACTCAAGGCCATGTCATGGCTGATAAACTAACTCAAGCGCTGACACATAATAAACGCAATTAATTCCATTCAATAAAATACTTTCCTTCAAATGTCAATCTAATTTTTGACGAATGTTTCTCATCTTCAAACAAGACATGCACTGAAATGCAAGTGGACTTAAGTGCAACTGCGGTTATGAATGTGAAATATGTAATTGCACATGCAGAACATCCTCCAACCTCAAAGCACCACATTTTTCATGATACAGAAATCAATATCCTAATATAGACTGCTAATAGCACTTAATGCATTTAACGTTACACTAGCCGACCAGCTAATAGTAAAGCTGTCCATTATATAACGAAAACACTATCAGTCCAAGATATAAGCGCTGTTTCTTAAAAAATAAGGGAAGGACGGACTGCCCGGCGTTCATTTACCGTTTCTGAGCTCGTGTTTGACGGTAAACAGGTCACCTTCCTCCGACGAGCCCTCCATCGTAGACGGCATTACTCGCTCGCGTGAACGGAGCGCACACTCTTTCCTCGGGTCGCTGTACGACACTAATGCAAAATACTACAGCAGAGGCAATCACGGCAGGATCACATAAACGGAGTTGTTGCTATAAAGCAACCTTAGGGAAAATAATGTAAATGACAATAACTGCATTCTCATGGGAAGGACAGTGGGGCTGTAAATACTACAGCTGCACTAACAGAGATACACACGCCGAGCCCCATTAGACACGCCCACTGGAGTTGCTGGGAGAAATACTTCTGCCCTATTGGACCGCCTGACTGTAACTCAACCGCACATTGTACAGTTCTACATCAATATTACATGTAACAGATGAAACACGTTTTGTTAAATCACACACACACGCACACACACACACACACACACACACACACACACACACACACACACACACACACACACACACACACACACACACACACACACACACACACACACACACACACACACACACACACATACACACACACACACACACTCACACACACACAAACACACACACATTTATATATCTATATATATATATATATATATATATATATATATATATATATATACTATTGATAAATACATTAAAACAAATGTTAAATAAATAAATAATAATAATATTAATAATAATAATAACTAATAGCCTATATGAATGATTAAAGATACATATATCTCTTTCAGTATAAGTTACTAGAAGAACTGTTCGCAAAGTTCTTGCAGGGAATTAAGGAAATGTATCTTAGGCCTACTAGTTCATTTTGAAAGCTTATGTTCTCCAGAGATTTTGAGGACCCCCAAATGGTGCAAGTAGACTATATTTTCACTTTTACAATAGCCTATATTATAAAATAATCGTTTTTTTAAATAAACAAGTTTAGACAGTTTAGTTGTGTATTAGTTAATTACAGAATGCTGTGATATACTGAGTGCACTTGAATCACTATTTCCACTCGGTTGTGTTTAATTTATTTATTTATTTATTTATTTATTTTTTTGTGCATGATTGTTACAGGACGCCTGAGGCTCGGGCTGTACTGACAGAGAAGTGCAGGTTTACAATTTCTCAAGGGGGAGGGGAAGCCTGTGTCCTCATTTGGACAAGCAAAGGCCTGTTACTGCTCTATTGTGACCTTTAAGTTCATTCATTTCTAGTGAGATCCTTGGAAACACCCAGTATATACTTCCAATATTTGTTGAAAACTGTCCACACACACAGTTATAGATCGTTTACGATGTAAATATTTCCTAAATATATTGATTTAGATGTTTACACAATGTATGGATAAGTAACCAAACAGACGCACACAGAGGTACACCTGCATGCAGTGCAAACATGCAGGGCTTGTGTATTCTTTTGACTATTCTTAATCTTTGTCCATGGTCTACATCAGGGATTATGGGTATGTAAAGACTGATGGGTTTCCAGTTTTTCATAGAGACTGTGGCAATAAATGTCTTTTGTTTTGTTTACTACACAAGTTGTTCCTTTTGCATGGTTTGCGTCTCCATAATAGACAGCTATGGACCAATAACAACATTGTTATGTGGTATTTATGGCAGCATATAGAATTGTTGTTTCTAGTCATAAAACTCTGAAGAGAATGACCACTTTTAAGTCATGATCGAGTTAAATTTAACTCCAAGATAAAAAACACCATTGTGTTCACTACTGCAGCAGTTTTTGACTTATAAGTGAGATAAATTTAACATGAAGAAAAGACTAAAATTACTTGAAGAGCCTGTCAGATCTTCTACAATGCAAAGTAATCTGTGTTTTCCAAAAGTGTTAATTGATTACAACTTATTACAGTTTATTTTAGATCATTTAGAATGTTAAACTGTAATGTTAACCTCAGACCTGAATTTGTCTTTGTTCGGCACCTCAGTTGTTCTAAATACATTGATTTCACGGATGTTTCAGGATAAATATATATATATTTTTTTTGCAAATGAAAAGGGCCAGACCTGGGCTAGACATAGGCTACAGGTTGTTCAACAGGTTGTTAGAACATCCATTGTAATAACTAATGATAGACATCCAGGTACAAAACAGCTGTGAAACAGCTGGAAAAATTAAATATGACCCCGAAGGTCTGTGAAAAACATAAAACCTTTTAAAAGAGGTACAAAAAAGGGAGAAAAAAAAAAGCTGCATCTTAAAGTGAAATGTTTCTCTATATTGGTTTAGAAAACAATTGATTTGTACATAAAAAAACAACAACATTTAAATTAAATAAAGCTAACTTTTTTAAAGATTATCTCTGTAAAAAAACCATAGTAGTAAAAAAAAGTGCTCTAAACTTTTATTTTGAAATACTGGCAATGTCGTCAGTGTTGTTGAGGTTTGCGCGCGTTGTACTGCTTAGCCAATCCCGCCCCTGATAGGAGGCACGTCACTCTCATGATACCCCGAGAAGAATGGCGGCTCTTTTGGAATCGTTACTGCACAGTAAAGTGGAGTTAAGTGAGACAGTGCTCTGGCTCAAAGGACAACACGTAAGAATTTACACCGCGCTCTTTCTAGTGCTCTGCTGTTTCATTGTCACTGCACAGTGGAGTGGAAGGGTGATTGTTTTCCTGAAATTCAGTCAGCTAATCTATAGCTACGTTAGCAAACAACCATTAAAATAGTCGCTTAATTTTATATGTCGGTATTAACAGTTTTAAGCTAAAGCTTACAAGTTTTACATTTAGATGGTAACATAACGCCACAGAACGTCCTTCGAGCAATAAGCGGGAACGGTTGTCATTAAGTTTCTTTTTTTAATTACAAAATTACACATGCCTTTCACGATGTTTTGTTTTTTTGTGATACTTTGAAAATGCAACATTTTCAATTTTTTGATTATAATTTTTCTTATCATAAGAGCACTTTTGTGTTTTATTGTTAAAAACTAAGTCTTATTTACGTGCTATGATAGTTATTATTTACTAGGTAAAATTAGGAGGTATACTGTTATTTTAGTATTATTTAAGTACAATTGTCATATTTAATCATTGTAATTATTTGTATTATTATTTTTTAATTGGTTTAGTAATTTTATGTTTTGTCATTTTTATTATTGTTTTTCACATTTTACTTTTTGTTTACGTTCACATCTTTACATTTCTGTTTAGTGTTTAGCATAATTATTTTCAGTTTGTCATTTTAGTCATTTTAGACTTATTTATTTAATTTAGCCTAGTTGCCAGGGTGACATTTTTATTATTCAGCTTTATTTAAATGACTTGATAAATAATAACCGTTTCAGTTAATAACAACAATAATAATATAATGTTAAAAAGTTGAGTGGGTTATATTTCAAAAATAAAAAGCAAAATAAAACTTTTTTTTCTGTGAAAAGAGAAGTAACCTTAGGCAGTATAATATTTCATACATAAAGTTTCATAACTAACTTGCATGATGTTTTATTTTTTGCAATATTTTGAGATTGATTTAGTTAAGAATTTCACACACATTATATTCTTATGGTTTTTAATTATGAGTATTTCTTTTGCTGAGAAATTACTTGTTTTGCCAGATAATTTTATGTAAAATAATAATAATTTTAAAGTTTAAAAGTATTTTCATGACTCAATTAGATGTTTCACTTTGTTTGGCAGGTTTATGAATCCCAAGACTTTCTGTTCAAGGTCAGCAAAGAAGAGTTTGTGCCTTTTCTTTTGAATTTTTTGCGAGAACAGAGCAGTCAAACTTTGACCCATGGCCCGACTACACCTGCCAAGACCCCCAGCAGCTCCAAATCTATCAGGACTCATCATTCTTCTGAGCGGAGAGGCAACAAATCCACGCCAGTTCAAGGTCTGCGCGGTGCCAGTCGAGTCCAGCTTTTCTCTTCTGCCCCATCTACGTCCCCGGTGGGTGGGAGGAATGACCTGGAGACATCATTTACTGGCTCTCATTGTTTGAGTGGCGTCAGCGCCTTCAGCAGCCCATCCTTCAGCTCGGTGTGGAGCCCTACTCCCCGCAACACCCCCTCTGAGCGCCGCTCCGCCCAGCGTGCCAGTCTTGGCGACTTCATGACGTCACCTCCAGAGATCCAGCCCAGCCCCTCTGCACAGCAGCACAAAGGTCGCAGAAGGAGTGGGGGGTTTGGGGGGTGCACGTCTGGCCGACAGACTGGAGCTCGCGTTGCTGTGTTGGAGGAAGGAGGTGCCAGGAGGGGTAGAGGTGTGGTGAGGATTGAACCAGTGTCACCTCCAACACAGGTGGAGCTGAACTTCAATAATTTGGAAGACTTTCCTCCAATGGGTGCCGTCCAGTCTTCACCAGTGTAAGTGATGAATCATAACACTTTTCCAAAAACATTATTCCAACTCCAGCCATAAAAACTGTTGATAAATGCTGCCACTGTCTCGTTGAGCAATATAATAACTTTGTACTGTATTTCTCTTTATTTCTAAATATAAAACTATGCGCGAGAGAGAGAGGCTATGCGTGCAAGAGAGCGAGTGAATCAACCGTTTCAGTTTCAATTTATCTCCAAATAGGACAGATTACATTACAGTCGGTTTATACAAGCTACCGATAGGCTAAAAATTACTCCTTTTACTGAGAACAGCAATTGTGCAGAAAAATGGGATTCTCAATGTTATTTTAGACTGTTATTATCAGGTAAACACAGCAACATTACGTCACCATTTGTTCCTCAAGTCTGTGGAAACACGCATCCGATTCATGGCAGACACTGGCTCCAGAACCTGAACCATTCTGGCGGAAAATAGGGCATTGTGATTAATATAAGAAACAAAATTGCGTCCACACATAAAAAATAAAAAAAAAGTTTACATGTTCTTAGAATTTAATTAGTTAGGTACAAATTGGTTTCAAAAACTTTATACAATTTAAGCTCACTTTGACAGTAGGGCTGGGCGATATGGCCCAAAAAAATTATCACAATATAATTTTCTATATCAGTCGATATCAATAAATATCGCAATAAATGTAAAATCTTTATTTCTTTAAAGTTTAAAGACATATTTTTGCTCCTGAGTGAAAGATGTGGAAAACAGACAGTTAACTGTGGTTTTAAACTATACTTTATTGTCGAAACATGACAAACACTTCCCAACAGGTGAACAATTTATTAAAACTGAGGTAGATTTATTTATTAAAATCTTGTGGCCAGCATTTTTTTACTCTACACTATATATCAATATATCATTATATATACACTTAATTATGTAAGTAGTAAAACACTAAAAACGCAAACGGGCAAAAAAATGCGTTTTAAGTTGAGAAACATTTTGAGAAACACCGTGCATCTCTATCTCTATCTCTATCTCCTCTATCTCTCTCTCTCTCGATCTCAATCTCGATCGAAGAAGAAGAACTTTGAAGAATCACGAAAATTAAATTCCGCGTGGTGAACCTATGATAACCAGTCCATGCACGTCGTTCTGTGCACGTCGATGTCGGATGGGATCGGCAAAAATCTCAAACCACTGAAGTTGAGCGAACTAACTTGTCAACGATATCTGTGTCCTCCGAGCTATATATATATATATATATATATATATATATATATATATATATATATATATATATATATATATATATATATATATATATATATATATATATATAAAAACTAGTTTGGTTCTAGAATAGGTCAAATTATCTGACTCTTTTAGGACTCTTTAGAGTCATCATTTGTCATTTAAAAAAAAAAAAAATGTCTTTCTTCAGTGTAATATCAGGACAGTTGTATCACCCTGACATTTTCATATTATGCCCCCAAGCAATATATATATAAAAACAGTTTTTTTGAGTAGAGGTGTTAGTCATGTATGAATTGACCATGAAATTAAAAAGCCATATCGTCATAAACCTTTATCTCTGCTGTGTGCATCAAGCTGGACAATAATCTCCAGCAATCTGTCACTGCATTTAGCAAACATCAACGATCCAGTCAATTCTCAGCGGATAAAATCAAGTCGCACCCTATATTTGTTTGCAGGGCTCCAGACAAAAATATCAATTAAGGAGCCATTGGCTCCTAGCCTGGTCTTACCAGACTCTCGTACCTTTCATTTGTACAGAGAGTCTGGCCATTCTCCATTGACAAGCGTTTACTTCCGTGAAGGCGGGTACTCTATTGAAGTTTAAAACTATAAGATTTGCCATAACCAATCGCTGACGTTTGGTCCTGACATTTGTCCTTTGGTCATGCGCCCTTCGCGTGTTTTATACATGGAAATCCGTCAAAATAAATGTGCAGGCCACCTCAGTGATAACCTTAAATTCGTGCATTCGGATTGTGATTTATTCACACCACGATGGACGGGAGAGTTTTGTGATCGGGACTTTTCCGCCATTTGTTTGTTACTTTTTTGTACACGTTGTTATATTAATTATAATTCCAATTCTGTTTTATTGGCCACAATATTATCGATGATTGTTGAGCGGGGCACATTTGATTAATTTTCAAAAAGAGGCTCGAACCCACAAAGCCTCCCCTCTGCACTTCCCTGTTGTGTGTAACGTTATGTGTCCTGTCACAAAATGCGGCGAAATATCCGACACGACCTTAATAATTAGATTAAGGTGTGTCCATGTCTGTAATGCTCCCCGATAATGGGACTAAAATAGGCATACTCCCCATGTCTTAATCCGATTTATGTTTAGTAAGATTATGACTTTAATCAGATTAAGATAATTAGAAATCGCAGTCTACATGGTAGCCTCTTAATTAGAGTATTGTCTTAATCAGATTAATATCGGAGTATTGTTGTCCATGTAAACGTAGTCATTGTAACACACACACAGTGACTTTCGCAGTTTTCTCCACTCCAGGCTTATAGGCTTTATTAATTTATTGTCGTATACATAGTGCTTGACAGCCGTTACACATCACAAAGGATACCCGACATGATTCGTCCTGTTAAACGACTTAATTAAAACGCTCCCACATTTTACTTGACTTTAATTCCTTATGTTTTTAATTTGGGAGTAATTTGTTTTTAATTCCACAAAAGTGTATATTCATTGAAATTTCACGATAAATAAAATATGAAAGATAAAATTAAACCTTTCTGTATCTTTTTCCAGCGCAACCAAACCTTCACGGAGAATTAACCCAACTCCTGTAAGTGCAGAGCGGCCTAACTCTAAACCTAAGAGCTGCTTCACGTCCACCCCGCTCAGTCTGCCTGCCAGCCCCCCTACCATACCAGAGAGCGTTGGGGTCAAACTGACAAGTGGCAGTCCTCTCAGTCTGCAGGAAGAGAGAGAGTTGCTCAGGAAAGAAAGGTATGTTAGGTTTTAATTGTAAAATTCACTTTGAATCATATCTGTGGTTCTGTCATCATTTGCCATCTCCTCTTCTCTAGGTCTAAACTTGCCCAGCAGGCTGGCTCTCCACTGAAAACCACGCCTGCCATTTGTACCCCAACCAAATCAGTGCAAAGACTGGGGTCAAAAGTGACCCCTGACCCCCAGTCACCTTGCCCTGACCCTGCCAAAGTTACACAGAAATCAGAGTTGGATCTCTTAGCAGAGCTGTATTGTACCTGCATTTCAGGTAAGTGGCCTGCAGAGGGTGCTGTATACTGAAAAGAAAGTGACAGTAGAAGCAACAGTAAAGACACATTTTTTTACATTTACAAAATAATCTGATTTTGAACTTGCTGTTCCGTACCAGGAATAAATTACATTTTAAAGTATATTTTAAAATGTCTACAACGCACAACAGCATGAGCTTATATGCCTGAGCTTGCATTTTGGGTAAAGCTGCTTCCCGTTGACATTGTGGAAAAGAGAGTAATAGTAGGGCTATGACGGTGGCAGTTTTGTACCACCATGGTGAACGTGAACAGAACCACTGCGGTGGCTGAGTAGCACCATTCCCCTTTTTTTTTTTTTTTTATGTGAATGCTGTTTTACGTGGATATTATGACATGAGTGAAAGCACTACACCTTGTATAAATGCCAAAATAAATAATAGGTCCACAATTAAATGTTACCTCGCAGCCATGGAAACATAAGATTCATGAACGAGAGAGGTAGCCATTGTGAGGTTAGCCAAATTTAAGCAGGTTGCTTGAATGGTGGGTTCATTAGCTTATAATTATTAAGGAAAAGCAAGGCAGTTTTATTTGTATAGCACATTTCATACACAATGGCAACTCAAAGTGCTTTACATAGAAATTAATTATAATAGTGATAACATGCTTAAGAAATAAGAATAGCATGTGTAAGAATTAAAAACAAGGACAATTAAAATTGTTGTAAAGAGATTTTTATATATATATATATATATATATATATATATATATATATATATATATATATATATATATATATATATACATACATACATACACAGAACTTTTTTTTATATATACAGAACTGCACGTGTCTTACAGAAAAACATTGCAGCCGAAGCTACTTCTTTCTGTTTATGTCTATGGCGGATCACGCAGGGACGGTGCTCCTCCGCAGCAGTACCTACCAGTCTGGCCTGAAATAGTCCCAATATAAATACTTATTATAACAAGTGTAGCATAATGATTCAGGGTAAGACAAAAACACGGTTTGGAAAATGGATTCATGTTGTACATTCTTATTATATAATTTTTGTAAATCTTGAACACAAAAAAGTTACAGACAGCAGCTTTAAATGAGAAGCACAACAACAAAACAGTACAATGACAAACTCACTTAAATAGGCACTTTACATTTTGCATTGAAACGAAATCTTCCACTCATCTTGTCATTCAGCTCCTCACTCTCATTATGAATGAAATATGACTCCTTCTGCTGGTCTGTGCTGCGTCATTTTCTCTGCGTGAACTAAATTATTTTATTAATATTAAAAAAAATCCAAACAATGGTGGGGGAAGGTTCTGTGGTGGACAAGTGATGCAACCGGTGTTATACCTGAAACTATTACTGTAAAATGTATAGGAGCTTGAATATGTTCAGCCCCTTCCCTCTGAAGCTCAAAAAATGATATTCGGACTACCACGAAAAATATATAACTTCTGTACGTCAGTTGTGTTTTTTCCATAAGTTCAATACTGAAGGCGGTCTGCGGGAATACTTTAATTTATAGCGTGGTGAATATGGATATTTTTCTTACAAAATCCCATCGCTTTGCTTGAAGGCTTTATTAACCCTCTTGGAGCCGTGTGGATTACTTTTATAATGGATGGATACTATTTTTTTGTGCTTCAAATTTTGTGCTGCCATTCACTGCCATTGTAATGCTTGGAAGATTACACCTGCTTACACTTAGGATGGCTTGAGTGATTTTCATTTTTTGGTAAACTATCCCTTTAAGACTCTTGCCAGCCATAAACCTTTGAAAACATGAATATACACATAAACATAAATTTGCTACGTCTGTTTTAAGTTTTAATGCATTTTGCTTGTAGAGAATCTGGTTCCGTGTGTTTTTCTGGAGCTGTTCTTCGTGCTGCAGCTTCTGACATCTCGTGGTGTGTCTGTCTCTGAATCTGCAGAGGAAGGAATCAGTGTGTGTGAAGACAGTCCAGGTATGTCAGTATTTAAAAGCTTATTTAATGCTTTTGATGACACTTGCATGTTATATCATGCTGAAGAGATATCATGAAGATGAATCGTTTCATAATCCTTTCAGCATAAAGCCAGTAGTGCATTATTCTGCACTGAAAATTAGCAAAAACATTTATATTGACTTTTTGCTTTTCTTGCCTTTTTAATTTTACTGTAATATACAATTCTTAAATATTTAATTTAATTTATTTTACAGTTAATAATGTAATAATGTTTGACTTTTGTTTAAATTAATAAAATAAATATTTTTTTATTAGTTATAGTAATATAAAATAAATAATTATATATTATAATATTGTTGTATTGGTTGTTTTCATATTGAATGGCCTCCATAGTGGAATAGAACAAAACAATTGCTATATGATTTTTATCCAGGGCCATTCTGTTTTTGTTTTTAGCTGAACACATCCTCAAAACCAGAATAAATATATAAGGGGCATGAATAAATCTCAAAATTGATTTGTGATTTAATTTGGTCATGTCCTGATTGTGTCTTTTTCATTTATGTTCTTGAAGATGTTTTGGAGAAAGCTTATCTTGGAAATGTCCACAACTGTGTGTATTTTTCTGTGAAAGTGTTGGAGAATCAGTTTGAGTAAGTCTGATTTATAGTTTCTTTACAGCTTACTACTTCAGAACGGTTCAGTGTGCCTGACTTTCTGTCTAATCTGTTTGTCAGGTTGGTGTCACACCTGGACAAATGTACTCTTCGGCTTCTGTCTGAGAATGAGAGGGTGGGGACTTTCTCCTCTTCCCTCAGAGACCGCCTGGCACAAGCTCAGGACAACTGCACTGCTAAAGTAAGCATTCGTTTAAAAGCAACCAATAAATAACCTTTGAAAGCTCATGCTGAATAATGTCCTCACTTCCTCAGGTGCTCCCCAGTCCACCCTTGTTTGTTCATTCAGTACCGTTCCAGGCCGCCACAGATAACCGCTCCAATTTTAGCAGCGACAGGGCCTTCCACACATTTAAAAAGCAGAGGTACCCTGTATAAATATTTTTAAAATATGTGATGTTTCAGGTCATTTATTGGTTTTGTTTCTTTTATATATATATATATATATATATATATATATATATATATATATATATATATATAATATGTATGTGTGTGTGTATATTTATGTATGTATGCATGTATGTGTGTGTATATATATATATATATATATATATATATATATATATATATATGTATGTATGTATGTATGTATGTATGTATGTATGTATGTATGTGTATATGTATATATATGGTTCATGTTATTTATTCTACTTCTGTTGTAGGGATGTGTTTTACGGGCTGATCAGAGAATGGGAGGACTCTCATAAGGAGCCTGGCTGGGATTTTGAGGCAGCATTAGGCAATAGAGTCAGGTGTGTTTTTTTATTTATTTATTTGTTTGTTTGTTTATTTAAAAGGAACATATTATAGTAAAAACGAATAAAATATTCTTTGCTCTTTGTATGAATGATATACATATCCTCCTACAATCATTTTGATTGTGATTCCAAATGTAAAATGTTATTATTTATATCCACAGGATGATGGCCAGTCAGCTTACAGCAGCAGGAAGCCATTCTCACTTTTCCAGACTTTTCCAGAAGCAACTAATCCAGGTGAGCCAAATGTCTGATTTTCTTCACATTTCCCCTTATTCTCTATCTGTCCACTTTTTATATTCTCTGTCTCTTTTTCTAGATGTGTAAGAGCCCTTGTGTGCTTGGCTCCTCCAGTGACGCCCCTGATGCTGATCTGCTGGGCATGCTGGGGGCAGACAGCCTGGGTCGTCTGAAACGCCTCCAACAGCGCCTGGTCCAGCCTCAGGGGCTCATTGGTCCCTGCCCTCCACCTTCCTTTCCTGGCCATCAGGAGTTCTTCAAGAGCTTCCTTCAGACAGCCAGCTGGTAAATGTTGTAGCCACAGGCCTCCCTGGTCTGTTAGATTTAAAATGGGTGCTTTCATGATGTCACAATTTAAGCTTTGCAAGTCCTGCTACAGCTGTATGAATTCGTTTGTGTGCTGTTTACCCTCCTGTGTAGACATTTTCGGTTGAAACAAGTGCGCAGGACTCATCCAAGTGTTTTTTCCTTCGTTTAAAAAGATAGATACTTAGATGTATAGATATTTATTTGCATTATGCTTTCAAAATCCAAGACTTCACCAAGGCTGCATATATTAATCAAATGCAGTAACATGACTTTTGTGAAATATAAATAAAATGTAATTGTTTTCTATTTGAATATATTTCAAATAGTACTGTCAAATAGATTAATCAAATCCAAACTAAAGGCTTGTTTTAAACACGTTAGACACAAGAGATCACTTCCGCCACTTGTATCCTGTTGAGATACACCGTATCTTGACCTCACTTTCCGGAAGTCATGGTGCGGTCGTGGATTTTATGCATAATGTTGTATTTAAGGTAAAAAATTATATAAATACTGTTTGGTTTCTCACACAAAGAAACCGTGAGACATCTTAAAACATCAATGTATTGTTGCGAGTCGCTGTGTTTAATATAGATTCGTATGTCTAACGTTGTGCGCATGGATCCAAAATATTGTTCCTGTTACACATTCTTCCAGAACTGTTTATGTCTGTGTTTATGTTAATAGTCACCAAGATGGGCTTTGTGACATTTGAGTGCATTTGACCATTAATAACCTGGGAAAAGGAGCTCATTTTTGCACTTGTATGTGACTGTCATAAGTGGCTTTGTTAATTTATGTGTGTGAGCGAAATCTGAGAGAATGAGTAGAATAATGTGCCGCTGCAATCCCGCGTGAAATTCAGACCAGTCATACCAACACTATTTAACCGGAGTGAATGAGCCTCAGGTGCGTGTAAACTTGCTGTCGTTCAAAGAGGAGAGCAAGAAAGGGCAGTTGGTATCGATACTTTAGAAAGGTGTGTTATAGTATAGGTGTGGTATAGTTTCAGATATTTCAGTATCGATACATATCAATATTTTTGACAACACTAATCTTTAACTGTCACTTTTTGTCAGCTGTCAGGACTACAGTAGCTTATGGATGGTTTCAAAGCTGATATTGATATTATAAATAAAAAAAGTCACAACTCACATTTTGATTTCATTGATTCTTTAAGGTTTCACTCAATGTGTTCAATGTGTGTGATGCTTCGCTCTAATTCCTGTCATCTTTGTTCTAGCTGTCAGCTGAACCAGCACCTGAAAGATGGTCTGTGTCAGCAGCTGCTGAAGTTAGACGAAGTGTCCATCCTCGGTCCAGACGCCAGCCCTGCCCGGGGAGACGAGACCGGTGATGGAGACATGGAGCAACAGGTTAGACCAGAAAGCAAAATATTCAAGCACTACAAAGTGATTTGAGTTGTTGAAGGGGTTTAAGACACATTTGTGGGCTCTTTGTTTCAGGATGAGAAGCAGCGTTTCTCCTCTGTGCTTCTCACGGCACGACTTCTGGCCAAGTTTTTGGGCTTCATCTCTTTTCTGCCTTACCAGACCTCTGAGCTGCCATCAAGAGACATACAGGACACTGCAATCACTCTGCGGAGCAAGGTACACATTGTATGAAGGCCAGGGGCCGTATTCACAAAACATCTTAAGGCTAAAATTAGAAACTCTTAAAAATATTGGGCGTGTCAGTAGAATTGTTTTTTTTTAAACTACTACATTTTTGCTCTACAAGTATTTCACAAAGCATTTTAGCACTAAAACTAGCTCCTAAATTCATGAAACGCTAGGAGTAGTCAAGAGGACTCCGAAGTCACTAAGACCAAATCACTAAACAATCCTAATGGCTGCCGCAATCCACCCAAAGACACTATTAAATATTGAGGCAAAAGTGATGATAAATGTATCTTTAATAAATAAAAAATAATGTCAGATTTCCTGTGGAGTTCATACTTAGAAATGATTGAATAAAGTAAAACAATATAAGCGTATTTGACTAGAGCTGCAACTAACGATTATTTTTTCTGTCGACTAATCTAACGATTATTTTTTCGATTAGTCGACTAATCTAACGATTAATTTTTTCCCCTTTGAAAATTTTCACAATTCTGTGGCACCCCCTCGCATAAGTTACGCTAGAGGTGTAACAGTACAGACTGCTCACAGTTTGCTTTGTATCACGGTTTTAGGTTCACGTTTCAGTACAGTTCGGTATTTGCTATGTTCAGGGGAAAAAGGACTACTGTCAAATGAAAATAAAGAAAATAAGAACAGATAACTTAAATAGAAGCAGCAGCACAAATAAATACTATTGAGCAAAGATGAGAACAAAATAAACAATGCTTTTCAGGTAGGTCTAACATTAGTTTTTAGGTAGAGAAATGGAATGAAGTAATCAAAGTAAAATAACCACACATTTAACTGTATAAAATTAAAAAAATAATCCTTATTAAACTTACAAAAGCTATTCAGTCAGGAGCAGTGAGTGATGTCTTTATCTTTTGTTTGACATTAAACAGACAGCAGTGAATGCTACTGCCCCTTTAAGACCCACGGATCGTCGTATTTTCTGTAAGTTCACTTAAGGCATAGAGTAAGTTGGGCTATGACATTTTGACATACTTTTTGTGAGTTTGTCCGTTTAAGCACAGGATTTGAAAGATAACTCAATATTTGCGCGCTTTGGGACGAGTGCACAGAGACAGATCTTCTCATTCGAGTCTCCTGGCTACACGGGGGTGATGACGGTGAAAATGACTGCTCATATTCGGACGTACTGCAGCTCTCGCATGCGTTTTATAAAATTTACAAAGAGAGATCGTTTTGCCCACGTTTTTCTTTTATTATCGCTGTTGTTGTAGTGTTTACCTGAGGAGTCAGCACGTGTATCCAACGACAGAAACATCCATACAGCATTATTTTCAAGTTACAACCCATATTAAAGATGCGTCATCAGGTGTGAGATGAACCGAAGTGTAAGCGCGTCCCCGCAACTTTTGCTCGGGATCCCGGTTGGAAAACACTGGTCTGTATTGATTGACACCGCGCTGGTTTGTTTAGAATTATACGAGCGCCGTGACCGCGCGCTGCCGCGTGATGAATGCGTGTCGCAACTCTGTTATTCAACTGCTCAGGTTTTAAAAGCTATGTCTAAATGCGCCAAAATGCAATAAAACTTGTTTTACGGTCGAATGCAACGCGTGTGTGTGTGAGTGAGTAAGAGACGCGCAAAAGGGCGGAGAGAGCTAAACGAATATGCGTGCGTCTTTTAAATAGCGTAAAAATGAATGAATGACGAATGTGGCGGCCGTTATTGATTATGTGGCAGTCCGCCACAAATTAGTCTATGTGTGGGAAACACTGTTTGGCCTCTGTTTAAAGTATTCCCATACTTTTGATATTCGCGGTCTAGGTTTTTGTGATAGAACCAGGAGCAGAAGCCAACATTACGCGAGATGAACGCCTGACACGACGCGTCGACGCATTTCACGAACGTCGACGTATTTCCGTAGTCGACGTCATCGATGACGTCGACGCGTCGTTGCAGCACTATATTTGACTTTCTGTCCGACGCGTTTAAGGGCTTCGAGCTCGAAATTTATTCCAAACCCAGAGTTCTGGTGAGGGATGCAGAAAACTGTGCAGCTAACTAATGTTAGGTGAGACTGCTCTCGGCTGCGTATGTACCTCCTCTCGCGCTGATTAGACAGACCATTTGAACGTGCTCCTCACAAACTTCATTTATAAAGCCAGGGTATCCGCGGGGTCTTGAAAAGTATTAAAAGGTGATAAATCAATTTTGAGAAAATTAAGACCCTTATAAAGTATTAAAAAGTCTTATCACGGCTTTATAAAGTCTTAAATTTTGAAAGTATTTTGTTCAAGCTTTGTAAAAAGAGTTTGACTCCAAAAAGTATTTATGAATATATTTATTTTCATCCCCATAAGTATTAAAAAACAACGGGGTGCTCAGTCTGAGATCGGCTCGGATCGCGCGCGGCAGGGATGGAAATTAGCGCCGCCACCAGCCAAATGCGGCTGATTTTGAGTTGTGGCGGGTAAACTCGCTTCACCTACCAAGCTGTTTCTCCTCTTTGTAAACTTTGTTCAATGCATGCGAGTGCTGCCGTATGTGCGCATATAACCAGTCGTTTTCTCCGTTATCACTCGCGTGAAGACGCGCTGTGAGACTCGCGCACGCTGAGAGAAGATCTGACGCTGCGCACAGCGCGCAAATATTGAGTTCTCTTTCAAGTCTTGCGTTTCAACGGACAAACTCACACAAGAACTATGTCAACATGTCCATCTTGATGAGTATCCTAGCAGACATAGTCTGAATATGCCTTAAGTGAACTGTATAGTAAGCACAATCGAGAAAGACGAGCATATCCCTGCATCAGGTCTTAAAGGCGAAGTAGCCTTTACTGCTGCCTGAGTGATGTCCTTATATTTAGTTTGACATTAAACAATGCTCTTGATTGAATAGCTTTTGTAAGTTTAATAAGGATTAATCTTTCATTTAAACAGTTAAATATGCAGTTATTTTACATTTGATTACTTTATTTAATTTCTGTACCTTTCTGCAGGCCAGTAGGCATGTGCATTATTATTTAATGTACACATGAGTGAGGTCGAGTTAAACATTCTAGTTTGAACTTTAAATTTTATTTTTCGGTTTTCGGCTTTGGTTTCTTCTTTTTTTGTTTCGGCCAAGAATTTTGATTTCGGTGCATCCCTACTGACAATGCTCTGCTCAGTATGTCGTCAACACGCTTCAAAGATGCCAAAATGAATAGTTTCATTCTTGTGACTAAAAACCATAAAACTGAAAGCCATAAAAGACCACAAATCATCGTGAAAATGTCAGTATTTCATTGCGACTTGAGATTAAATAAACTGCTTAAGTATTGTAGAGCTTGTAGTATTAATTTGTTAAAAACAAAAAAGTGGCTGGTAAAAACATTGAGTGGTAGACTTTGAAAAAAGTTAATTTCCATCCCTGGCGAGCGCTGTCTACGGGTGACGTCACGTATTTTGCGAAATGCGCAGTTAGGTAATGTTGTCGCCCTCCATACGTTGTAAAACAGAAATGCAAGATTAACAATACAAAATTGGCCTACGATAGAGATTTTAAGTCTACATTCGACTACAAACGGTTTATTAAAGGTGTAGAAGCTAAATCTAATACAAGCTACTGAGGTGTTTTGGTCCCGGAGAAACTAGGTTGACTCACTTGACGTTACGTTGTTTCTAGTTCATCCATAAACACAAGAAAAGCCATTCTTTCTTTGCATCCGATCACCGCTTTATTGTGGCTCGCCAACTCCAAACACCGTCAACAAATCTCATTGTGTACAGTTCATTTAATACAAAAGAGTGTCCTTAAATGTTCCCCGCTATTGCGGTCAAAACCTTTTTGCCCTTCCGGGTCAAAACACCTGGCTTCCATCACAAAGGAAGCACACATATATACAGCAATAGTGTACCAACAGCGCCACTCTGTGGTCAACACAAGAACATCTTATTTTGGCTCCTACAAAAGGTTTGTTGCCGATTAGAACTTGAAGTGCGATGAGGTCTTAAAATATTTTGAGAAGGTCTTAAAAAAGTCTTAAAGGTATTGAAATTAACTTCAGGATTCCTGCATATACCCTGAAAGCATCATTTTCACTTGAATTCTGCAATCTCTTGAGATGCAGACGTATTAGAGTCTGACAATTAGCTGAACATACTAAGCCCCGTTTCCACCAAAATTACACGGAACAATTTGTACCAGGAACTTTTTTTACAGGAACTTTTTTTCCCCGAGACCTGCTACTGTCTGTGTTTCATCTGCGGTTTAATGTACCATGAAGATTAGGCAAATTTTAGTCTGGTGACGTAGGACTGCGCGCGACTGCTCCTCCCAGTCAGCGACGGACAGTTATCATTTTTGCGCGACACTAACCACATTTACATGCACGCTTTTTTTGTCATTCCGATTGAAAGGTTTAGTGGACTGTTTACATGAGACGTTATCTAAACCGATCTGGTATTTACATGTGATGACTTTCAATCGCAATAATTTTTTTTACATGCAGTTTGTCTGCCGCATCAAAAATGTCAACGCTGCCCTCTCCACCAGCTGGAATGTGTTAACTGTAGCCATATCAACTCTTAATGGATATGGAAGAGATTCAAGCTGTGCTGCTTTTGCTGGTTATGTATTGGTTTACTAAAGAGGTAATTAACAAAATGGCGGAAAAGAGCACTAGCGTATTCTGAACGCAGAACGAACCTCGCAAAAAAGACTTAAAAATGCTGGTTGAAATGAAATAAAAGGCTGCGTGAGCTAAATCAATGAGCATGTTCAGCGCCCAAGTCCTGCCCTCAAAAGTTCCTGACCTTTGAAAAAGTACTACCTTGCGAGCAAGGCCATTTGGAGGGGTAAATATTTACCCGGAACTTCATTTAGACCCTGGTTCCTGTGGTCGAAACACACCGAGTATCACACCAAAGTTCCTAGTTCCTGGGTAAAGTTCCTGTGGTGGAAACGAGGCTCTAGTCTAATAAGTGACTAGGGCTGCATGTTTTCAAGTTTTCCATTAACCGTTAACCAAGGCCCTTAGCGGTTAATACTCGGTTAACCATAGTGTGCGTCAGGGTTATTTTTAGTTTATTAATTTGACGACCGCCATCTCCGTAGTGAAGGCGCCTATATAGAGAAATGCACATCATGGATTACATAATCAGAGAGTAGCCTATTTCTTTTCGTTTTAAATTGTTAAAAGACATTTCAAGCTTTCTTAAGATATATTTCATGTCTGTGAGACGTACGCTGAATTTCGTTAAATTAGGATGAGATGCGCTCCAGTTCACGAGCAATGCGAGTGGCTGCGAGGCGAGGGCGTCTGCATGATTAGGGCATGTAGTAAAATATGCAGCCGAGAACGATTCACACAGCGTTTGACTCGCGCGGCTGAGCCTCTCCCGGCAGAGAGTTCAAGCATCTGTGGACTCGTTCCTTCAGCTCTGGCCGTCTTGCTTTCAGTCCGCGATTAGCTTTTTTGTTTTCTTCATTACAGTTAAAGTAACCTCTGCTTTTCTCTAGTCCCTCACAAGTTTCTCACTTCAAACTTTCTTTCTTCTGATTCGTTATGCACAGTGCGCGCGGCTCCCGCTCTGCTTCTGCCCTAATGCGACTTTTAGTCCAGTGCGACTTATAGCCTGTTATAGCCTGAAAAATGCGGTAAGCACTGCATTGCAATACTTGCATTTTGCCCCGTCACTCTCATTTTTAAAGTGCTCCCACGCTTTCTTTGCCCGCTTCATTGCCCGCTTAGAAAGCTGGTCATGACTTATTCTTGTGGATATTACAAATGTCTGGGAGCGCTCTGGCGGTCTCTAGGGGTGCAAAAATATATTACAACTAAATTCAAAGCACGTCATTGACGCCACTTAACCGAGCAAAATGTTTCACTCGGTTACGCAATTTTTAACGGTTAATCGGTTAACCATGGACACCCCTATAAGTGACAGTTTTTAAAATCTTAATTTGAATACGGCAATATTTTTAAGTCTTTCAAATATGGCAACATTCTTATTTTAAACATTTTATATCATCATGAATCCTCATTCAACAAAATATTTCTATAATTAAATCACTAACAGAGACCCTCTCCCATCAGCCAATCACTGTGGTCGTGGTTAGTGTAATGACATCATCCATAGCAACGAGGTCAACCCCGCCCCTTCTCTTAAGCTCTAAGTAAAAAGAAGAAAAAAGAAGTAAAAATTTCTCTCAGCAGCTTTGTGGATAGGTTTTAAGAGAAAACTCGTAACTAAGAACTTTTACTGCCATTTGGGAGAACTCTTAGTGGTAAGGTGAAATGTTTTGTGAATACGGACCCTGATTTTAGTTTTTTGCTGGCAAGCTATGTATTATTCAGGACCTAATCTTTTTTTCCTGTCAGAGTTCTCCAGTACTGGATGTGTGTGCTGTGTTGAGAAACTCAGTGTATCGGAGACGTACCATTCTGACAGTGCCCTGGATGGTGGAGTTTCTGTCCATGCTGGATTATATTGGTCCATTTCTGCCTTGTTACAGGACTGCTCTGTGCCTTTTGCTCCAGATCTACAAGTGAGTTTATCACATTTATCGCACGTCAAGGATGATCTTTTTGTGTGATTGTGCTGTTAATTATTTCGTATGTGTGTTTCAGGAGAATGGTTTTGGGTCGAGGAGGGGAGCTGTGTTACATGAATCAGCTGCTTATGGTTGCTGTTTTGGGATGGCTCTTTCAGGTGAGATTTCTTATTTTTAGTGGGGGTGAAAATTACACAACAGGCAGAATACTATTGTTCTCTGTAAAAACTGTTGCAGATGGGCACCTCCAATGTGACCTGCTTTGTTTGCATTTGGACAATTGTACTTCTGACATAATTTATTATATTTCATAATGAAGTTGCATTATTTAAAATGATTCCACATTGTTATATTATAATATAAATATACAAATTAAAGTAAATGTAATCAGATTGAAGCCAAATAGTGATATGGATCTATTTTTTTGGTCAAAGCCAGTGTAAATGTAAAGAGATTGCAGGGTTTGGTAAGGAACCGCAGAACATGGGCTAAACGGGTACTTAATTATGAGATACAAGATAGTTTCTTGTAGAGATTTGATAGTTTGTTTTTGCATACAATGAAGATAAGAGCAGTTTCATATATACATATTTCATATATATATATATATATATATATATATATATATATATATATATATATATATATATATATATATATATTATTTTTTATGTATCATTGCAATTGATCAAATAGTGCAGTCTGGACAAAGAGATGTAAGCCTGTCAAATCTTTGTTACTGTCCCTCCTTTAGATCCCAATCTTCCCAGAAGATCTCTTCTTCAGCACAGATCTAAAGGAAGAAATCAAGGAACTGGAGAATAACACAAGCTTTCAGGGACTGGTTAGTGGATCACTGATCTTCTGCTCTGGATACATTTAGCTGTTTTTTTTTTCAAGGAGGGAAATAAATGTTTATTTATCTTTTCTTTTTTCTTAGTTCACAATGTGTATAATACTGTATATTTTCTTTTCAGGACACCCTCCCATTAGTGGACCAACAGCTTCTCTTAACTTGCTGTCCATATTTAGGTGAGAGCATACTGTTTGGGAAAAAAAAATATTTTACCAGTTTAGGATTTACCTTTACGGCATTCTTTTTTTCAGGGGAGTTTCGTAAACTTCTTGCTGCTTTTGTGGCTGGTAGCTCTTCCAAGAGCGGAGGCTTGATTCGCAAGATCACCCCCACATCTGCAGAACTGAGGGGACCCTCCATCACCCGTTCACAACAGAAGCTTCAGGTACACTGCAAGCAAATGTCTTCCATCTGTTGAAGAATTGAGATCATGTGCGGCCATCCATGTTTTTCCATGTGTTTTAATAGGTCGATTTGGAGCAGGCCTTTTTTCACAACCAGCCCCCATCTCTCAGACGTACTGTAGAGTTTGTTGCTGAGAGAGTCGGTTCCAACTGTGTTAAACACATTAAGTCAGTCTCCCACCATTTCGTCACTCTTTTTGGCTTTTTCTGCATGTTGGTCCATGTAAATCAATTTGAATTCGGTTTGATGATTTAATATTTTCCTTACTCTGTGTGTGGCAGGGCTACACTTGTGTTGGAGCTTGTGAAGGGTGGAGAGAGAGCTCTCAGAGATAGTTTGTGTTTGGAGGGTGTCAACACTGCCAAACTAAACGATTCTATCTGTGCTCAGCTGTGTGACGCAGGCATGCAGACTCTGGAGAGAGCCACCAGGTCAGCACCTCTCTTCTCTCATACATATACATCATGTTGTTGGACATGTTTTGGACTAGTCACATCTCTATATGATAGGTTCTGCAGTGAGAATGCCCCTGGAGCAGTCAGAGTTCTTCTTCCGTTGGAGACCTCTTCTTCTGTGAGTTAAACAGTAATCTTTATTAATTCAAGGCACTTAATGCTCTTTTTGAAAAATAGAGATGATCAAAAACAAGTTTATTTTGGTTGGAAATTTGCTATACAGTAATGCTTTTGTTTGTCATCTCATTTCATGGTTAATTTTAGAAAAAAGACTTCAAGAACGTCATTAATTTACTTGGAGATGATCATTTTTGTGGTGTGGTTTAGGTCCTGACCACAGCTGAGAGCATTACCACTCGTTTGGCTACAGAAAAAGCTTGCAGCTGGCTGTCCTCCAACATCACAAGTAGTGAAAGGACCTATTTTATTGACATTTCAAAATGACAAATTCTCCATTTAGACTTATTACATGTCTTTTTTAAATGTAATGATCTGAAATATTCCTGTTTGAATATCTTCCTTAGCACTGCTAAAGAGAGAGTGGAAGAGTGCATTTGAGAGGGTGATGAAGAGTGTGCCCTCAACCTTTAGTTTGGATGCTGACGAGGGGGAGGGATCAAGCAAGAGTCAGCAGGTCCAGAGGAGTGCCTCAGAGCTCAGTGCTGGGTCCTTGTGTGTTTCAGACTGCACCCATAAGGTTCCATTGGGATCAGAAGTTATGATTGAAGTTAAGGTGATTATTGGTAATTGGTCAAGTCATAAAAAAAGTGTTGATTCATTGAGAAGGGTGTTTGGTAATAAAATGTAATAGTGAGAAATGAGACACCCACAATGTTGCGGAAATCAAACAATTCACACAATTACTCAAACTTGCTAAATAACATTTTTTCATTTTTCGTCAAGGCCTATAGGAGTGCTGCAATTGTTCTTTACAATGAAAGCTATTAAAAATGGCACTTTCATTAATTGTAATGAAGTTAATATATAAATGACAAACTTAAGTTTGGAAATGGCAACTAAGAACTAAGTTTGTTGAAGTACTGAAGTGACTAAAAGTGATAAAAAAAAAAAAAAGCTAGAAATATAAAAATAAATAAAAAAACGAATAAAAATGAAAAATGCACATAACAAAATAAAAAGTACAGTTAAATTAAATTGAAACTGAAAATAAATAAATAAAAGGTAATTTGAAAATAAAATGTATTATAGTACATAAATAACACTGTTTACTACTGTTTTAACTCATTGCACTGGCTATCAGTAGATTTTGGATTTAATCATTAGGAATTCATTGGAATTAATGATCAGCAGCATCTCAAATTATCAAAGTATAAAAAATTTGGCCAATTAATCAGCCTAGGCTAGATGGTAATAAACCACCCTAAGGTAATTTACAGTAATTTTTATATATAAGTGGGTCAGATCTTAAATGCTTTTCTCATGTTTCAGGAGGTTTTGAGTGTGTCTATAGGACCCAGGTCTGATGAGGAGGTTTTCACTTTTCATCAGATTGAGTCTTTGCTGGACAGAGTGGGACAAACACTTGGATGCCGAAAAGTAATCAGATCAAACCAATACCACTTCATTGTGCTAACTTGACTCAAAACCTACATCATTCAATGTTTTTAATCCTTTATTTTAGAATGGTTTACCTTTCTTACGCATTATCTCCTTTGTCCTGGTCTTTTTCTAGCTCCTCTCTCCTGTGGTCGAGCAGATGCTGTTGCGTTGTACTGTTCAGCTGGCCTGTAAACTTGGTGAGAGAACAATTCATGGAAAACCGAGAACGGTACATGAAGTAAATACTGAAAATGATTAATACCCTATTGTGTCTGTTTGGGTTTGTTCCCATGTGCAGTATCCGGGGAGCTTCCTCTGGTGTTTTCAGCCGAGGGGAACAAGAGACCTGCTCTTCTGGAAAAGTTTTTAGTTCTGTGGGCTCGGACTCCCTCTCCACCTCTGCACCTTCTTTTCAGTGAACTCACTCTGACTGCCATTTTTAGTGCCACAGATAGTGAGGTAAAAAAGGCAGATCAAACCTTTGTGTTCTTGATGCATTTTGGCTGAGCTGTTTATTTTTAAAACTTACAATTTTAAACTTAATTATAGTTTTAAAACTTTATTTATTTTTCAGTCAGTTTCCAAGATGTGTAAATTGAAATTGTATTTAGTATTTATACTGCTTTTTATTTTAGCTTTATTTTAATCACTGCTTTTTTATGTTTAGTTTTAGTTGATGACAAAATGTTGGTCAAACAGTGGTTTATCCTTTAATTTTACAGAGGACTGACTACCTGTTCCTGATAAGACGGCTAATAGAGAGTGGTCTTTTAGGAGAAGAGGATGTGGGCACCAACTGGCCAAAGTTGTCAGCGTTATCTTGGCCAGAGGTAATTACTTCTTACATATGCTGTTAATTAATTATAAACTGCAAAACATGACATTCTGAAGCTGAAATTCTCACAAATTCTTGCTGTCTGATGGCTTTTATCGTTTGCTCTCGTAGGAGTCAGTAGAGAGGTTTCAGCAGCTTTCCCTAACCACCCAGTCCCCAGTGCCTTCACTGTCAAACCACAGGGACATACTGCAGGTCTCTCAATGACCAGTAGGTGGATATGTGTCTACATTACCAACTTCACACATGAATTCCAGACAAACACTATTGTATAAATAGGCAATGAGTGATGCATATTTGAACAAAAGAATGTTTAAATCTACAATATATATGATTTTTAAAAGTATTTTAAAGTCTGATTCATTGTTAGTTGCAAGGAGAATATTTGCTGCTCCCAAAAAAAAAAATCATTGATAGTTTATAAATCTGTAATTCGGGGCTTTTCCAGTTTTCACTCTTACTGCCTCACAGTAGAACATGATAAAGACCATTCACTGTGCTTCCTTGTCATGAAATTATATTTATTTGTTTTAAATGTTTGTAAATGTTTTTCTGCTTGTTGGTGAGTGTTGGTGACTTGTTTGTATGCATTTCTTATAGTCTATATTTGCGATAAATTTGCACCTTGTTCATGTTGGACAATATTATCATGTTTATTTCTAAACCTAATGTAATAAAATGCGATTTTTGTATGTGTGAGTACCTTTCATGCGTTTACGTTTCTCATACGGTTTATGCAAGGCTGCACCTCTTACAAAATTCATGACCATTGTAAACTTTAAAAGGGTAAGTCATAGAAATGAATGAATAATACATTAAGTCAAAGAGAAGTCTGGTAAATTTGTTTAGTGGAGAGCACTGATCTGTAGCCATGCTTCTAGTTAAGCTCAGCTCTAAAATGTGTCATCAGGTAGATATTGCTCTATGTGAGTGCAATATCTGTCACATGAAAACTGAAATCATGGGAAATTTAGTCAAATGAAGCATTATCTCAGGAATCATTTTAATATACTAATTTTGTGCTCAAGAAACATTTAATATTTTTAAAATTAATTTTACAAACAGTTGTGTCGATTGATTGTGGAAACTGCTAACAGCTTTTATTTAAAAAGGATATAAATATCTTTTGTCACTTTTTAGTTCAAATTAATGCGTGCTTGCTGAATAAAAAATAAAAATTATTTCAAGACTATTTTCAAGTCCTAATAATGACTACACGAGGTTTTAATAAAACGGGCATTTAATGTGTGCCTTCAGGCGAGCCCTTCGCCTTTGTTTCTCCTGCCCTAGTTTCCTACTATGGCGATGGCATAGCTCATTAATGTTAAAGACTGCGACCAGTAACAAACCATAATGAATATTTAGCAGCCACGCCTTATGCAAAGTAAGCTCACTCGTTCAGCAAATCAGAAAATACTATTGGACTAACGTCACGTTACGCTGTTAATATTCATGAGCCAAGCCATCTCAATAGTACGATTCGTAATCTCCCCTCCTGGAGAAACGGCAGGAAGTTTTATCGCAGTTCAACCGCGGCTTGTCATAATGTGCTCTGTGATTGTCTACTCTAGACGATAACAATAACATGACCCGAAAAACGTGTTTTCGGTTTCCTCACTTTGCTCGGGATAATTCAGTGCCGTGGAGGCATTTAATAAATGGACTTTAATGGGCAGCTGAACTTCAATTCATCGTTTCCCTCCGCCCGGTGTCAAGCGAATGGCAAACGTGAAAGTCGCGATTCGAGTCCGTCCGCTCAGCTCCAGGTACGGTCAGCTTTCATGGATCTTAAATGAAATTGATTGTAAACGTGAACGATAAACTACTGAATTATGTCCTATGAATTACAGCAACAGCATTGAGTTGTTGGTGCTGTTGCTATGTCTGGGAATAGACCTGCGCTGACAGCCAATAAACTGAAACAAATAACTGCCATTCAAAAAAAAAAAAACAGTTGCTTGATCTCTGTATACAGTTACATCACATTATACTGCATATGTATATAATGTAATATATATATAACTAGTTTTAACGCATCGAATTTAGAGATAAAAACTAAATCATAGGCTATTCCAAAACCTGCATAAGCACGCATTAAAAGACTCCATCAATGGATATAATGTACATGCAGTGCATGTTTAGTTGTATATAGAGAGTTGTATTTTGTGTATGACAAATCTAATCGGCTTCAATCCCCTTAACCCCTCCCCCAAAAGTTTATCTGGTACTTTATAATTAATATCTTGTTTTTATCATGTCCACAAAATTGCATTACAATGTTATGCAAGCTGTGTTAAATCATATGTTTTGCTTTAACTTTTTAAAAAGGGGGGTATTGAAGCACAGAGTTTGACCCAAGCCTGCAGTCTCCCTCTCATTTACTGAAGCTTTCGCGCCTCGATCGCCCCCCGGTGACCGGTCCCAGTATAGCCGCCCCTCTGTGTTTTCTAATGGACGCGAGGCAAACTAAATAATAAAATTACACTTCAAAAAATGTTCCCCAAAGTTAGTGTATGTCACTGAAGGCAGTTATCATCACGATGATTTCATTTCAGGTGTTCGTTTTAAAAATAAGTTTACTTTGAGTTAGTTAATTGATGCTATAAAAACGGGGGTGTGACGTCATGATTGACAGCTGAGACTGACGGCTTCTCTGAGTGAAGTTGTCACTGAGGCACTAACGGACTTTTTTCGAAATTTTTGGGAGCAGATTAGATCTTTAGCTTTAATTTCTACATTTCCATAACTGTTTATTTCACACCAACATAATTAATTGTTCTGCATCTGCGAGAGTGTGGGCGGGCTTTTGAAATCGCGGCTGTACTTCCTGCCCTACTTCCTGCGCTCTACTGCGCAACTCCGGTCCCGAAATCGCTACTGCGCAGACTCGGTCCCAAGATGTCCGCGCCGTGCAAGGGCGCCTGAAAGCTTCAAATCTGACAAGCGGAAACGGATGATGTCGAGTCGTCCATATTTTTTTACGGTCTATGGTTTGACCCATGAGAGCCCGCTGCTCCACCCTCCAGCATTAGCCAAATTACTACAGTATGTGGGTGCTGGACAGGGGGGTAAAGAAACTCCTCCTAGATTTACACACAAAGATGTGTGCGTGTTTTTGGCTGTATCTGCAGGCCTTGACATTTTAAGAGTCTCCCCTGAAGCGTGCATTACAAAGGACGACTTCATGGCTTTCCGTCACTATTGTGCAAATGAAGATGGCCTTAATAGGCAGCTGTTGGGTTTTATGAGCATGCGCATAGTAAATATTTGACTCTGCACTTTTTGCTTTTGTCAAATTCTTGAAATACAACTTCTTTTTAGCTATACAGCTGGAAAGAATACTAAAACTCCTTGTTGGAGATGGCAGGAGTTGTGTGGGAATGGCACAGAAATCCAAGTTTGTAAACATGCTCTCCTCATAACGATGAGGTTATTTTTTTCTTTCCACCGTTATAAAAATGCACAATTTCTAGGCAAAAGTTGGGCGCGCACACTGACAGTCGAGGTAGGTTGTTGTGGTCGTGGGTACTAGGCAGGGCCTCCATTCATGGCAGAGTGAAACAGACCTACATAACAAACTCCCAGCGTTCGATGAATAAGGGGTGTAATATCTGACACAATTAGAAAAATAGCTTGATTTTGTACATTTTCTGTTAAAAATGTACAAATGTTCTAATTGCTAATGAGTTTCTGTGTAGTTGCTGAGGTGTTCTGAGTTGTTTTTAGTGTCCTTTATTCAGTTGCTTGGTTGTTTTGGCTAGGCCATTGCCAGTTGATTTTAAATGGAATATAGTATAATAAGGATGTCTTTCTTGACTTCTTTCCCCCACAATTTTTATTTTGGGCAATGAGCAACCACCAAGAATACCTTAAAGGGTTACTTCAGTGATTTAGCATTAAGCTTTGTATTTAAACTGGGTCATTAATGTAGCATACATGTGACATTATTTTTGAATTTGGTGCTTTCTAGACTGAGAGAAGACAGAAAATGTATTTTTGTCTCATGGTGATGAAAGACAACAACTCCCAGAATGCACTTTCTTCACTGCCCTACGAGGCCACTCCCAAAGCCACCACTACTGGATTACTGGATCACTTTGCCACCGTGTTCATTTTCATAAAATCATTTCAGTTAGGGAACAGGCACTACAATTAAAAACTGAACGTGTCTGTTCAATAATGTGTGAGTGAGCCGAACGAGAGTCACGGCACAAATGCAGCAGGAGACAGATTACATTCATCACTAGAGCTGAGGTAAGCGCGACCGCAGCAGTCGTTCACAGCACGTGTTCAGTCTGGGGTGTTTTCTGTTCATGTCTTTGGAAGCTTAACTTTCATAGGAATTAATTAGAAAAGTTGAAGCACTTACTTTGCTCTTCTGCTCCGTTTACATGAATCCCCACAGCTGCCTGAGCTGAGTGCTGTAAGTGCTATCCCACCCCCCATGGACGGGTTGATAACATGAAATAGCTCCATCTACTGGCTGTAGTCTTAAGTCTCTGGCCAAAAATCAGTCTGACTGATAAAGGATTTTTTCCAGAAATAAAATACATAAATCTCTCGTCTCAGGGGTATATGAGGGGGAAGCACGATCATTTGAATATACTCCCAGGTTTCTACTGATACAAAGCCTCCATAGTAGAAAAGAAATTGCTATGGAAGTCAATGGCTACCGTTAAATAAATTCTTATCATTAAATGTAAATATTATCATTACATTTGTTATGTAGTTAAGACATAGCTTATCACATTCACAGTACACATTTTATTTCAGTTCCCTGGGAATCAAACCTATAATGCTAGCCATGGTCTTTCTAGCGCCATGCTGTTTGAGCTATTATTAATTATTTTAAGTTTTGAATGTCTTGTTTCTCTTTAATGTTTGATCTCGAATATATACAGCCTTTTTCATTTTCTTGTAGTTCCATAAAATCAACAACAAACAGGTAGTTTCACCCCAAACTCACACCAAACTGAGCCAGATATTGACGTTCTTGACAGTGTTTGAAGTGCCACAGTGTGAAAGTCCACATAAAAGTGACTTTCTTATAGTTGTGCTTGTGTGCACATTGAGGTGGATAGGAAAACATTTTTTTGATTAAGCTTCAAGATGCAGTGGCAAGGCCTACCCCAGCCTGTTCACTTGTGTCAGACATCAGGGTTTGTACACAGCCATGCTACACAGGATTTCATTCTCTTGCATCAGTTTATCTGGAACCCGATACTGGAGAGATTGCACAGCTGTCCTCGCTGCTCTCTCACACACTGACACACATATCCTGCACGCTCACACACACACACCTGCTTCAGCTCAGCTGTGCGGCTCTTGGAGTAGTTTTCAGCGCTCTGTTTTCATTTGAATCTGATCTTCTTCTCAGGCAGCGCCACAAAGCTGAGCAGACGAATCCTCCAGACCCCCGGCCTTTCACTCCACTGCCCTGTCTGAATATGGGTCTGGATATGATCACAGCCAAGTAAACATGGCAAATTTAACAAAAAAAAAAAGCTCAGTGTTAACCCGCAGTATTTTAAACCATTTAATATATATAATTGATTTTTCCACTTGGCATGAGACATTTTTCCAGGATTGTTTGATGAATTGAAAGTTTAAAAGAACAGCATTTATTTGAAATAAAAATATTTAAAAGTGTTTACTGTCACTTGATCAATTAATCACTGCTTGCTAAACAAAAGTGTCATACAAACTAAGGAATGATAGCGTAATAAACAGAAGAATTCTATGTGGGCATTTGTTCTTGCATATTTCAAAATATGGGTCATTTTTGATATTTTCAATTAGCTTTGGTTAATGTCTGACCTGGGTAGCTTGCTGTTCTAAACATAACATTCTACACTTTTTCATCATGTCCTAACCAGACGGTGTGCGGCACTGAGACATGATCAGTAGTGGCCTTTGCTGTTTTTACCTAAAACAGGCCTCATAACAGAAGGGCCCAATGCTTGCACTCAAAAAAGAGCGCAATCCCCCGTCATGACGGGAATGAACAGGGCTTAGAGAGAAAATGACACCAAAATGAATACAAATTCCCGTAAAATTCAAGATATATATGTTGAAAATGTCCTTGTAGGATTCATAATAAAAAAAAATTGTACCAAAAAAGTTGTGATGTTGATTACTCTATGATTCAATTTTTAGAAACAGTTTTTATTTTTCTACGATGTTGCATCTAGGACAACACAAAGTAAGATAATGATAATCGCAGGTACCGTTTATGTGCTTTATTTCATGTTAAGAGTCTAATTTTAGTATGAATATTAGTTTGGATGCTCTTTATAGCCTTACTGAAAGCAGCAATGGATAATTTCGCCTCAGATCTTGAAAATAAATAAAAGAAAAAAGAACAGTCAGCTATGACAGATTTTTTTCAGTAACTAAGTATATATTTTTAATAATGTTAAAAAGGTGTAATAGCAGCTGCATCCAAGTGCAATGCAAAGCATCGGATGCAGTGGTGTAAAGCAGTTCTCTGGAGTGCTGAATCACGCTTCTCTATTTGGCATTCCGATGGACAAGTCTGGGTTTGGCAGTTTCCAGAAGAACAGTACTTGCCAGACTGCATTGTGCCAAGTGTAAAGTTTGGTGGAGGGAGGTTTATGGTGTGGGGTATGCTGCAGCATTCCAAGGCATTTTGGACATTTTCATGCTCCTAACTTTGTGGGAACAGTTTTTGGAAGGCCTCTTCCTGTTCCAACATGACTGTACAACACTGTACAAGACAAGTAACATAAAGATATGGATGAATGAGTTTGGTGTGGAGGAACTTGACTGGCCTGTACAAAGTCCTGACCTCAACACGATAGAACACCGTGGGATGAATTCGAGTGGAGACTGTGAGCCAGGCCTTCTCATCCAACAGCATTGCCACTTCACAAATGCGATTTTAGAATGGGAAAAATATCCCATAAACACACTCCTAAATCTTGTGGAAACCTTCCCCAGAAGAATTGAAGCTGTTATAGCTGCAAACTGTGGGCCAACTCCATATTAAACCCTACAGATTAAGAATGGGATGTCATTAAAGTTCATGTGCATGTAAAGACAGCTGTATGTCAGTGCAAGTTGTTTTCAGTTAAAACAGATCAATCATGCATTTTAGTCTGGAGTAGGCTTAAGCCTTGTCTGTGAAACCGGGGGATGGTGTCACACATGTTGTCCTGAATGATCTTTTAGTATGCGATCATCTATTAAGAAGAATAATGAATATGGTTTTATTGTAAATGTTTACTTAGCAGTGCTCTGTCTTGAATATCAGTCTGTTTTTGTTCTGCAGGGAGAGTCTGGATGGAGGACGGTTAGCTGTCCAAGTGGAGGACAAAGTGGTGAGGGTCCGAAATGTGAAGGTAAATTCCTGTTTTTTTAATACAAAATTATTGAGCCTTATTTATGAAAGATTTAGAGAAATCTGTTAGTTTAAAATGTGATTGTGTCTGAGAGTACATGCTATTATGAAACACAAAAACACCACAGTTGTTGACATTCATTTCCTTATTCATTTAGCAGATACTTTTTTCCAAAGTGACTTGCATGAATTATACATGAAGTACAAATAGAAGATATGCAATGTTGAGGCATTAATGTTGACGACACGTTAAATGTTCCAAGATGGTGGGCACACCAACGTGTCTGAATGTGGCACCAACGTACTGCATACATATCTATGATAAGAAGCGCTAGTAATATAAAGTTTAAGCAGTCATTTAGAATAGTACAAGCTTGAACATGGAGGGATTAAGGAAAAGTGACAGCACAGACGTAGAATTTGTTGTAAGAGTTCAAAGAGGAGGCAGTGTCAGGATTAGACAGCTACAGTATTTGCAGTATCTCAGTGACAGGAAGTTTATGGTGAAATTATTCTCTTCCTGCAAGATTACTCTCTAGTTGTTTATTTATGCCATGTGAACGGAATAAACATACTGTAGTAGAATAGCAGAACCATGCCATTATCGCTTTCCTCTTGAAAACCCCAAATGCCTAAACAAGCAGCACACTTGCCTTACACTTTCTAAATGTCATTCCACACCTCATTCTTCACTAAAGAGCTTCAAAACCTGATCGGTGGGATGACTTTTAAAATGTGCTGCTTCTGTACCAAATAGGATGGGTAATAATACTATAGTCACTACAGTCACCTTTTTTTTTTTAAACAAACACTTTTATTCAGCAGGGGTGTATTACAATTAAATAATGCATATCATTAGAATTTTTTTTATTGATCAAAGAATCCTGGTGGTTTCCACAAAATATTAAGCATCACAATTGTTTTCAGCATTGATGATAATAATAAGAAATGTTTCCTGAGCAGCAAATCTGTATAGAATGATTTCTGAAGGCCCCTGAAGACTCGAGTAATGATGCCGAAATTTCAGCTTTGACATCATGGGTATTTTCAAATAAAATATTTCACAATAGTATTTTTGATCAAATAAATGCTGCTTTGCTGAGAATAAGATACTTATTTAAAAAAAAAAAAATCTTACTGCCCACAAACTTCTGAATGACAGTGTATATAATAAGACAAATATTTCAAGCTCTTTTCATTTACAAACAGTATGTGTGTCTGTAAGACTAATGCATAGACTACATTCTTGCTTCTGAAGCAGGAAATACTCCCTTGCATTCAGCACATGATTAATGGATTAATAAAATGGCAGGAGCCACATCTGGTCACCTGCTGTGAGCACGAGAGCAAGATAAAGACCTGCTTTCCACTAGTTATTTAAAGAAAGTAGGACAGTTTTCAAGGAAAAAGATGGGCTGACATAAACTAACAAAAGACAGACGTTTACAGCAAGACTTCATATAGAAATAAAAACAGCTTAAGAGTAACACTGTATTATTTGTTCATGCTGCACACTTTTAGATGCTGAGTGGTCTATGACCAGGTCATTGTTACTTTTGATACTACAGTCCCGGGGCAGAGGGCAGTCACATTAACTGATGAATACATTGAGCCCAATGTGTGTCAGTCGACAGAAGCTCATTTAAATTGTTAACATGTAAATGAGAATTCAGAGGTCAGAGAAAATATAAAAGATGCATTATTATCTTCATCTTTTGTTCAATCTGTTCATGATATAAAGTGATCGTGTGTCTTCAGAAAATTTGGACTGAACTGCTCAAGGCATATGGATTAGTTTAATGGTCTCTATGAAGTTTTTTAGGTGTCAGTTGTGTAGCTGTCAACGGAGGGACAGAAATGTCTCGGATTAAAAAGATTGAAAATCTTGTGGGTTTGCAATAACATGAGGGTAAGTAACTAGATTGTTTAACTGGGAAATGAACACCTGATCTAATGTTCTTAGGAACATTTATCAACTCATATTTATAATCTTGCAAATGACAGTAGTATAAAACAAATAAGGTGAATTACATGTTTTAATGTCTTCATGATGAGTCTCCCTGCTGGACACATGTAGGTAACAATACTTTCGGGACATGAAGAGTTAATGAAGTGCTTACGAAGAACTTATGTTTCATATTGTTTAAGGATATCAGGCCTTTTGGAGCATGGCCACATAATCATATCTGATTTTGTGTATTATTTTTTAACCTAAATATAATGGTGCTGAGTGCAATGTTAGGGCTCATTAGTGAAGCTGCGAGCCATATTGTGAGGTCATTAAGTCAGCTGTGGGATTGCCATTTTATGAATAATTACACACCAAACCGTCAAAAGTAACGTTGTCGGGGTGATAGGCTGGCGATGCCCGGGCATGTTTCTGCATGCTTATCCAAATCTGTTAGGGCGAATAAATAGCTGATGCATATGTGATCTCTGTTTGCTGAGATCTGGGACATAACTTGATGCTGACAGTCAGGTCATGCTCAGATGCTTAAGCCATTTGTCCCCCAGCTTAACTACTTCCTAATTGCTGTCTTTGAGTGCACTAAAGAGTATCCCAGGCGTAAGCTACAGACGCACAGCCTTGCTTCTTGGCATGAGTGTGCTGTAATATTATTAGTGGAAAAACTGAACACATAAAGGGCTGGTCTCCCAGTACCTGATTAAACGGACTAAATAGACTTTCAATGGAAAAATCACTTTTCTCAATAGGGTGTAATGTAGTTTGTGACAGCACTTAATCAGAAGCAATCATAATGAAAGGTTATCAGCTGTTAATAGTGTTGCTGTATAAGAAAACGGTATAATAAAAAACTTGGCTGGCATGATAATGAACAGTATGTGAAACCTCTTCAATCATTTTAACAGAAAACATGATATCACTGGCGCCAGTGACTATATATGATGTAATATGATTTGTGTTTTAGAGAAGTTGTTAAATATCACTACTGCTCAAGTGCACATACTTTGGATTTTTAACAAACCACTAACCCTGAGTATTAAACTTTAGCATGTACCTTAAATTGTGTGGCTTGTTGAGGAGAGTTAGCAATTGCATAACAATGAAATAAAAAAACACACTGAAACTGCATAGCAACTCCCTAGCAACCGCCCAGGGGTGCGTTTCCCAAAAGAATCGTTAGCCAGCTATATTCGCAAGTTCCACTGATTTAGAAATATTGTTTCATGAAAACAATAGTTCCAACAAATATTCACAAACAGCATCGCAAAGTTGTGTTCTGAGCTACAGCTCTCGGCCTGTGGTTAGAAGCATAATTTTATTTCTTAAATATATAATTGAGCAAAATGAGTAAGCGAGCATACAGTACAATCATGACAATCAACATCTTTCATCCCATCATGTATATACTGTGCGTCTTTTAAAAAATGAAAGTGCCATTTTCTTCTTACGTGTATGCATGTGAAAATGTGTTGTAGTTCTCTGGGGGAACCCTGGAATATAACTTTAGAGGGAACCCACAAATGAATCGAACAGTAAAAAAAAGCCAAACAACAGAAACCAGAAAGAGCGAAATAGTCATTCATTACAGCAATATTCTGACATGAATTCAATCTCTAACTGCATTATCAGCAGTTTTAAAGTTTTCTAAGTTTTTGCTCAAGTTTTTGCTCAACATGCTTTGAGCGTTGGATGTGTGACAAAATGATCGTTACTAGCTAGTTAATTTCTAATGATGCATCACAATATGTTAGTTAAACAGCAAGGTACATCGGTGTTCAGGAAACCCACCCCAGAACGGCACGCTCTTGAGAAAATGTACAAATCCAGTTTATTCTGCTAACCACCTCCCAATTATCACTCTTTTTTCCCCTTTTATGTAGTCGGAGGGGCGTTTGGACGGGCGATCGGAGGGACTTGCCGACTCCAGGGAGAAGTTAATGGAGTTTGGGTTTGATTACTGCTACTGGTCCGTGGATCCAGCAGCTTCCAACTATGCGTCACAAGAGGAGGTGGGTTTCCACTCTCACGACTGTTTACTGCATCTGTGCTGATGTTGATGCCACACTGATGAGATTGCGTATCTTCTGTGTCCTGGGTGGGGGCTAGTTCATGATAACCAGAGGACTAATCATAAGCGTAATCAAAACCTTTGACCCACCAGGAAAAGACCTGAGGAGATATTATCATACTGCAGAATCAAAACACTGCTTAGAGTAGAAGATATTACATCATCTCTGTGAAGGGAGTCTTCGCCTCCCTACTTAATCTCAGATGTAGTTCATTTGAACTTTTATGTGTTTGTGCTGCTGGCTAGACAATTAAGGCCAGAAACATACTCTATACAAGTACACAACTATTAGCCTCCAAACACAATGGACAATATTGTTCTGTTTATTACAAGCGCAGTTATGTCGTCAGCCACTTTAAATACTCAAGCTCTGTAAAGCCGGGTGGATTCTGATTGGCTCCATGTCAATGTTTTTATCGGCTGGAAAATGATCACTCTAAAAGTGATTTCAGCACTAATCATTCCTCGTAATCATTACAGTTGTGGTGTGGACTTCCCTATTCTCATAGAAAATCGAACGATTATTACAACTTAATAGTGATAGTTATCGTTCTTTGTGTAAACAGGCCTTAAAGGTACACTATGTAGTATTTTTGCAGTAAAATATCCATAAACCACCAGGCCAGTTATAATTTGTTCAGTTTACTACTTACAAAATCCCAAATGTTTCCAACTATTTGTAAATTGTGAGAAAATTGCTAATTTAACCAAGGAGCCGGGACGTCTGAGCATAGCGTCTGAGGCAGTCGCCTGTCAATTGCGTCATTTCTGCGTTACCCTCGGTTTGCAGTTTTATTTGGCAGAAGCGCTTTACTCTTAGCAGTGTGAACAAGTTTCACAGCAGCCGCTGAGTGAACGCACAGATTAACGTCATAATATCATTTTAAACACACTCAAGTGTATCTAATATGATAAACAGAGCTGCGTTAACTCATTCTCATGACCAGAAAAGAGGAAATAGCGCCAGCGCCCGACGTCTGTGTCCCCGGAATAATAAAACTCCTGCTGCTCATGAGGCGTGTGTTGTTCATCTCATTAACAATTGCTCCAGCAGCCTTGCTCAGCTCCACAACACTCGGTCCTGCCTGCTTCATACTACATTTAAGTTAATAACCGCATCCATGAACAGGATTTCTGCCCGAGTCCTATTTTCCACTGGCTGTGAGGTGAAGACCTCATGTCCCAAGAGGCTGTGCTCAAACTTGGCGTCATCAAACTACGCCTTTGCATAGTGCACCTTTAACTCAAGAAACGGTTTATTTCATTCACAAGTGGAAGTGACAAACTGACAGCCTATCAGAAGACATTTGATATTTAATAGCTGTCTGGAGTGGGATATTGAAACAATGGAGTCTCATTGATGCAACAAAAATGTAACTGTTGGACTACTGCAAAAACCACAAGTTCCTCCAAACTTCAGACCAACAACAAGTATGGATCTCATACACGCAGTACTCACAGTTAACCAAGTTAACTGTTAAACAAGTGAATTGTATCTTTCCTTTGTCCTTTTGAGAGATAGACTGAGAGAAGCAGTGATTATTCTCCTCAGTCACACCCTGGTGTTCCCTTCAGAGCGTCTTTGTCCGCACTATATGAAAGACTGGGTTGTGATGGCCCACGCGCAGAGGATGACCTCGTCTGCACAACACTTTTCTTTCTCTTCACTCGCTTCCTCTCTTTCAATTTTGCCCAGTCAGAGTTTTATGGCAGAGGCCTGGAGCTTGCATTCCTTAAGTGGCCTGCAGCAGGGTCTGGTCAGGAAGAGAGAAACTGACCTCTTTTTGGAGTCTCCTGGGAGGGTGCCCATCTGAAGCATCTGCACACTAAATGTGTCAAAGCAAACATTCTAAATCTTTTTGTACCGTTGTCAAAATTAGTGCAAGCGTGTGGAGTATTTCAGAAATGGAAAAGGGTATTAATTTACTGTAGGTGTCTCATTGCACAGCATTCAGTGTAGATAGTATGTAGGCCAATTATAATGGGTTCATTTGATTTTGTACAGATTTTCACACTGCTGGTGTCTAGTCAAACAAACAATAATTGTTGAATTGTTTGTTGACTTTAAGGCCAAAGTATACTCTGGTTTTTTCTGAGTACTTATCGTTATGTGCATAGTAAGTGTGATGTAAATTTCATCATCAGCATAGATTTTTCTAATTATGCATATGCTGTAGACTCAGCTGGCATATACGTTTTTTTTTTAAATAATCAGTTTGTCGACAAAGTGGCAACACTGGCCCAGGTCATTGTCACATTGTCAGTCAAAAAATAAACTGACAGAACACGTATACATACACGTAACTAGTTTAAATTAGTACAAAGACATTTTTATAGCTTAACTTCTAGAAAGACACACACTGGACAATAATGAAAACTTTCTAGTGCGCATGTTTTGAGCGCATGTGTTCACATGCTAGGAAATAAAGTATATTTCGAAATAAATTTACTTTGGACTTTAAAGCACATTACTAGCCTTGTGGGGAAAAATGTATCCATGTAAGATTTTTATTTTTTTCCCCTGTAATCTTTCATCAAATATGCCTTCCCTCTGGAATGTTGTTTCTTCTCTGGTGACGTCACTTTGACTGCTCTGACCAACATCCTTACACCATTCTCCTCCAACCACCAGTTTACAATAAGCAAAAGTCCATCAACTTTTATATTATGCAGACTTTAATTTCCTAATCACATTAATAGCTTATGCCCAGTTTTACTATACTAACAATAACTGAAGTAACTGGGGGATTTTGAATGAAAATTTGGTTAACATGTAAATCTTTCCGAGGGTAAGGCTGACCACATCACAGACGGGATAAGTGCACTTCTCTGTTCAATTACTGTTTTTTTTAACAACATTCATTTAATAAAGTCAGTAGTCGTCTAATTTAGTTTAATTGGTTTTTAGTAAAAAGAGTCTCATGAAGTCTCACATGTTACTCTTTAATTGGATCTTCCTGTGAAGTGCTGTTCTCCGATGCTGCACACAACAGAATGAGACTGGAGTCTCTCCTTCCTGTGGGGTCTCCAGAGACGCCTCAGTGGAGGGGAAACCAGCCCCATTCCTTCTCTCCGACTTCTTCCCTATTTCTTCCCTTAAGGATCCAGCTGCCCCTCCCTGCTCCCTTCTATCTGTGCATGTGGAAAGATACTATTCGTTTGTTTTAGTGGCTAACAAAATTGGTGGTTGTTTCTGTATGAGTATGTTTATCTGTATATTTCCATATCTGAAGAGAAAATTGAGCACAGAGGGCTGCCAGAAGGACAGAGAGGTGGATCAATGTCTTGGAACAGAATAGATAAGGATGAGAAATGGAAGCCAGCTGTTGTAAGGGCAAGGTCGCATCACATCATGAATTCATTACTGAGTGCTGGATTAAATTAGCCTAGAAATCTAGACGCATCCTAGCGGCAGCAAATCTAATCTGCCCGTGAGTGTCGTCTAGCAACTCTCAATACACTTCTGAGCTTTAAACGGCAAACTCTGGTCGGGCCAATCACATCGTGTATAGAGTCGGTGGGCGGGGCTTAACATAACGGGCCGAGTTGTGCTTGCATGCTTCTAGTAAACACAGGAACTGGCTAACGGCGGTCTTTCGAATCAGCTTTGACCGTGACTCTGGAAGACTTGGAGTTCAGCTTTTCTCTGAGAAAAGAACAAAGAACGGCACTGAAGTCATTCTTAAAAAGGAAAGATGTGTTCTGAGTTTTGCTGACCGGATACGGCGACCGTTAAATCTGTCAACTAGATCTGCTTCACCTTCGTTGCTCTGGTTGGTTGTAGCTCTATCCTATCGCGTGCAGAGGGAGTTTAAAAGACAACCGTTTATCCCGCCCCTCGGTTTGAGCCCTCTCAATGCAATGGTGAGATTCCAGACCAAACATCTTGATGTGGGTCTGGCTTGTCAGGCTAGGATTAAATGGCATCTTAACCGTATTTAAAGCTTTGGAGTTAAACACATACTTTTGTAACATCATACACATAACCATGTGTGAGTAAATCATTCTTTTGAGTTAGTTCTTTTTAATGAGTCAGTTGAACAGATTTACAAATCAGAATGAATGATTCATTAATGATTTACTTAAAAAATCCAGTAATTGCAAATGGGCGTTGGAACCATTGTATGTGGGTGGGACAAGACCCACCCACTTTTTAAGACTAATAATATTGGACCCACTTTTATCGTCTCTAATTCATTAGCACATGTCTGTTTACACTAAATGATAAACACTGATCAAACATGTTAGATGCCTTATTTTCAATTTTCAAATATTTTCTTAATTTATCTTGAAAATAAAAGCCTTTCCGATCTTTTTTGTGATGGAAAAGGGAGTAGAGCGAGTTCGGCAAAAGGCGGATTCAACCTCGGGTCGATTTGCTTCAAAACTTAATGCCATGCATCTTACCATTACACTGTTATTGTAAATTAATCTTTTTTTCTCCACAATTTTGTCTGGTCAAGCCAGACATTTAGTAATAAAGGTGATATATTTGTAGGCAACTTAATGTAACTGGCATCTACTCCAATTAGATTTTTCTGGGAGAGGACCCACCCACATTTTACTTTTTTTTTTGCTTCTGATGCCCATGGATGAAAGGGAAGTAATGGCAGAACCTCTCTTTCGTTTTGTAATGTACATTCGAGTGATTATTGGGAGAAAATGTAGGGGATTTAGTTCAGTTGGGTTGTTGATTGGATGGTGGCAGATCTAAATCCAAGTTTGCAGTCGTTTGCAGAAATGCATGGATACTAAGATCAAACATTTCTGATTCATGAAAATAAAGATTTCTGTTTCATGCTGACTTCAATGATGTCCTATTCCTATTCCATTTCGGTTTCAATTTATTTGATTTGCTCAAGTTAATTTTACAGTTATAATTAATGATTTTATTGGACAGAATTGAGATGACATAGAAATGAACAAATGATGAGATTGTAACTTTGATGAAGGGCACTCGAGTCACTTTTAGCTGCAGCCCCTCTCTTGCCAACAGCACAGCTGCTTTAGTAAATGATTTTTTCACAGACAGATTGCACTAGGAGGACGTCATTGGTCCAGAGCTGGAGCACAATGCTGGTTTTCTTTTCCAAGTGAAGTCAGCTTTGTTTGTTTTTTTCCCTCTCCCTCTTTATCACTCTTTCTCTCCCCTCCCTCTTTTCTTTTTCGATACAGTGCACGACTTTATTATGCTCTTGGAATTTCTGGGTTTCTGTGTCATTGGCGTGAAGAAAATCTGCACAAAACATCTTTACACTTACCATGTATGTCTTACCATCTCATTTTTTCAGTGACGCACAGATAAACCGCTGTCCTTTACAAAGAAATTCTTTCGATTTTTCGATTATTTTTATTCAGCAAGGATGCATTCAATTGATTTAAAAGTGACAAATGCTTTCACAATGTTACAAAAGATTTATATTTAAAATAAATTATGTTCTTTTGAACTTGATGTTCATTAAAGAATCCTTTGTTTTTTTTTTGTTTTTTTTTTTTTTGAATATAGTAAGCAGCACAATGTTTGTTAAACAGTAATAATACTAAATGTTTCTTAAGCACCAAGTATATTAGATTGTTTTCCGAAGGATCGTGTGACACTGAAGACTGCAGTATTGATGCTAAAAATTCAGCTTTTCCCTGACAGGAATAAATTACTTTTTAAAATGTATTCAAATAGATTTTTTTTTTTTTAAATTGTGATAATATTTGACAATATTACTGTTTTTACTGCATTTTTCATCAAATAAATAGTGAGCATAAGAGACTTCTTTCAAAAACCTAAAACCTCATAAGAGCTGCTGCAATGGGGAGAACTTTTAATTGAATATGAGTAGAAAAATTGGTTTTGTGTCTTTTCCTTTAATCCTTTAGTTTAGTTTTTCCTCCATCGGCTAATTGCTGCAACAGTTGGTGTCTTGGCATTCCTGTTGAAACTCCAGTTCAATCTCTCTCGCTCTCATATTTTAGCTCTTTCTGTAGGCCGTCTCTGTGTCCCTGACCTCCTTCCCTCCCCTTGCAAATTTGACCCACATAATGTCTGTGAAAGTATGACAATCGTGTAGCGAGTTGAACCCCTGCCAATCCTCCCCCCCCCCCTCTCTCTCTCTCTCTCTGTCTCTCTCTCTCTCTCTCTCTCTCTCTCTCTCTCTCTCTCTCTCTCTCTCTCTCTCTCTCGCGCTCTCTCGCAGTCATCACCACCACCCCTTTAACCCAGCTTTCCCTACAGTCGCATGCTGCTATAAACAGGATCTCAGAGTCATAATATGAAAATATTTCAGTGAGAACAAGTTTAGTTGTTGTTATTCCTAGGTTTGTAAATATAACATTTGGCTTTTCTATATCGGCAACAAGAAAATAAGTGACACAAATGAGTTTCTCTTTTGCATGGACCACAAAAGAAGATATTAAGTGCAATGTCTTGGGTTATTTTTCTGTAAAATAACAGTCAATCATTTAAAGTTGTGCTTAATGTCCTCTTTCATTTTGCACTGAATATATATTACATACAAACCTTTAGTACGAAAAGTTTTTAAAAGAAGTTTCTTATGCTCATCAAAGCTGCATTTGTTTAATCAAAAATACAATAAAACCGTAATATTTTACATGCATTTAATACTGTATATTTGTTTTCCTTTGCTTATTTACATTTCCTTGAAATGTAAACCATGTGTTTCAGTATTTTTGTCCCTCTGCTCTGTATGAAAGAAGGACTGACGTATTGGTCTGTGGTCTGGGATGGCCCTTGCCTTGGATGGGCTTCAGTTGGCACTCCCCATGAGATCTCACAAGAAACAAGGAGTTTTTCAGAGTTGGCTATTAAGAAAGCCACATTAAAGAGCCTTTCCCCACTCTAGTGCTCCACACTCTGATTATAGGCCTTAGTATTTTAAAGTGGGTGTATTACGCACTAACAGCTTCTTAATGGAGTTTCCCTTCAACATTTCGTATCCATGCTTATTTTCTGTGTGCATTATTCGTCCTAAAGCCTCCTCTTTTAGTGTCTTTGACTAAGGCCTTTAAACTCTTTCACTGAGAAGCCAAGGCTGAACCCATGATGGTGTTGTTTGTTATTGAAAGATTTCATCTCTCATTAATTTAGACCGCCTGACCCTTCCTCTCACTGCCCCACTTTTGGATTTGCCCCTCCCAGACTAGGCATCTCCTCAAAGGGGTCTTTGGGATCACATGTTGCCTAAAACACTGACCTTCTGGACAACTTCCTGTCCAAAATCAACCCTATATTCAGCTTTCCTCTTGCATTGTGAGCTGAAGTACACATGTTTTTGTTTGTGGTATGAGGAAAAAGGAGGAAAGCAAACATCAGATGCTTTTGTACAAGGTTTCCTATGACTGTACATGCGGAAATTCATAATTGCATGCACACACATAATCTTAGATGGGGATTTAAATTGGATTCCATTTTATTATTATTTATTATTATTATTATTTATTATTATTATTATTATTATTATTATTATTATTATTATTATTATTATTATCAAACAATGCCACTGTGGACTGAGATAACTGAGGTGTAGAGACATTTTTTGATCTCTGCTTTTCTTGCTTTCATTTAGAGACTGAACATTGTGTTTTTGTGTTATTAATGTTTACACAGTGAAACCGGTTAACATGAGCTGCCTTTTTTGCAGTCTATCAAATGAACAGAAAATATTCAGTTTGGTTTGTCAAAGTAAACTTCTTTGTCATGACTCGCATTATGTTCCTGAATTCTGTCATAAGTGATCATCACCTTTTTCTCATAGTTGTGCATGTTATTGTGGCACCATCTCAAAAGAAACTGCACTTAAATTGTGTAATGTTTTTAAATTAGGAGCATGTTTTGCTTTTAGTGTAATCAAATCACATAGCTGTGTTCGAAATCGCCCCCATACCCTTAAATAGGGCACCAGGGGGACAGCCATTTGAGGGGACAGCCATTTGTAGTGGTGCCCAAAGCCATAGTGGATGCTATCAAGTATCAAGTGTATTTATTTAATCGCAAAATACACTGCAATAATGAGTGTACAACCAATGTACACTCAATGGCTAGAGAATAACCATAATGTTCTGTGAGGGTCTCGTAAAATGAAATCCCGCATCTCGCCAGAAAATGACGCCCACAGCTGCATCATTCATCCATCCAAACCGCTGGTCCAATGTATGTACAGTGTAATATCATACAGGTATACATTTCTTTTGAATTCAATTGTTTAATTAAGGTTTATACATGCTATTTTCCATCACAGGGTGCAAAATAAATCTTTTCATTACTACTGGAGCTGCCAGCTTTCAAAGTTTCAAATGTGAATAAATAATTATTAAAAAGCAAGCACAAACGATGCAAAAGCGGCAGCCTTTTCGGTGCACTCAGTGTCCGAATTCACTTACATCTTCATATGGACTATATTAGTAGACTAAGCCATAAACATTAATATATTGCTGTTTAAGAACTTGTCAGAGACTTGAGAGTGCTTTGGCTAAAGCCCAGTAGTAATAGGGAGAGCAAATTAAAAAGAGAGTGCTGTGACAGTGAAAAGCAACTAACATGAGCTGAGTTCAGTGGAGAGTGAGTTAAGATGGACTCCTCTAACAAGCTCCCTCACTGACTCTTTCAAGCTGAAGAATCAAACTCAGGCTAATTAGAGCGAGTCAGACAGAAGCGGCTGCTAGATGCTGATCCGCTCTCCCTGCAGACAGCATCCCAATTAGCCTTCATTCACACCCTACACAGAGGCCGTCCTGGCCCCAGGACTCTTCTCATCTCTGCCAAATACATACCTGGGTTACAATACCCTGAGAGATTCTCTTGTTTTGCTGACTCACTGGGTTTTCAATGGATGTGAAGGTCAAATTACTTTCTCTCTCTCTCTCCCACACCTGTAGTACACAAAGAAAGATGTCTTTTGTGTGTTTCGTTTTTGTAATTCTTACGAAAGTTCATGAAGTTAGACGAAGGTGTATGAAACACAAATGTGTGGTAGTTAGGCATTATCCTTGTTGTTTGCAATTAATACCTCCTTTATTAGTTGGCTGTTTGAACACATTAAAGTGCCATATCAATAGCATGGCCAATCAAATTGCTTCAGATGTTTTTTTGTTTCTCATGTGTTAGTTGATAAACATTTTATACAGTGTGTCAGTGCTTTCGCTTTGAGACCTACACTGTAAAACAAAATGTAAATTTAACTGCACATGACTGTAAAAATGCGACAGTATATTGAATTATTATAAATGGGAAGATGTGTAAGGTTAGATATATTACAGTTTATGTCATTTTAAAATAAAACATTTTTAATGTACCATTTTTTAAGAAGAGCAAATTAACTTATTTACAATGAAAACTCATAAAACCTGTTAACAGTAAGTTCCCTTATTATATATGGGAGAAACTGTAATCGATCTAACCTTACATTTCATGTAATTTTACAGTAAAAACTGTTAAATGTACAATTTTAAAGATAAGAAAAAAAAGCAAATCAACTTATTTAGTGAAAACCTGTATTTCAGTAAACCTGTAACTCATATTCCATGTAACATTTCAGATTTGTGATGTTTATTGCATTATCTTGTCATTTGTGTTGCCATGATGGTGTTTAATATTTGTGTATGACACTGTGTGCTATTACGGTGGATGTCAGTATATATATATTAAAGGTACAAAACACATTTTAGTAGCAGAAAAAGGGCTGAATTAAAAAAGGGATATTTTACAGGTAGTTATGTAAATATATTTTACTGTATTTTTACAGATCTATTCTAGCAACCACAGCTGCCAGTTTTTTAAATGTAAAAATTACAGTTTTACAGTGTACAATGCCTTATTTCTCATCTACAAAGTTACTTTACTTCAATGAGGGTTGCTGATATGGCATGAGTTTTTTAAACACGTCCAGGGTGTCAAACTGGCATGTGTCAGTGTTGTAGTCAAGATGAAGTGTAACATAAACACAGGGTAAATGCCAGTGTAGCGCTGAGATGGACAACATGCTGCCAAGAAGATTTCGTTTAGACACAGGAGTTCAATGAATTCCGAAGAAAAACAAACTGAAGGAAGAGAAAGAAGAAAATAAAACCCAAGTGGGGCTGGTGAGAGATGTAGGTCTCTGTGTTTTCATTTCTCCTCTCCTTACAGTTAAAGAGGCAAAAGCTTGATCTCCGTAAACTCTGAGGGTATCAGATGCAGCACATTCTAAACACACACAAACATACACGGATAACCTTCAAAGACCAGGCTGGCTCTCTCTCTCAAACAAACATGGATCAACATTCACACACGCTCAACAAACTCATTCAAAGAACACAGAATGTTCAAAGGATTTCAGCACCTTGATATCCAGGCAGGTTTTGAAAAATTAGTCTAAAAAAATTGTGTCTCCTCTAGGTTTTTCAGGACCTGGGTGTGTGTGTCCTGTCTGGGGCTTCAGAGGGGTATAACGTGTGTCTGTTTGCGTATGGACAGACAGGCTCAGGGAAAACATACACCATGATGGGTACTCCGGTGAGTAACAGTATTAGCATGAGAATGTTATCAAAGCTTTATTTCAACCTAAATATTATGCGTCTTCTTCATCTTTACAGGACTCCATTGGACTGACACCAAGGATCTGCCAAGTAAGTCATTGGCATTAAAGGGATAGTTCACACAAAAATTTGAATTCAGTCAGCGCTTACTCACCCTCATGTCATTCCAAACTCATAATTCCCTTCATCTTCAGAACACAATTTCTGTCCCTCTATTAAAAGTCCGTGCCAACTTACTTCAAAAAGTTTATTATGACATTTTAAAAGTAATCCATATTAATCAAGCTTTTAATCAATGCCTTCTAAAAAAATTGACATAGAAAATTGAAGATCAAACGTACCTTTTAATTATGACATATTTTGGCCAGCATTGCCACTTTTTACATTACCCATGGGGTTTTCTTTGAATGGTTTACAAAACAACCCTTTTTATCGTTTATTAAGGGTCTTTTTAGGTCTGAAGTGGAATCTGCAGATGGACAGAGCTGTAGAGTTGAAATAAGGTAAGAGGGAAACCCTCAGACACTTTCGCAACAGTACCAACAAACATATCCTGAGAATAAAGCAAGAAATATGCCTGTAAGCGAAATTAAATCACAACCTCTTGTTTTCCCTCTCAGTTTTTTAGAGATCTATAATGAGCGTGTCCGCGATCTGCTGAGAGGTGCGGAGCAGAAGAAGCCAGCACCCCTGAGGGTTCGAGAACACCCAGAGAAGGGGCCCTACGTGCAGGGTGAGTGCTCACATACAGCAAACTAAAAACTAAAAATGGCCTTTGAGCTGATTTGTTGTTGAAAGAACAAAAAAGTTAAGTCTGGTGAATCCCCTTCTGCTCAAACAAAGTCAAAATACCTCTTGTAACCCATACTTATGAAAACATGAGGAAAGTGTTCACTGTGTTATAACGATTAATGAATTGTCGTGTATTTGTATTAAAGAAAGGATTTTATACGTAAGTTATTCGTTCCTGACTTTTTGCATTTGTAACTCAGGGTTTGGTTTGATTAACTCGGTTCATTTAAATAAGTCTGAATGCTTTCCTGATGCACACCAAACAACCGAGACAAGATGGGTTTAGGTCCGCTTCCAAACAAACTTGACGGTTCAACCAAAATATGAATGCAGCATGGACCAAAAACATCAACGAGCCAAAAACATGACGTAATGTCAAGATGTGGCCCTTAAAAAGGACAGAATACTGATCTTTAGGTTTGGTCTTAAAAATGACAAAACGCCAAGAGAAAACCAAAAGAACCAAGAGAACTGGACTACAAGTGTGAACAAACCCTCAATTCCACCTACAGCTTGTGTTGAGAATAGTCAGCTTGTAGGACTGTTTCTGCTCCTCCTCTTTCTTTTGCTCTCTCTCTTTCTTCCTTCTTGTCCAGCATCCAGTTATTGTGTGTATTAGAAGAAAGCCCAGTGCAGCAAAGGAAGTGACCTCACTTCCATGTGGCTGCTATGAGCTGAGTAGAAAGTCATTGTGTACTGACCAGATGTCTTTCTCACACGTGTAAACACAATAACTCTAAAAAGTACTTGGATGTAATGGAAATTTGAAATGGTTGAATTCTCCTAGCATTAAATAGCAAAATATAAACTTTACTCATAACTATATTCACCTTTTTCTATTATGTTTACTGTTTTGCTAATTCCTGACAGATTAACCACCAGTTGGACAACCAGAAAGCGTCTAAATACTAAAATATATAAAATATAAATTTAAAATATAAAACCTAACGAATGCAAAAGCTAAACTCTGGCCCAATTACACTTTAAAACACTGTACATGTTTTAGATCCACAGTCCACTTTATATTGAGAGGTTTTAGCACCATCTCTTCCTGATTTTCTTTTACAGTAATCTGAGTGTCATTCTCAGGCAGGAAGAGAATATCTGTGACTCAAATTGTGGAAAGGATGGTGATGCTATTATGTGTTTATCATAGGTCTTTCTCAGCATGTGGTGACCGACTACAAACAAGCAGTGGATCTGCTTGAGGAGGGCATCGCTAACCGCATCACAGCTGCTACACATGTTCATGACGCTAGCAGTCGATCTCATGCCATCTTTACTATTCAGTACACACAGGTTTGAATCTCTGATCATGTCCATAGCATTTTAATATCTTCTGTTTGTATTAAAAAAAAATACAAACTGCATTAAACTAGTGTAGTTGTATGACTGGTTAAAGTACCTTCTTGCTTCACTATCCAAGTGGCAAATAATATTACATACTACATTACCATTCAAATTTTAGGGACAGTGAGTTTTTTTTTTTCTTTAAAGAAGCTGATACTTTTATAAAGCAAGGACGCATTACATTGATCAAAGGATTTCTATTTCTAATAGAAAGTAAACATAGACTTTAATAGAATTGAACTTTATATTCATCAAAGAATCCTGAAAAAATGTATCAACAAAAGATTATTAAGCAGTAAAACTGTTTTCAACATTGATAATATTAAGAAATGTTTCTTGAGCACCAAATCAGTATATTAGAATGATTTCTGAAGGATCATGTGACACTGACGACTAATGATGCTGAACATTAAGCTTTATCATCATCACAAATAAATAACATTTTAAAATGTATTCAAATTGAAAATAGTTATTTTAAATTGTAATAATATTTCAAAATATTTCTGTTTTCATGTAGTTTGATTAAACTACAAACTACAGCCTTGCTAAAGACGAGACTACTTTCAAAAACATAAAAAAAAAATCGAACAGAACCCCAATTTTGGAATGGCACAGGCCATTAATAAATCAAAAATTACAGGAGTATGTTTTACTATAAAATACTATTTCTGTTTTTCTACTTAAATGTCATGTTTATTTCAATGTATTATTTGCAGTTTATTTCTAATTATGTGTGTCTGTTACAGCTATTCTAAATAAAACTGCAGTTATAGTTATAGCAATTTCCTAGTGAAAATGGTTTCTACACCCATTTTTTTCAGTGTAGTGTATATTATAGTGAGAACATGTTTTCTTTTTATAGGCTATTCTAGAAAATAACCTTCCTTCAGAAATAGTGAGCAAGATCAACTTGGTGGACCTGGCTGGCAGGTTAGTGTCTTTGTTTGAACTTATCAATCATTTCTTTCAGGTGGTATAGATCCTGTAAAGTCACCATTTCTAATTTAGATCAGGGGTGTCCAAACTCGGTCCTGGAGGGGCACTGTCCTGCAAAGCTAAGCTCCAACTCGCCTCAAAACACCTGCCTGAAAGTTTCGAGTTTGCCTAGTAAAACCTTGATTAGCTGGTTCAGGTGATTTCAATTGGGGCTGGAGGAGCCGGGCTCTGCAGGACAGTGGCGCTCCAGGTGGAGCAGCATTGGACACTGTAGAATATAGCTTTTTACTGAACATAATAGAGAACCATGATATAGGACCAAGTTGCCCCCTAGTGGAGGATCTCTGGAAGGCAAGCATAATGTGTAGAGTAAAGTTCTTAAACTGACCCTTTTTGTGCCATGTCAGTGAACGAGCAGACCCTCAGTACTGCAGAGACAGAATAACAGAAGGAGCCAACATCAACAAATCTCTTGTCACCCTTGGCATTGTCATCTCAGCTCTTGGTAGGCACTGGCCTTCTTTACTTTTTCCATCCTTTTTTATCTTCCTTGTCATCACATTTCACTTGTTTCTCTAGCCCAAAACTCTCAGATGTTCAGCAGCAGTCAGAGCATTAACAGCGTGCTCAGTGAGGGTGAAGGGAGCACCGTGGGCAGCCAGTCCAGCTCTATGTCGGGTGGCGGGCGCAGACACTGTTTCATTCCCTACAGGGACTCTGTCCTCACCTGGCTTCTCAAAGACAGTCTGGGCGGCAACTCCAAAACCATCATGATTGCAAGTAAGTCGTTCAGAGTGAAAAACTGGTGTTTGTTGCAGTGGCGGAAGAATTGATTCTGAGATTAATTTTCCGCCAGCTGTCTCGCCATCCAGCAGCAGCTACAATGAGACTCTGAGCACCCTCCGCTATGCAGCTCATGCCAGGAACATCGTCAACAAGCCAAGGGTCAATGAGGTGTGTCCAAATGCATCCACATATCTGCAGAACATGTTTTTCTTGTGAGTTGAAGTTAAGAAAACTAAAAAAAACACTTGTTTTACCTCAGGACGCCAACGTGAGGTTGATCAGAGAACTGCGAGAGGAAATTGATCGTCTGAAGAGCATGCTGCTCAGCTTTGAAATGGTATCAGAAAGCGTCAGTGTTCTAGCAGGACACTTGGCATGCTTTTTTTATTGTATTTTTTCTCTATCACATATTTTAGTATTCATCTTTTGAAAGCGTAAACACTCAAAATTCATCCTGGGAAAACTATGAAAATTGGGCATTGCATTTCCATGGAACTTTTTTGCAGTTTAGAGTTCAAATTATCATGTAGTGTCTTCTTTAAAAAACAGACCAACTTGTCAAGCCATATAGAACATATTTTAGATTTACTAATGAGCTATATGGAGTGAGAATTTGAACAAATGAGATTTCACTGTCCAAATTTCACATCAACAATAAAAGAAACTTCTTGCCCTGTGCTCTTTGCAGTGATGTTAGCCAAATTTCTATATTCATATGACAGAAGTTGCTGACTGATAATTGTCTTTTCCGTCCACAGCAGAGGAACCCCAGTCCATCTCTCAGTGATGAGAGAGAAGGCAGCTTGTCTGATATAGTCCTGCAGAATGAACTGAAGGTTAGTTCACCTCCTTAAAACACTGGAGTCTGATATTAATTCTGAGCTCTTCCTATAGGAGCTATACTGTTTCTTATATAAGTATCTTACTATACTATAAGCCATAGCTTATCACGGGGCGATAAGATTAAAATGTTTTTGAAAGTTTCTTATGCTCACCAAGGCTATTGTGTATATCAAATTGAGACTTTATACTCTCTTGCATAATTTTGATTATTTCTCATAATTTCTGTAATATCAGTGTCACTTTAAAGTTTGTAATTTCGACCATTTCATGAAAATGCAACTTTATATCTCGCAGTGTACCTTTACATCTCTTTATTGCGATGATTTCTCTTAATTGTGTGTATATCTCCCAAGTCTTTTATATAAATATATATTAAAATGTCCCATATTTTGTTCCTGAGATGGCACAGTTGAATTTTCAGCAGCCAGTACTTTATCTTAAACTATCTTCAATGTCACATGATCCTTCAGAAATCATTTTAATATGCTGCTCATGATGTTGAAAACAGTTGTGCTGCTAATTCTTCTGTGGAAACTGAAACTGTTTTTTAAGATTAAATTATTTATTTGAAAGAAAAATATTTTGTACAATTATAAATGTCTTTACTGTAATTTTGATCCATTTAATGCATTATAAAGGTATTTATTTTTAAACAATTTTTTTTTTAAATCTGACTTTGAAACAGTAGTGTACTTTTATAAGCCATTCTGTGACATCTTTGTCTCCCTAGGAAGATTCACTTTTGTTTCCTATAGAATTCAGTTTATCATTAGCATTCTTGTGTGTGTGTGTGTGTGTGTGTGTGTGTGTGTGTATGTACACATCTCCCCACAAAGATGGCAATATCCAAAAGTCCCCATAAAACATGGAATCGTGTGTGTGTGTGTGTGTGTTATCCAGTTGTCTTTTCACTTGCTTATTTTCATAGTCTCTAATGTTTGCTCTGCAGGTGGAGCAGCTGACTAAAGACTGGTCGGACAGTTGGCATGATAAGCGAGCCCTGTTGGAGCGCTACCGTGTGGACATTAACCAGGACAGGGCAGGAGTTCTCATCCACTCGCTTCTGCCCCACCTCATTGCTATAGAGCCAGACGTCCTCAGCACAGGCGTCACCATCTACCACCTTCGGGTAGAATTATGCAGCTTGTTATACGTTGCATTTTCATGTCACATCCATAAAGCCTTCAGCCTTTTCTCTACAAAATTCTTCACTCTTTTGGGTCATTAACCAATGATTCTTTCTCTTTTCCCTCCAATAGATTCTCCCTTCATCTTTATTTCTCTTCTGTCTTTTCTTCTCTTGTTCTATGTGCAAAAATCTTGAGATTCTTCTCACAGGAAGGTAAAACAGCCCAAAGCTTTTGCCATGTGGTCCAGATATTCACCCTCTTCTTTTCACTTTCCTTCTTTCGTACTTTAGTGTGATTTGTGCTGGAACATTTTAGTGAGCTCAGTGGTGGATGTAAATCTGTGCTAAGAGGTTATTCCTGATAGCCTGTAAAAGACTCAAGACTGCAATTTCAGCAGTTTCCTTGCTGTAAAAGCTAAATCCACCTGGGAATGATTGTGCACCCTTGAATCCAGGCTTATATAAGCTGGTATTTTATCCTTCATAAACAGTAGACATATTCCTTGCTAGGCTTTGAGGTGTGAAAGAAACAAAATTTAAGAAATGGAAGAAGAAAGTGCCATGCACTAAATGCTCACATTGACTACTTTTAATGTTTGTTTAATTTTGGTGCTATAGGAAGGAGTGACAAGAATTGGGCCTAGGGGCGACAGTCTGGAAGAGCCTCACATAGGTATATCATATTCATCTCAAAATATTTGAGTACTACAGTCTGTTTACAATGTTGTCTATAAGCCTACGTTTAGCTTTTTACCTGTGGCGACTGTATTAAGGCTTCGAAATTGATTTGTGAAGATTATTATGATGAAGAACTTCATAGAATTATATACTTTGTTGGTCAATAAACTAAAGTGCAATAAATCAAAGGCCAATGGAAAAATGCTTTTTTTTTGTTGATGAGGGAGCCAGAGTGATGCAAACTTCTGGGTTGGCCTACAAAAATATGTCATCACTGAATTGCTTTATATAGGTGTAAATAGGATCCAATGTGTCTTGTGGGCCGATCACTCAAACCACTTTCGAAAGTGGTCAAGAATGCATATTTAGCCCCATCACAATTGTAGCATAATGTGTTCTGATTTTACATGTTTGACGTGCAAATATAATTGTTTGAAGTGGACAGCAGTGATTAATGTGCACCTCAAACCCTTAGTTTTGCCTGAAGGTTCCTCCTGTGAGATCGAAAATAAAAGTGGGGTGGTGACCCTGAAGCCAGTCTCAAGGAATATCTGCATAGTCAATGAAAGAGAAATCACAGAGCCCTGCAGACTTGCACAAGGTAAATACAATTTGCGGAAAGCAACCCTTCATAGATATCTCATGTACAAAAAAAAGAATGTATTTACAATACTTACTGTGAGTATCCTGATGTATTATTGTGCATCTCTCTTTCCCCTTAGGTGCAATAATTACCTTAGGAGGACGCCATAAGTTTAGGTTCAACCATCCTGCAGAGGCAGCTGTTCTGAGGGAGAGGAGACGGGTACAGTCCATGCTTTGTAATGCATATATCCACTAAAAATGACCTTGAGATAAGAGGGATAAAAGTACATGCAGTGCTTGACTTTTGACATACAGGAACCACTGAAGTTTGTTCTTGCGTGTGGCTCAAGCACATTTGAGTTTCCACAAGAACTAGTGGGGTTTGTTGTTGCAAGTTGTATGCTCGACATGAATAAAAGGTTAAAATAAATATGTTCATTACATAAAGTGATCATGTCTCCAGAAGACTTGGATTAAACTGCTCTATTCAAATTCAAAAGATATTTTATGGTGTCTTTTGTACTTTTAGATGTGAAAAATTATGTTAAAAAAATTAGATGAAATAAAAAATATTTTAATTTAAGCACTGTTCTAATAAATAATAAACTAATAATAAAGTCTAAAAGTCTAATTAATTAATTAATTAACTAATACTAAATTTAGTCCTGACATTTGCTTGAATATTCATCTTTGCAGACCAGTGAAGGAGGTTTGGTCTACAGCTCTACAGAGCTTAACCTACCCAGTTCTGACATCAGGTAAATATTTTTTGTTCATTCAAAAGCAATACATTTTATTGTACTAGTTCAGGATGTTTCTAAGTGTTCAAATGGTAATGAGCCCTCTGGAGAAAATATTGTTTATAGAGTTGACATGGTGTTGCCTGGTTACTACAGGGAGTATGTAGACAACAAAAGAAATGAGAAGGAAAAAATGGAAGTAAATTAGTCTTAGGTTAAAAGGGTTTCAGCTCCGTCCTTTTCTGGTTGACTTGTGCATCATCCCTAGAGTTTGCGTTTTTGTGTGCTCAGGGTTGCAGGAGCGAGTTGTCATGAAAATGACAATGGGACAGCACCCAGACAGCGACTAGAGGAGCAGCAGTGGTACATAGAGTGTCTACGAGAGGAGATTCAGATGGAACAGAAAAGAGCGGAAAGAGATCTGGAAAGAGAGCAGGCACGTCTCCGACAGCAGCACACTGAGAGTGAGTACGGAAAACATTGTGCTTGAATGCTGGATTCAATGCTGAATTGCACTTTTATTATAAGAAACTTTACTGCTATTTTTTATAGCTTTCAGAATTGAACTGTCGAACTGAAATATGTTCTTCAGTACAGAACTTTATTTCACTTTAAACCTAGGTGTTTAAGTAATGGATCAAGACATTTTACAAACTTTGTGTTGAGAAATAAATTGTAAATTGATTTTGACACCATATAAACAATTCACACAGCCCTAGTCAAATATTAAAGCAAATTAACTTTGAATGCCTGACAGAAACTAAGAAATTGTCCTTTTAAATTGTTATTTCTATTATAAACCTTGAACTTCTCTTAATTCTGGTTTCTTTTGCACCTAAAGTCAAGCAGTGGATCTTGAAAGAAAAGCAACGGCTTGCAGCCCACAGGGAACAGGGAACACTGGAGTCAGGGGTTCAGACAGATCTCATACTTCCAATTAGTTTATCAAGTCAGGAGACTGAGAAGAAAGACAGTGCTGAAACAGTGCCGCCATCACTCCTAATTGGTGACAGGAAAAAGGTGGTACAGGAGGAACTGCTGAAACACCATGCGCTGCGCAGAGCTGAGAACCGTGTTCGACGCAAAAGGTTACGTTACCAACTGGAGAAGATTGCCCGAAAGCGCCATCTGTTGGAGGCTAAGCGAGAGCTGCAGAGGATGGAAAATGAACTTCTACAAAGAGGTGATGAAGCCTTGTCTCCAGAACTGGGGTTACCCTCAAAATTCAGGGGACGTCCAATGACTTTACGAAGGCATTCCTTTTCTGCTGATCTGCTGTCCCGATTGTATCCCCAACACACTCCCATTTTTAGGTAGGTGTAAACCATGTAAATAACTAACATTGGGTCTCATTCACTAAACGTGCATACACACATACATTTGTGTATGAAATCTGCATACAAACATTAAGGAAAATATACCTCTAAGGAAAGCTTGTGTTGAAAGACCTTATATGGAGATGGTTGAGCATGTTTTATGCAAATTACTAACCTTGTGCACGTAGTTGCTCATTTATAATGCTTCACTTATTTAATAAACGTTTAAATATTAGAACAAGGTTAAGAACAAATTCAAAGGCATGCTGTGAATAAGACAAAAAATCTGTTCCATTTTTTGTGAATGAGACCCCCGTGCACCATTTTTTTAAATTTTTTTTTAGTTTAACTGGTTTAAAGAAGGAAGTAGTACATTTTAACGAACAAGGTTTTATTCATGTAAAGATAACATTTCATTTAAAATAATCACTATCATTACACCAAGAACAGTATATTTTGTTTTTACTTCAAAAATTTCTTTTTCTTTTTCTCCTAACAGCCAGTTCCTTAAAAGGAATAGATCTTCTGAGTCTACAGCATCTATAACTGGCTTTGCTTTTCCCACTAAATGGGAATCTGATGAATGTCTCCAAGATCAAAAGATCAGAAGGCGTTCAAACACAATGCCTTCAAGATATGACCAAGTATCCTCAAGTTGGGCTAGTTTCTCAGACAGCTTCAAAAGCCCTTTAAAAGATGCAAATTTAACGGAAGTGAAAAATACAAAAACTGATTCTTCTAGGTTGTTCAAGAAAAGCACAAGTGACCAAGACAAGCATTTTCTGGATTCAAACACCAAAGGCAATAGAAAAGTATTACCTATAATAAAACAGAACACTACTGTTAAGGGAACTAAAAGTCTATCTCAAGGTGGAAATAAAGGTTTAGAGACCATCCGTAAGGTTTTTTCACACTCCGTTGGTTCTGGGTTCAGAACTGCCTTGGCAAAAGTTTTCCGCAAGCCACCATCAGGCTTAAGGGGAAATAAAAGTGTGAAATCTGTGAACAAAGCGATGTGTCAATTTAATGACAAGTCAAACAAAAATAAGTCTGTGAAAGACTTTGAGAAAAAACAGGAACAGTGTCCTATCAAATCAACAATGTCTTATGAAAGTTTGGAGCAGCTTAGCTCACTAAAATATAAGCCATCGAGGCACTGGCATAGTGCAGAAGTTCTGACGAGTACCAAGCAATGTGTTGCAGTGCAAAAAGAAGCAGCTGGGTGGGTGGAACAAGGTGGTGAAGAGGATCCTAATGGTTCTTCAGATTGTGATAGTATTTTCTCATTGGATTCGCTGTCATCAGCTTATGCTACTGCTTTGTCTGAGCAGCTTCAGCAAGAGGAATACGATTCCAGTGAAGCTGACAGTGAAGACAGTCAGATGTCTCGAGATTCTCTTGTTATGGAGAAAAGCGGAAAGCATGTAACTGCCAGACCAGTGCTCAAGTTTAAAAAAGGTCCAAGTCACTTTACCTCCCATCTATTACTGTCACCGTGCAGCTCTCAGTCAATTGGCAATAAAGAGGAGATGGAAATATCCAAAGATGTACCTGCAGAGGTTTTCTGGAGCCTAAATGGTAGTCAAAAGTTGAAAACGAAGAATGGTCAAGGCTGTCTAGCATCTGTATCTAGACCCTGTAGCGGTGCAAGTATCAGAGAAACAGAGAATTCACTTGCTCTTACTGATGCTTGGTCATCCACTGATGCAGCAGACAGTCCCAGAATCACCAGGGCTTCAGGACACTTGCTCAGACAGGATCCACACACACAGAACATCATATGCCAAAGTTCTACTAGTCTGGATCTGTCAGACAACACGAATATCTCAGAAACCCAGAGCTCACCTCGCTCTGACTCCACTCAGGATGAAAATGCGACATTTGAAGAACAAAATGACACGTCCTTTGAGAATACCTTGTTGTTTGATAGCCAGAAGAGTAATCCTTGTTTTATAGCTTTAGGGCAGGAGATGAATTTTAAGGAGCTGATTACTAATGCAGAGCCATGTACAACTCAAACAGTCTGTGACTCTATAGATATCAATCCAGATGGGGTAGCATACACAATTATACCAGCCACTGAATATGAACCACTGAATCCCATTGTGACTGAAGTATTGCTGACCAATTCTTCTTCCAAAGATGGTGACATCTCAACAGATGCTAGAATTTTAAAGGTCTTCCCAGTTAACTTGAGTAGGAAAGATTCACATATTGCTGAGGAGAACCCATCATCATACCCAATGTACCCTGAGGATTCTTCTCTGAAGTCAAACGTAGACCTAACAACTGGTTATCAGGTTTCAACATACACCAATGCTGGAGATCCAGAAGTAAATAACTCAAAAGCAGCACAGATTCTAAATGAACCACACATCAATGTAAGCAATGACCATGGCGAAACCACTGGACAGTACGATAAAGAAATTAATTGTTTCTACACAAAACAGTGCACTGAAATGGCTTACATAAAAGATGCTTTGACAATCGAACAATCAGAAAAGCATGATGAAGAAGTTAATAGTCTTGGCATAAATGGTGAACATTTCTGTGCGCAGTTGGGGAATGAGTCGGTCACTGAAACATGCAAAATGAAAGACTCTCAAAAAGGCTGTGTGGGAAATATGAAGGTATCAAAGAAAAAATATGATAATTCAGATACTGAGACAGCACTCTCAAATACTGACCAGGAACAATTTGTTTGTTCAACTATCAACAGAGAATCAGTAAACAAATTGTCTGTTTTGGAAAATTTGCTCAGTAAGATGGAAAACTCTGATCAAGAGCTTAAGGAAATGGAAAGTGCATCACCAACCAGCGATGGTCACAAGGTTTTAATCAGCAAAGATCACATCAATAAATTTAAAGATGACTGCAGTACATACAATAGTGATTTGACACAAACCAACTGTACTAGCCTGAAATCCTCTAGGAGTCCTGAGATTAAAAACATCAATGACAACAGCAAAGAGGATACAAAAGATGCAATTCAGATTATCGAGAGAAGGACATTTAATAACAGATATTTTCAAATGAGCAACTCAGCAATTAATGATAAAATATCAGAGGTGGTGAAAGAGCACTTTAATATGTCTCTGAGAGAATGCTATGGTGAAGATCATGAGTTGGACACAAAGAAAGAAAACCCTTTTGCTAAACTGGACGATTTCAAGTCCAAGTCAAACAACCATGAATTTGATTACAAAAGTACTCATGATGGACATGGTGAAAATAGTCATTCCCAGCCTTTCTCATGTATGGATAAATCAGAGAATCCTACAGACAACACTACTGTGCACATGGAGAATGGAACCGAATCAAGACATTATTTGACTAGGAGTAGAAACTCTAATGGCACAGAAGAGTTTGTTTGCAAGACGGAGAGGAAAGTTGAACAAGAAAGTCCAAAATGTGTATATATTAACGATAACATGGAGTCAGTACCATACTGCACTATAGAGGCACAGAGCACAGATAGAGTAAATTCAACTGAATCAATGTTGCCTTGTGTTAAAGAAACAATTATTGGGATGAATACATCAAGGGAGAACATTATTGTATGCACCCAACTAAGAAAGGATTATATTGATGCTTCAAAACCTGTTCAAAAGAAACATTGCACCAGTCAAGAGATTATGAAGGATGGCAGAGTCACAGTATTAAAAACAACCTGGATGAATGCACAAGCTACTCCATCTCTTATGCTGGCAAATGGGATAGAAGTCCAGAAAGTTAATCAGTGCACATACCAGAATGCACAGATTGTTAACAATGAAACAAAACCAAATGAAAGTGGTCCGACCTCAATGGAAATACGCAAATTTGATAATAAACCACTACCAGATGGACATTCAAGACTTTTGAATGAAACCAAATGTTCGCCAAGTGAAAAATGTTTTATGAAGATCTCAACTCCTGTTATGTCCAGTCAATGCAACATTCCTCAGATGTCATTGCCTACCGAAGAAACAGTACAACATACAGTCTCAGGTTTACACTCTGGCGATATGGTTGATGCATGTCAGCAAACCACTGAAGACAGTACTACAATGTCACCTAATTCAGAGGTACAAAACAAAACTTGTTCACATAATTCTACAACATCAAGTGTGGAACATTACCACTCGGCAGTGGATGACGATTACACTGCTCCTGAAGACCGACCTTTAAGCAAGCTAGCATTTTATGAATTTGTTCCAGGAAACCTTGGAAAATATCATGGTTGTGTAAGCCAAGAAAAAAATTGTTCTAAACATTCCTTGGAAAACATTACCACTCCTATCAGGAATAGTAGTGATAAAGACAGAGTCAAATCTGAGGAGCACATACCTAACAGTTACTCTGAAGATTTAAGAAAAGATGGTCCAATTTCAGATTTACGCCATCAGGCATCACAAAGACCAAAAATGCACAATGTGCTTAAAACCTGTAATACTGAAAAAGCTGACAAGGATCTACAATCAGTGAATCAGTCCATCTGCACAAGTAATGATTTGAAATTTGTGATTAAATCTCGCTATAATGATAGTTACAACAAAGGAACTCAAAGTTTGGATAACCAACCAATGACAAATCAAGACCCATATATGTCTAAAAATCCCCAATCATGTGACCAGTCAACTTCTATACAAAGAAGGGAGTCTGATAAGTCTGTGACCAACCCCTCATCAATTGTTGAGGTATGTCACAGCACAAAACAAACTCTTTGCAGTCAAAACACAAAGGAATGTTATACCATATGTAAATCTACAGACCGAGATAGAGGAGAAAATTGCACAGCAGCAGATGCTACAAAACATTTTGTTGGCAATGGTAATGATGATAGACGGAAAGGAAAGCAAAAGCGATGCAGAAGGGCCCACTTTATGGCACCTCCAAGTTCATCTACTGATTCAACACCTGATTTATCCTCAGATGAGAGTATCACATCTAAAAGTCATGTTTTTCATACCAAACCTTCTTCATGGACAAACCTGCTTGCTAACAGACAAAATGTCCTTGGCAAACCCGAAAAGCCTCCATTTGACGAAAGCATTCATTTACCGTCAGCAATTAGTTCAAGTTTGTTAGAAGCACAACCAAAAAAGAGAGAGACCCAGCAGCATATCACAGGTATTACACCCTCTGTGTTTGGAATTGCCATACGTGGGGAAATGGAGATTGAGACAACTGCATGTCAACAAGAGCATTGTTCCGCTGAAGAAATGCAAAAGACAGAGATGATTAAATCAAAGGGTGATAGAGACATTACTTTAAAAAATATTGCTCCTTCAGAAGATATTTTGGAGGTTTGTATAAAAGACCATGCACATCCATTTGACGAGACTCAAACACATACAAGAGATTCTGCCATGCATTTTGCTTCAAGTGATATTAACCCATTTATTCACACAAGAACGACTATAGGGGTGAACACAGCAGTCCAAAAAAAGCAGGTCTTTGGAAGTGCTGCAAATATATCCTGCAAACACTCTCCACTCGGTAGTTCCAACAAGAATATGACCAGGTGCTGTAGTGTAGACAATGGCCTAAATATTCAGGACTCACCTTTTAGTTCCCATTTGAGCTCTTATGTAAATCATAAAGGGCTTTCTAGCACACTGAGTGGTAATGGATGTTCTAGAGATCAGATTTCTTCTGAGCCTCTGCTGAAGGGCGATTCTTATTCCTCTGGTTTAAATAAGCAGACCCTAACTGTTTTGAAATGTGACTCTTACAGTGGTGCCTCAGAGGAGTTACACGACAGTTCAGGTCAAGTTGATGAAATAGTACTGGCCTACTCCTCTGAGCATGAATCTCAGGAACAGCCGAGTCCAAGCAGGTGTGATCATGGCACACAGACCATTGAGGTTAATAAGGACCTTAAAAGAAAGAGCCGTCACAGAAGAAGCAGCACCCAGACGCCAGTGTCCAAACCGGGGAACGGTGCCCCAACCACATGGGCCAGTCTACAGAACATGTCTGAACATCTCTCTGACCTGATACACAACACCTCTGATCTTCTGGGGAACATACAGTGTATGCGAACAGGGGAAAGGCCACCAAAATATGACCATCCTAAACACTGTTTCAAGGATTCTACTGTGCATTCTGGCAGTAACCACAAGATGAACAGTTGTACACAAACTTCATTGGATATTGGGGTCCAGACAGAGAATGCTCCAGTGTCAAAGACTGCTACGGCCCATGAAGTAAATGTTATTGTCAAAGTGATTGGCTCAGATATTTGTAATGTGCCCCAGTTAGATGGTGATGCCAAGATCTTGAAAAATAATTGTGAAAGTGAACAAGCCTTTGAAAGGATTAAAAGCCTGCCCGATTTACGCCCCAAAGGCTCGAAAGTAACTGACAGTCAAATTTTTCAGATCCCTCCCCAAAATGTTCTTTCATTAGAGTCTATTGTGCCGAAACAGGATTTCTCCACGTTTGAAGCATTCGAAGGCAACACTGTAGACCATTCCTGTAAGAAGAAATGCTCACATATGAAGCAAAACGAGTACCTGACTTATCACAGAAATGTAGACCAGAGGAATTGCTTTAATAAACAAATTATGCTCATGGATCGTGCATGCTCTCCTATCCTTACAGTCAAGGCTGCCAGGTACACCCAGAATAGACTAATAAAAACCACCCATGGCTTAACAAACCATAAGACAACCGAGGCACAGCATATCACAGAGAAACAATGTTCAAATGTATACAACATGCAATTTAAAGGTCAGAAAATGTCTAACGATGAGAATACAGTACTAGCTCAGGAGAACCTTCACAGTAAACATGCAAAAACAATATCTACATCAGTATCATCTTTGACCTTTGAAAACCTGAGTGACCTTAGTTGTTCAAATCTGGATGGATCTGATGACTACTCAAATAGAGTCGATCCACACAGCAAATATAGGAAAAATGAGAGAAATGAATACTCTCATGAAGTTGACGCCAGGGTAATAAGCCAACCCACTATTAACTGTTCTCCATCTCACATACAAAGAATCACCCTCTCCCCTCCAAGTACCATTGATGTCCAACTTGCATCTTCCTCAGTCCAAGTTAGACCGTCCAAAATGGAGACTTCAGAAAGCCCTTATTTGTCAACCGTGAACAGCCAGTTGAGTCACAGATCTTCTGAGTATATAATAAAGAATTGGGATAATTCGAATCAAAGTACTATGCAACAGCAGGAAGATGATGTGATGTCTTTGGTGCCAAGCGATTGCAACACAGATGTTTTAGTCAGCATCAATCCTCTGGCAGAGACCAGCATGCTCAAAGAATATCAATGGATCCCTGATGGTCTCCCCATGCACAACAAATTTAGTAACTGGTCTGGCATTAACCATCAGCCACCATCAATGCTTAGTAAAATAAACAGACCAACTGGACGTCACTTCACAAGGCTTAGTCACCGGAAGCCAATGGAGTCACAAAGCCCTAGTTCTATCTATAGACCAGAGCCATCAGAGAAAGCGGACAGAAGAACACAAGAAATTGAGAAGCTCAGGAAAGAACGTGAACGGGTTTTAGCATCTGTACATCTGGATCTGAGTCCTCATCAGCTGACTGTTGAACTCAATGAGGCCAGGCTGCACTATGGCCAAGGGGAAACAGACACTCTGCTTAAAATGCTCAAGTCTGGTTCAAAAGAAGTCGCTTCATCCTGTAACAAACAGGAGCTCCTTAACAGGTATATATAATCTGTAATGTAGTTAAATATTGCATAGTTCTGCATGTTCTTTAGATTTATTCTAATCTTTGAGAGTTGACATTTAGGGTGCTTTCACACTAGCACTTTTGCCAAGTACCTGAGTTTGTTTTCCGTCTCCTAATTGTCCGTTGTGTTGCATAGTCATGAATTAACACAGTAAAACAAAACAAAAATACAGTGTGAACACATTCCAGTGGGGGCAGAGGGAAAGTGGAACAATCAAGCTCTGGTTTGGACCAACTAAGCAATTGAACCAAGTGTGAAAGCACCCTTAGTTTACAGAGCTGGTTATTCATGGAATTCTATTCTGTCATTAGGCATAGGAAGAGCATTGAAAGTTTGAGAAAAGAGAGAGAAGCCCGTCTCCAGATCTGTCGTCGTGCTCGGAGTCTCAGTCCCAGTAAGCATCAGATCCCTATAAATCATGAGATGGAGCAATCACAAAGAATTTCAGACCTTCCTAGCCGACGCCGGGAATATCTGCAGCAGCTCAGACAAGAGATTGTCGAAACCAGCAGGTGAATTGGAAATGCATTAAACAATTACAATTAAACTTTGTGGTAATATTCTATAGTTCAATATACTAAACCAGTTGTTCTCCCTCAGAGTCCCTGAACGACCTAGACGGGAGGGTCATTGTCCATCTGACATTGAGCTTCTTTTGCGTGACTATAGCCGAGCCCGCGAGGAGGCAAGAGCAGAGATTGCTCGTGCACGAGATCGACTCCGTGAGAGGGCCGAACAAGAGAAGAGACGACTACAGCAACAAGCTCTCTCGCTGGCAGTCAAGGTCGGTGACACTTGGTCATTCTTAATTCTTATAAAGTATCCCTTTGCTAATTTTAAAATCGTTTCATATTTTCTTTCCTTCTCTCTCTATGTCTTCCGTAGGATGACCTGCTGTTTCGCACACGCATCAGCAACAGTACTTTATGTAGTGGTTCAAACCTGAGTCTTTCCTCAGGGCCCACTTCAGGGTATAACAGTAGCAATGCGGCCATACTGAAAGACATTACCTCACCATTAATACAGGTAAGGCACCACACTAAAAAGTGTGATGCCATGTTAGTTTCATTTAGAAAGCTATTTTTCAAGCTAATCACCTCATTCCTCAGGTAAATGGAGCCTCAGAATTCAAAGCAAGGACTCGACCTCCTATGATTCCGTTGCAGACATCAAAAGCTCAGCGTAGATGGCTGTCAGTCCAGGGTGAGCAATAACCCATAAACAATTGGAAACCCAAGGGCTATGCGTCAAATTCACTTCATTAATCATATCCACTATTCTCTGCAGATGTCAGCCTGGAGACTGGATATGAGCCTGAGTCTTCCTCCACTCCATCATCTCCCTGTGCTCGACAACGCACTCTCTCCTTTGGCTCTCCCTCGTCTATATCAACTTCGTATCAGGATATTGCAGACTGCACTCTTGCCAGTGCTATTTCAGAAGTATGCTACTTCAACTTGCGTTTCAAAATATGCAAGAGCATGTCAATGTGAAATACTTCATGGACTTGCTTGTCTATTTTAGGTATATTTGGCATCTGGAGGTAATGCAAGCAATCTGCTGGCGGGAAAAGCAGCTTCTGGCTGGAGGTAAAATAATATGCATATTGTGCACGGATAACCCTTTTAGATGGATTCCATCCTCATGTTCTATTTCTCACCAGGCATCAAGGCGTGGAGAGAGGTGTTCAAGTCTTTCACAAGGCTACTTCCAGACCTTCAGCTCATGGGTTTCTTGGAGCAGTAGAGCTTGAGAGACCTTTGACTAGTCTGTGGTGTTTAGTTCGAGATCACTCAAAGACTCACCTCTACCACGAGTCTATTAAATCTGCCTGGACACGACCACTAGACGAATGCACACAACTAGGTAAATCCCAGTGTACACGGTCCGATTTTGCCAACTTAGACACATTTCTGGGATCTTTGCAGTGGTATTCAAATGGCGGACTGCGGTCCAGTTTGGACCTCAGCTTGGTTCCATCTGGACGCATCTAGACGCATCCTGGCGGCAGCAAATCTAATCTGCCCGCGAGTGTCGTCTAGCAACTCTCAATACCCATCTGAGCTGTATTCGCCTAACTCTTGCCGGACCAATCACATCGTGTATAGAGTCGGTGGGCGGAGCCATAATGATGACGCCCTTCAAGCCCTTTCCGGTCCATGTACATTGCTTCTCTCTTCCGCTAGAGACGTAAAGCACCATATTAAGAGCTGCAGATGATGCGGTTATTTTAATAACAGTAGCAGAAACAGTGAACTTTTAATCAGCATATTAAGAGCATTTCACAATAATGTTATCATTTAGAAAATGATTTAGAGAAAAAGGCAAGACAACATTTTGTGAATTTACTAGTCAACTCTTTTGCGCTCATGATGAAAGTTTTATTATTAGATTAAATACATTGTTTTTTTTGTGTAGTTTTTTACTTTGAGCAAAATATACAACTGGCCCATACTTTTCTTAAGAGATAAACCCTGCACCGTGTATATTTTCAGTATGTTTTCTCATGTTTTCTCAGGCCTTCTATGTGCTGATATCACTGCTTTAGCTCTCGGGCCCCAAGATTCTCATCTTTGATGAATATTTTAAGTGTCAAGTATTTTGTCTTTTACAAAGTACTACTGCTGCCCCGATAGAAACGCATAACTGTTCCAAAAACGTTCCGGACCTCCACTGGGAAGAAAATATTGAGACCGGACCATAACCAATGGGGGATTATTTGTATGGGGAATTGGATGTATAGGGAATTAGTGATGAATCTTAGACTGACACAGTTCTAGCAAGAAAATTTGAATCACACTCCCAACAACGTGACTGCTCTTACAGCTCATGTGCACTGAGGAACCGTTAAGACTGATGAATTTTTAACACATTGTTTTGTTTGGATTGCAATGTTTTCTGAGTGTGGACACCAAGCCACTTTGTTCAAATAAAATTTTGCCTGTACGTGATTAGATTCACTGTTTTGAATTATCACCTTCAGCTTGAGAACACAAGTACAGAACGACTCGTCCTGTCTACGATACCTGTGACTTCTGAATCTGTCTTGTCTCTTTGAGATCACATCATAAAGTCTGTCTTTACATTATCTTAAAGAATTAAAAAATATCATACAGTGAACAGCAGGCTAAATAGGTAAGAGAGGTAATGACTATAATTTACCTTAGCTAAATGTACCTGTACTGATTATATTGCTTTGTCTCTATCTTTCTCTTCAAACAGTCTATTTGTTAACGGACATATCCAACTGCCAGCTTAAACAGCCGCGGGACTTCTGCTGCCTCAGTACAGAATCTAAACAGGTGTTCTATGTACTCTTTTCTGTGATTGGCTTTATCCAAAAGTACCATACCTTAATCACTCATTCATTTTGATCTATGTTCTTTCCCTTAGGATGATATGTGGGTGCTGGCCATGCAGTCTGTATTTGAGGAAACAATGCCACGTCCCAGTGTGGATACTATCCGTGGCGAGATGCTACCCAGCGCGTGGATCCTTCAACCCAGCCAGCGTAATGGTCGAGAGGTTGTCACGGTCATCTACTTGTTACAAGTAAGCTCGTTTACCCTTCTGTCCTTTCCCGCATCATTGTGAATGCTTAACGGGAAAGTTCACCAAAAGATCAAAATTCTTAGCCTGACGTGGTCATACTCAGTTCTAGTCAGAATATGAGTCTGAAACCGCTCCATTGGGCTGTGATTATGAGGTGTGTTTCAACCGAACCAGGAAAGACATCAATTGGATAGACCTTTGTAGGTCTATCCAATTGATGTCTTTCCTGGTTCGGTTGAAACATGCCTCATAATCACAGCCTAATGGAGCAAACCAATCAGAGCAACGAAGCGACGCATTGTCAAATGTCAACAGACAGAGCTCAACTGCACTGTGTTGCCAAGTCCGCATTTTTTTCCGGGGTTGTTTTCAATGTCCAAGGGTTGAAGCGACTATTATGTGATATATAGACCCATGAGTGCGAATTTTAGCAGGCAACCTTGCCAAAATAACACACATTTTACCCCCCAAACACCATTTTTCCCCCGGAGAAGCCCCAGCTATTGTTTAGGGCTAGTAGTTGGCGGATTTTGTTGTAAAATCTTGGCAACCCTGTCTGCACACGCGCTGGAATAAACGATCTTTGCCGTGTTGTAAAAAAATAAAATGATTTATTGATACACAGAGTACTTACCCAACATGATCATCACCTTTGAGAGAAATTATGAAGTTGAATGCATATACAAACAAGCTCTCCGTTTAGGATTCGAGTAAATATAATCCAAGCTCCTTTGATGACGTGCATGATTACGTTACTGTTTATCATCTGTCCGTCATCGTCTAAAGCCCGCCCTGATGATTTCATTGGTCCGAACAGTTTCTATTCAGAGATAATTACTCCTCTATGGAGCAATGCCAGACCGAACTGCCTGACCTAAAAATGTTGTGGGCGGGGCTAAGTTCGGCTGGCATCCAGGCTACAAAATTCTGCCATTTACTCACCCTCAATTTTTTTCTCTTTTTGCTAATCACAAAAGAATATATTTTGAAGAATAACCAAACAGTTGATGGGCCCCATTGATTTCCCATTGATATTCTTCAAAATATCTTCCAGCTTAATAAGTGAGTAAATGATGACAGAATATTCATTTTTGGTTGAACTATCCCTTTTACGCTGACATTATCTGAGATGGTAAATAATGACTTGTTAATCATTCTCTATAGGTAGATTTGGGAAGCCCATCCTTGGATCCTAGACTGCTGAATACAGTATCTAGGAAGCAAGCAGCTGTCATAGCAGACCTCGATTCTTTCTTTTCTTTGTGACACGTAACAACAAGCACTTACTCTAAAACCCTGAAGGATTTTGCTAAGATTTGCACCTCATGTTTGTGCTCTTTACTTGATTCTTTTCCACGTAGCACTGATGGTATGATTTATATTGTGTAACAAATTTATCTTGCCACTTTATTTTTTTGTTATTAGGAATCTCTTTGGGGTGCCCCCATGTGCCAAAGTATCGTTTATTGTAAAACAGGTTGTAATACTTTGATTGATCAAAGTAAAGACCCAAAGCTATTTTTTATTTGATGTATATATTTATCACTTAATTATAATTTTATATTGATTACACTATGCATAGCTCTACTTATTGTAAGAAGGGATATTCATATCAAAACAATCCACTGTATTAAAGCATTCCTTAAAGAGATGGTTCACCCAAAAATGAAAATTCTGTCATCATTTACTCACACTCAACTTGTATGAGTTTCTTTGTTCTGCTGATCACAAAAGAAGATATTTTGAAGAATGTTTGTAAAAAAGAAGATAGAGCAAGCATTGACTACCATAGTATTTTTTTTCCCTACTGTGGTAGTCAATGGTTCTATCTGCTTGGTTACAAACATTCTTCAAAATATCTTCTTTTGTGTTCAGCAGATAGAAAAGAAAGAAAGAAAGAAAGAAAGAAAGAAAGAAAGAAAGAAAGAAAGAGAAAGAAAGAAAGAAAGAAAGAAAGAAAGAAAGAAAGAAAGAAAGAAAGAAAGAAAGAAAGAAAGAAAGAAAGAAAGAGACTCATACAGGTTTGGTACAACATGAGTGTGAGCAAATTATGACCGAATTTACATTTTTGGGTGAACTATCCCTTTAAGCAACTTTCAGAAATAACTAGTGTAAAACTTGAAGTTGACATCAGCTGTAAAGAAACTTTTTTTCAATATGCAACAGTGCCTTCCATACACGTCGTTTTTGTGAAGTATTTGCTGATAGCACCATTTTGTTTGTACTGAAGTTCTATAAAAGTTCTATATTGACTGAGATGGGATAGATTGCCTGCAAAGCTATAGTTAATATTGATACTTTCAGTATTGCCATTTTTTAAAAATGTTTTTCGAAATGTGTATGCAAAATATTATTTTAAGTTTCTCTATGAAATGCAATCAAATGCTTATCATTTTTTAATATGAGTTATTATGACCTACAGTGGCTTTAGGATTTGTAAGGCGTTACATTTTGACATGGTAATCAAGAGAGCCTTTGCTCAAGCACTGTAGAATGTTACAAGCCTAGTGATTTAATGTGTAACATAGACAGCTGATCTGAAGAGTATAAGAGGAAAAAAAACTCTGTCAATGAAGGAATTGTTTTTATATATATACTGTAAAAGCCGTCTATAATATGTAATCTATTATATCTAAATGTACAATTATTTATCATTTGATGTTATGTTTTAAAATGTTCTCTTCATTATGACTTGTTTATGTTTCTTTCTTTATCTTTCTTTGTTTTAATTTATGAATCAGAACATATTTTTATTAAATACATTTTTCATACAAGTTTCTTGTTTTCAGTCTTTATTTTATTTTTTAATGTATATCACTTACATAAAAAGAGATAAGTCAGTCAGCAAGTACTTCAGTGCAAAGTTATAATCACATCAGATAATTTTAAAAAATGGTTTAAATTACTATGAACTAAAATAGTATCTATTTAAAATAAATCATGTGATCTGTCTCTTATGATGATCAGGTTATTCTTATAAATCACTTAAGCTAAAACAATATTTTATCTAAATGTTTTTATTAATGATTGAATGTGGAAAAATTGTAATGTTTTAAATGTTAATGTTACTACCATGTTTCAACTGTACTGTACATTTATAAGAACATGTAATCTGAGGATTATCAACAGATTTTATAACTTAAACAATCCAAATGTAAGAAACCCATATTATTTTTCTACAAAAACATCAATATTCTTTTAGAATATTTTTTTTAATTGAAATGCATTCATTTAGCTTTTTTACGTTTTTTTTCTGCAGTAGTTTGTGATATTCAGCAATAAGACACTTAGCGATTAATATAGAACCAGAGTGTGTGTACATGTACATCAATAATAAAGGTGATAAGCGAATCACCTATAATTCCAAAGGTGATCAGCAATTGTCAGTATTTCTCCCAATCGCAATGTTCGTTATAATTTACATAGATAGTTATAGATTAAACGTTTGTTTATCTGTAATTAATTCTGTTTATTCCGTAATTTTAATTTGTGGCCCCCAGTTAAGAGACTGACCTTGGGATATTTGCAGGTACATAACATTCACTATAATGGAAAATTAAGTTGTTCAGATCTTTCTGGATTTTACAAGTACTTGACCTTAAACATTAGCCAAAATAGAGTGAAATGACTACTGTGCTACTGAATAAAGCAGTAATAGCAAAAGATGATTTCTCAGGCCATTATGGGGTGAAGATGACCTCTGGTGGTGAGCTGACGTAACTATTAAAAACAACAACCTTTGGAACAAAATGCTTTATAATTAGGAAAATACATTAAAAGAAACACACACACACACAAAACTGAATTGGATCAAATTAGCAAAGTATGATAGAAA